>NC_041387.1:159381601-159562335 GCF_002162155.2 Triticum dicoccoides | reverse complement strand
TCACTGTTCATCTAGAGGCAGCATTGATTGGCTTCAGTTAGTAGCAGTAGCGAAGGAATCGCTCGATCGGGTTCAGTTAACAGCCATCGATCGATCGGTTAGGTTCAGTAACGCGTAGCCGGCAGTGCATTTGCTCTAGTTTAGTTAGGCAACGCCTCGCTGGGGTTCAGTTAGAGCCCAACGCCTCGCACACACATGCGTACGTGTATGAGAGAAACGCGCATCGCTCGGCCCCCGACCACCCACAGTAACCGGGAGCTCCCCGAAATTTTCCTCGCCCTCGCTTCTACCACGGTTTTTTCAGTCATGGACGTCCCAAAGAATGTCATGCAGCTGCGTCTCCGGCCCTCCCAGGACAAAAAGCCCATTTTCCATCATGATTTTTAGTCATAGAAGTAGGAGCCCATCACATATATGATGATACCGGGTTTTGTCACAATTATCGCCATAGAAGTGTCATAAGTATGACAGAAAAAATTTGTTCGGCGCAAAATGTCACGGATGTGTCTTTTTTTTGTAGTGTTTGCGATGTGTTTGTTGGGATCCGATGAACTTTGAGTTTATGGTCAGATCTATTTTATCCATGAAAGTTCTTTGAGTTTTGATCTCTTATATGAATTGTTACTTATAACCTCGTATTTCTTCTTCGAATCTTTGGTTTAGTTAGGCCGATTAGATCAATTTTTCTTCCCATGGGAAGGAGTTCTTTGTGATGGGTTCGATCATGTGGTGTTCTTTCCCAGTGATAGAAGGGGAAGGAAGACACGTATTGATTGTTGTATTAAGAATAACAAGATGGGGTCTATTCCTACATGAGTAGATCTTGTCTACATCATGCCATCGTGCTTATTGCATTACTCCATTTCTCCATGAACTTAATACACTAGATGCATGCTGGATAGCGGTTAGTGTATGGAGTAATAGTAGTAGATGCAGGCAGGAGTCAGTCTACTAATCTTGGACGTGGTGCCTATATAATGATCATTGCCTGGACATCGTCATAATTATTTGAAGTTCTATCAATTGCCCAACAGTAATTTGTTTACTCACCATATGCTATTTTCTCGAGAGAAGCCACTAGTGAAATCTACGGCCCCGGGTCTATTTTCTCATCATATATTTTAATATCTGCTATTTGACCTTTCCTTTATTTGCATCTTTTATTTGCAGATCTATATTATCAAAAACCCAAAAATATCTCATTGAATTTTATTTCCCATTATTTTATTTGCATCTACCAATCTATATCTTTACCAATCTTTTACCCGAGAGGGATTGACAACCCCTCTTACGCATCGGGTGGCAAGTATTTGTTCTTTGTGTGCAGGTACCATTTACATAGTGTTGCTTGGTTCTCCTATTGGTTCGATAACCTTGGTTTCATAACTGAGGGAAATACCTACCGTAGTTGTGTTGCATCATCCCTTCCTCTTCGAGGAAATACTGACGCAGACATGAGCCATCAACTACTTTCTATGTGACTCCTCTATTGCTCCAATTAGATTTTGCTTTAGTGTTTTATATTTTGAGTAATTAGATACTCTTGGTGCTATTGAAAATGAGCTTGCGTGTTGAATTCTTTGAGTTCCAAGTAGTTTGAATGCTTGATATAGCCTCTAGACATCCATATGAGTAGTTGCTATCAGTTTTCTGAAGTTTTATTGATATCATTTTGTGGCCCAAAAAATTCAGAAAGATGTTGATAGGAAAAATGAACATCTTCCGGAGGAGTTCCTCAAAGAGAAATGCCAAGGGAGTGTTGGGTGAATCCTCGGACAGTGACATCAACACTCCTTGTTGGGCGGAGGTCCGGCCGTGATAATGGCTGCACATTGCCTTCATGAACGAAGTTGGATTGTACCAAGAGTTCACGCAATTCATTGCAAATGCTGGACTTATCGACTTCCTATAGATGAGTGTGACCAACACCACCTCCTTACAAATTCCTTTGTGGAAAACTTTCATTTCTTGAATAGGCTCGAACCCCCTGAGCTGCGCTTTGACTTATATGCTAAGCATCATTAGATACCACTTGCTGAATTCTGTGAGATATGTTCGATTCCTTTTGATGGGGAATTAAGAGAGCCTAGAATAGTGGAGTTTGATGGTTTTATTCTCACCTTAACTGTGGGAGAGGAAAGGGGCGCATCAAAATACACAACCGCTAGTTTACAATTTCCTTCTGTGTATTACTTCGTTTTATTCATAGGGAAATGTTTGACTGTGCTACCTCTTGAGCATGCATTGGTTTTCCCTTGAAGACAAAAGGGTGATGCAGCAAAGTAGCGTAAGTATTTCCCTCAGTTTTTGAGAACCAAGGTATGAATCTAGTAGGAGGCTACACTCAAATCCTTCATACCTGCACAAACAAATAAGAACCTTGCAACCAACGCGATAAAGGGGTTGTGAATCCCTTCACGGCCGCTTGCAAAAGTGAGATCTGATAGAGATAATAAGATAAATATTTTTGGTATTTTTATGATATAGATAGGAAAGTAAAGATTGCAATATAAAATAGATCGGAAACTTATATGATGGAAAATAGACCAGGGGGCCATACGTTTCACTAGTGGCTTCTCTCAAGATAGCATAAGTATTACGGTGGGTGAACAAATTACTGTCGAGAAGTTGATAGAAAAGTGCATAGTTATGAGAATATCTAAGCATGCTCCTGTATATAGGCATCATGTCCACGACAAGTAGATCGAAACAATTCTGCATCTACTACTATTACTCCACACATCGACCGCTATCCAGCATGCATCTAAAGTATTAAGTTCATAAGAACAAAGTAACACATTAGGCAAGATGACATGCTGTAGAGGGATAAACTCAAGCAATATGATATAAACCCCTTCTTTTTATCCTCGATGGGAACAATACAATACGTGCCTTGTTGTCCCTGCTTTCACTGGGAAAGGGCACCGCAAGATTGAACCCAAAGCTAAGCACTTCTCCCATTGCAAGAAATATCAATATAGTAGGCCAAACCAAACTAATAACTCGAAGAGACTTGCAAGGATAACAACTCATACATAAAAGAATTCAGAGGAGATTCAAATATTGTTCATAGATAATATTTATCATAAACCCACAATTCATCAGATCTCGACAAACACACTGTAAAAAGAATTAAATCGAATAGATATCCAAGAAGATCGAGGAGAACTTTGTATTGAGATCCAAAGAGAGAGAAGAAGTCATCTAGCTAATAACTATGGACCCAAAGGTCTGAGGTAATCTACTCACACTTCATTGGAGAGGCTATGGTGTTGATCTAGAAGCCCTCCGTGATTGATTCCCCCTCTGGCGGAGCGCCAGCAAAGGCCCCAAGATGGGAACTCACGGGTATAGAAGGTTGCGGCGGTGGAAATAGGGTTTCATGGCGCTCCCGGATGTTTTCAGGGTATATGGGTATATATAGGCGAAAGAAGTCGGCCAGGGGAGCCACGAGGGGCCCACGAGGGTGGAGGCGCACCTCCCTGCCTCCTGGCCGCCTCGTTGTTCCAAAAACGAATCTCCCAAAGGTTTCATTCCGTTTGGACTCCGTTTGATATTCCTTTTCTGCAACACTAAAATAGGCAAAAAATAGCAATTTGGGCTTGGCCCCCGGTTAATAGGTTAGTCCCAAAAATAATATAGAAGTGCATAGTAAGCCCATTAAACATCCAAAACCGATAATATAATAGCATGGAACAATAAAAAATTATAGATTCATTGGAGAGGTCTCAAGCATCACCAAGCTTAATTCCTGCTCGTCCTTGAGTAGGTAAATGATAAAAACAGAATTTTTGATGTGGAATGCTACCTAACATAATTCTCAATGTAATTTTCTTTATTGTGGCATGAATGTTCAGATCCAAAAGATTCAAGATAAAAGTTTAATACTGACATAAAAATAGTAATACTTCAAGCATGCTAACCAAGAAGTTTATGTCTTATCAAAATAACATAGCCAAAGAAAGCTAATCCCTACAAAATCATATAGTTTGGCCATGCTTCATTTTCATCACACAAAATGCTCCCATCATGCACAACCCCGGTTTCAGCCAAGCAATTGGTTCATACTTTTTAACGCGCTTCAGCCTTTTCAACCCTCGTGCAATACATGAGCGTAAGACATGGACATAGCACTATGGGTGGAGCAGAGTATGATGATAGGGATTATGTGAGAAAACAAAAAAAGGAGAAAGTCTCACATTGACGGGGCTAATCAACGGGCTATGGAGATGCCCATCAATTTATGTCAATACGAGGAGTAGGGATTTCCATGCAACGGATGCACTAGAGCTATAAATGTATGAAAGCTCATAAAAAAGAAACTATGTGGGTGTGCATCCAACATGGCTGCTCACGAAGACCTAGGGCATTTTGAGGAAGCCCATCATTGGAATATACAAGGCAAGTTCTATAATGAAAAATTCCCACTAGTATATGAAAGTGACAAAATAAGAAACTCTCTATCATGAAGATCATGGTGCTATTTTGAAGCACAAGTGTGGAAAAAGGATAGTAACATTGTCCCTTCTCTCTTTTTCTCTCAATTTTTTATTTGGGCTTCTTTGGCCTCTTTTTTTTATTTGGGCTTCTTTGGCCTCTTTTATTTTTCATAAAGTCCGGAGACTCATCCCGACTTGTGTGGGAATCATTGCTTCCATAATCCTTTCCTCACATCAGACAATGCTCTAATAATGAAGATCATCACACTTCTATTTATTTACAACTCAAGAATTGCAACTCAATACTTAGGACAAAATATGACTCTATGTGAATGCCGCCGGCGGTGTACCAGGATATGCAATGAATCAAGAGCGACATGTATGAAAGAATTATGAAGGTGGTGTTGACACCAGATTTTGGCACGGTCAATAACTTATTTAAGATGACCTTAAATAGAGAAGTGATCTGCATGAAAGAGTTCCGTATTGTCGATATAAACATCTTTGAAGTTTGGGTCATCGAAGTCCGATTTAATCTCGAAGGCCGAAACTATGCTCAAAGTACTAGGATCTTATATTCGGAGTACAGTTTGGCTGATTAAGCCCCCAAGACGACCTTAGATGGAAACATGATCTACACAGATTGTCTTCGTCTCGTCGAAACGATGGATTTCGATATAAAAATCGTTCAAATCCGAGTTCGTATGCAAAAGTTAGAGCCATCGGAATGTAGCCCTGCCAGGAGGCGAAGTGTGGCGCGCCCCACCAGACGCCATGTCTGATGGGTAGCGCGAGCGACGGATGTTTTGCGTCACAGTCCGTTTTGCGCGAGCTATTTGACCCTCAAGATGACCTCTGATAAAAAATCGTTCAACACGAAAGTTTTTCATCTCGTCGAAACGGTCAAGATTGCTTTTGGACTCGTTTCCATCCGAGGTCGTTTACTGCCTCAAACATGACCCGCAAGGTGCAGCCAGGTTGTAAACCGAACCGTTTTGGAAAGTTCGGATAAAACCAGTCCGAATTTGACTAGGGTTTTGGACGTGAATTGATGCAATTTTATTGTAAGGAAAGCCTAGATGAATCCTTTTCTTGTACGGGAAGTCCAGCCGCCTCTTATATATGTTGGGGGTGACGGCCGATTGAACAACACACAATCGAACAAATGATCTACCACTTTTTATCAATTATCTTTTCTCCTTAACCCTAGTTCTTCTTCTCCTCGTTCTTCGTCTGTTCTTCTTATTGCAGGGCGGCGAACCTCGAGGCCCTAGGGGCGATCAGGTCGACCTAGGTCATCCCATAGCCGCCGCGCGCCCTAACGGGGTCCCTCCCGGACGTGTGGGGTTTCGGGTCTTCAAAAGCACCCGTCGGATTGCCTGCGTACCGCGCTTCCGGAAGGGTCTCCTTCCACGTGAGCTGCGGTGTATCACCCTCGGCGTTGGAGGTACACGGTGACGTGTTCGTGTGCGAATAGGTGGCTTTGCCAAAATATAATGTCAACTACATGATCATGCAAAGCAATATGACAATGATGGAGCGTGCCATAATAAACGGAACAGTGGAAAGTTGCATGGCAATATATCTCGGAATGGCTATTGAAATGCCATAATAGGTAGGTATGGTGGCTGTTTTGAGGAAGATATAAGGAGGTTTATATGTGATAGAGTGTATCGTATCACGGGGTTTGGATGCACCAGCGAGGTTTGCACCAACTCTTAAGGTGAGAAAGGGCAATGCATGGTACCGTAGAGGCTAGAAAATTGCGGAAGGGTAAGAGTGCGTATAATCCATGGACTCACGTTAGTCATAAAGAACTCATATACTTATTGCAAAAGATTATTAGCCCTCGAAGCAAAAAGTACTACTACGCATGCTCCTAGGCAAAGGGTTGGTAGGAGTTAACCATCGCGTGATCCCGACCTCCACTCATAAGGAAGGCAATCAAATAACACCCCATGCTTCAAATTTGTCACACAACATTCACCATACGTTCATGCTACGGGATTTGCCAACTTTAACACAAGTATTTCTCAATTTCATAATTACCCAACTATCATGACTCTAACATTACCACCTTTATATCTCAAAACAATTATCAAGTATCAAATTTATCATAGTGTTTAATGCACTCTATTATGAAAGTTTTTGTTGTACCTATCTTGGATGCTCATTATATTAGGACTAATTTTATAACAAAAGCAAATACCATGCTGTTCTAAAGGGCTCTCAAAATAATATAAGTGAAGCATTAGAGATCAATAATTTCTACAAAATAAAACCACCGCCGTGCTCTAAAAAGATATAAGTGAAAGACTAGAGCAAAATTATCTAGCTCAAAAGATATAAGTGAAGCTCATAGAGTATTCTAATAAATTCCGATTCATGTGTGTCTCTCCCAAAAGGTGTTTATAGCAAGGATGATTGTGGTAAACTAAAAATCAAAGACACAAATCATACAAGACGCTCCAAGCAAAACACATATCATGTGGTGAATAAAAATATAGCATCAAGTAAAGTTACCGATGGACGAAGACGAAAGAGGGGATGCCTTTTGGGGCATCCCCAAAATTAGGCTTTTGGTTGTCCTTGAGTTTTACCTTGGGGTGCCTTGGGCATCCCCTAGCTTAGGCTCTATCCACTCCTTATTCCATAATCCATCAAATCTTTACCCAAAAACTTGAAAACTTCACAACACAAAACTCAACAGAAAAATCTCATGAGCTCCTTTAGCGAAATAAAACAAACCACCACTTTAAGGTACTGTAATGAACTAATTCTTAATTTATATTGGTGTTAAACCTACTGTATTCCAACTTCTCTATGGTTCATACCTCCCGATACTAGCCATAGATTCATCAAAATAAGCAAACAACACACGAAAAACAGAATCTGTCAAAACAGACCAGTCTGTAGTAATCTGAAACATCCGAATAGTTATGGAACCCCAAAAATTCTACCAAAATAGGAAGTCCTAGATAATTTTTCTATTAATCTTCTTAAAAAATAACCAACTGAAAATCGCATTTCTGTGATTTATGAAATTTATTCTCGTGCGTGCAAAAGTTTCTGTTTTTCAGCAAGATCAAATTAACTATCACCCAAGATGATCCTATAGGTTTTACTTGGCACAACCACTAATTAAAACACAAAACCACATATAACCAGAGGCTAGATGAATTATTTATTTATAAACAGGAACAAAAAGTAAATAACAAAAATAAAATTGGGTTGCCTCACAACAAGCGCTATCGTTTAACGCCCCTAGCTAGGCATAAAAGCAAGAATAGATATAAGTATTGCCATCTTTGCTATTCAATTCATAGGTGGCTCTCATAATAGTTTTATAAGGTAATTTAATTTTCTTCCTAGGAAAGTGTTTCGTGCCTTTCCTTAATGGAAATTGGAATCTAATATTACCTTCTTTCATATCAATAGTTGCACCAATCGTTCTAAGGAAATGTCTACCAAGAATAATAGGACATGAAGGATTACAATCTATATCAAGAACAATAAAATAAACGGGCACATAATTCAAATTTGCAACAATAAGAACATTATTAATCCTTCCCATAGGTTTCTTAATGGTGTAATCCACAAGGTGCAAGTTTAAAGAGCAATCATCAAATATACGGAAACCTAACACATCACACAAAGTTTTTGGAATCGTGGAAACACTAGCACCCAAATCACACAAATCATAGCATTCATGATCTTTAATTTGAATTTTAATAGAAGGTTCCCACTCATCATAAAGTTTTCTAGGGATAGAAACTTCTAATTCAAGTTTTTCTTCATAAGATTGCATTAAAGCATCAACAATATGTATAGTAAAAGCTTTATTTTGACTATAAGCATGAGGAGAATTTACCACGGATTGCAACAAGGAAATACAATCTATTAAGGAACAATTATCATAATTAAATTCCTTGAAATCCAAAATAGTGGGTTCATTGCTATATAAAGTTTTGGCCTCTTCAATCCCACTTTTACCAATTTTTGCATCAAGATCTAAAAACTCCGAATCATTGGGACACCTTTTAACTAAAGTTGACTCATCTCCAGTCCCATCATTATCAGGATTCATATTGCAAAACAAATATTTAATAGGGTACACATCAATCACTTTTAGATCTTCATCCCAATTATCGTGAAAACAAGAAGAACACGTTTTTACAAAGCAATCTTTCTTAGCACGCATCCTAGCGGTTCTTTCCTTGCAATCATCAATGGAAATTCTCATGGATTTGAGGGACTCATTGAAATCATCAGTGGAATAGATCTAAGTTTCAAAGAGTCAACATCAAGAGAAATTCTATCCACATTCGTATCCAACTCATCAATCTTAGGCAATTTTTCTTCAAGCAAAGCATTGAAATTCTTCTGACAAATCATGAACTCCTTAACACTAATCCCAAAATCAGAGGGTAACTTATTAAAATTTCCATAAGAGTTGTTGTAGGAATTACCATAATTATTGCATGAATTACTAGGAAACGGTCTAGGATTAAAGTTTCCTCTATACGCGTTGTTACCAAAATTATTCCTACCAACAAAATTCACATCCATAGATTCATTATTACTCTCAATCAAAGTAGACAAAGGCCTATCATTAGGATCAATAGGAGCACCCATATTAGAAAACAATTTCATAAGTTCATCCATCTTTCCACTCAAAACATTAATCTCTTCTATCGCATGAATCTTTTTACTAGTAGATCTTTCGGTGTGCCATTGAGAATAATTAACCATAATATTATTTAGGAGTTTAGTAGCTTCTCCTAAAGTGATTTACATAAAAGTGCCACCCGCGCCGAATCTAGAAGATTTCTAGAAGCAAAATACAATCCGGCATAAATTTTTTGTATGATCATCCATAAATTTAATCCATGTGTAGGGCAATTGTGAATCATTAATTTCATCCTCACAAGATTGTGCAACATGCTCATGATCAAGTTGCTTAAAATTCATAATATCGTTTCTAAGAGAGATGGTCTTAGCAGGAGGAAAATACTTAGAGATAAAAGCATCTTTACACTTATTCCATTAATCAATACTATTTTTAGGCAAAGACGAACACCAAGTTTTAGCACGATCTCTAAGAAAATATGGAAATAGCTTCAATTTAACAATATCATTATCCACGTCTTTCTTCTTTTTCATATCATACAAATCAACAAAGTTGTTTAGATGAGTAGCAGCATCTTCACTAGGAAGGCCAGAGAATTGATCTTTCATCACCAGATTCAACAAAGAAGCATTGATTTCACAAGATTCAGCATTGGTAAGAGGAGCAATCGGAGTGCTAAGGAAATCATTATTGTTGGTATTGGAAATCACACAATTTAGTATTATCTTGAGCCATCGTGACAAACAATCCAACGCACAAGCACACAAGAGGCAAGCGGAAAAGAGGCGAACGAGAAAACAAGGGCGAATAAAACGACAAGGGTGAAGTGGGGGAGAGGAAAACAAGAGGGAAATGGCAAATAATGTAATGCAAGGGATAAGAGTTTGTGATGGGTACTTGTTATGCCTTGACTTGTGCGTAGACCTCCCCGACAACAGTGCCAGAAATCCTTCTTGCTACCTCTTGAGCATGCGTTGGTTTTCCCTTGAAGAGGAAAGGGTGATGCAACAAAGTAGCATAAGTATTTCCCTCAGTTTTTGAGAACAAAGGTATCAAATCCCTCGTACCTGCACAAACAAATAAGAACCTTGCAACGAACGCGATAAAGGGGTTGTCAATCCCTTCACGGCCACTTTTAAAAGTGAGATCTGATAGAGATAATAAGTTTTTGATATTTTTATGATATAGATTGGAAAGTAAAGATTGAAAAATAAAATAGATCGGAAACTTATTTGATAGAAAATATACCCGGGGGCCATAGGTTTCACTAGTGGCTTCTCTCAAGATAGCATAAGTATTACCGTGGGTGAACAAATTACTGTCGAGCAATTGATAGAAGAGTGCTTAGTTATAAGAATATCTAGGAATGATCATGTATATAGGCATCACGTCCGCGACAAGTAGATCGAAACGATTCTGCATCTACTACTATTACTCCACACATCGACCGCTATCCAGCATGCATCTAGAGTATTAAGTTCAGAAGAACAAAGTAACGCATTAGGCAAGATGACATGATGTAGAGGGATAAACTCAAGCAATATGATATAAACCCCATCTTTTTATCCTCGATGGCAACAATACAATACGTACCTTGCTTCCCTTGCTGTCATTGGGAAAGGACACCACAAGATTGAACCCAAAGCTAAGAATTTCTCCCATTGAAAGAAAGATCAATCTAGTAGGCCAAACCAAACAGATAATTCGAAGAGACTTGCAAAGATAACAAATCATACATAAAAGAATTTAGAGGAGATTCAAATATTGTTCATAGATAATCTTTATCATAAACCCACAATTCATTGGATCTCGACAAACACACCGCAATAAGAATTACATCGAATAGATCTCCAAGAAGATCGAGGAGAACTTTGTGTTGAGATCCAAAGAGTGAGAAGAAGCCATCTAGCTAATAACTATGGACTCGAAGGTCTGAGGTAAACTACTCACACTTCATCGGAGAGGCTATGGTGTTGATGTAGAAGCCCTCCGTGATTGATTCCCCCTCCGGCGGAGCACCGGAAAAGGCCCCAAGATGGGATCTCATGGGTACAGAAGGTTGTGATGATGGAAATAGGGTTTCATGGTTCTCCCGGATGTTTTCAGGGTATATGAGTATATATAGGCGAAAGAAGTCGGCCAGGGAGCCACGAGGGGCCCACGAGGGTGGGGGCGCGCCTCCCAGCCTCGTGGCCGCCTCATTGCTTTCTTGACGTCCACTCCAAGTCTCCTAGATTTTGTTTGTTCCAAAAACGCTCTCCCGAAGGTTTCATTCCGTTTGGACTCCGTTTGATATTCCTTTTCTAGGAAACACTAAAATAGGCCAAAAAAACACCAATTTGGGCTGGGCCTCCGGTTAATAGGTTAGTCCCAAAAATAATATAAAAGTGCATAGTAAGCCCATTAAATATCCAAAACAGATAATATAATAGCATGGAACAATCAAAAATTATAGATACGTTGGAGACGTATCAGACTGCTAGAGAACAAGCCAGTATACTCAGTGCCCATGACCTTGCCATTTTACACCATGCACTGCACAGTGACCTCACCTATAACCTAGGGGCTATCATTGCACGTCGCCTGCATAATAATAGAACTAAGGGTAAAATTCATGGTGGTATATATGCTACTCGCTTAGCTAGATGCTTCAATATTTAGATATGCCCCCACGATTACTTGTTGCCTAGAGTTTATCTAGATCACCAGTCAATGGAGGACCACCACTTTATTAAGTGCCTCCTCATCACATTCATTATAACTTGATTTTTAGTGAGGATACTCGTGATATTATTCCATTGCCAGCACCTGCTTTGTTTGAGTCTTATGCTAGGAATGGATACACCACCCTACCAGAGGACATTGTTACCTACCGGAACGCACAAGCAACGATAGAGGAGGAGCCCCAGGAGTTGGACACTGAAGTGCTACCGCCTCAGCATTTTCACATTGGATCGGATGGCTACTACGGATGGTGATTACCAAGCTAGGCAAAAGCCTAAGCTTGGGGGAGTATGTATTTCCGACAGACATTAAATTCATGTTCGCACATTTCATTCCAAGCTGTCGGTATTCATACTTTTTCTATGTATAATCCATGTTAGTTTTATTTTCATGCTTTCTTCTTGTGTGTTTGAAAAACTTTAAGAAAATCCAAAAATATTTCTCTCTTCTTTTCGGTTTTTTCCTTCTAGTTTAATTTAATGTAATATTGAAAGAAAACCCAAAGATATTTCTTATTTCTTCTTTTGCTTGTTGGGAGCTTTCCCGTGTAAATAGTTTCTCTTGTTTTTTTTCTTTCTTTAATTTGCTTTCTTCAAGAAAAAATGAAAAACTCCAAAAATATTTCAGTGTGTTTCTCTGAAATTCTTTTCTTCTGTTGAGTCAAAATGAGGAGAATACCACAATGAAAATGTTGAGTGGGTCTCATATGCATTATTGTGGATCTAACAAAGAGCCCATATTATTTTGTCTTCTCCTTTGAGTAAAATGTATGCATATTCCAGCATAGTCCACGACACTCTTGCACTATTATTATTTTCATATCATTTGGTCGTGCAAGTGAAAGGCAATAATGACGATATTTGATGAAGTGACTATGGCAAGGAATAGCGGGTATGAACTGAACTTCTTTTTGTTTTGGTAAATATGTTTAACTGAGTATCCATGATCAAGCATATTATGATTAACCATGGTTGTGATGACAATTATAGATTATAGTTTCTGATGCCATGTTTAAGTGGCTAGAAGTGGATAATTATTTATCTTGGGTGTCAACATGCATTAAAATGATTGTGATGTAGTATGATGATTTGGTATCCTAGTTTGAATGTTTCAAGTGGGTTGACTTGGCACATTTTCACGCATGTAGTTGATTCAAGACCAACATAGCCTCCATGATATTTATGTTCATGGTGTTTATATCCCACTAATGCTACTATTCAATGTTGATTATTTATAATGCATGATTACGACCGTTTTTGCTCTCTAGTTGGTCTCTTCTCAACCTATTTGCTAGCCTTCCCCTGTACTAAGCGGGAACACAGCTTGTGCATCCAAATCCTTAAACCAAAGTTGTTCCAAACGAGTCCACTATATCTACCTATATGTGGTATTACTCTACTATTCCAAGTAAATTTGCATGTGCCACCTCTAAAAATTCAAATGAACATCTATTTTGTGTGCCCGTACCGCTCATGGAGTGACAGGGGGTGGTCAGTATCTTCCATGCTAAGAGGGTTATTCTCACGATGAGTGTCTATTCACTCGTCCTTGCTACAAGAGAGGGGCCGGTAACCGGGATGCCCAATCCCTTAATCAAATTGCAATAATAATAATAAAACAAACTCCCATGGACTGTTGTTTGTATGGAGGATACCCAAGGATTCGGGTAGCCATGGCTTGTGTTTGTAGGTGGAGGGGGGCTAAACTTTACTTTTTACCGCTTGGGAACCGCCGCTAGTTTGTTTAGCATGGAAGATGTTGAAAACTCTTGGTCATAACGTTGACAGGAAAGGTATACCTCCCAAAATTATATTTATGTCCGATTTGAACTTCAAGCTCTAGCACCTCTGCAAATCACTACTTCCCTCTGTGAAAGGCATATCTATTTACTTTTATGTTGTTTTACATTTATTGTTGAGTCATCAGATTCTCCAACAAGCTCCTGTCCTGAGACTACTATTGTCATTCTCATGCATTGTGTATAGTTAATGTTGCGTGCATCATGACTGGATGTCTTCTACCATGAATTACAATGTTTAGTCGCTGCTTGAACTTTGGAGGTCCTCTGCGTTTATGTTTTGTGGTCATAGAAAGGGCTAGAGAGATACCATTATTGTTTATATCATGATTGTTTTGAAAAAGTGTTGGCATTTGAGATATTTTATTATTGCTCACTAGTTGATTACTCCATTGATACTAGTGAATATAATTTCTAAGAGTTATCATTTGCATGGTTAGTCATGATCTTTGCTCGAAACCTAGGTATTATTTAAGCATATATATGGAGACAAGAACAAAAGAGTTCGTAGAAGCTTTCTTTATCACTTCCAGTTTGTCAACTGAATTGCTTGAGGACAAGCAATGGATTAAGCTTGGGGGAGTTGATACATCTCTGTCGTATGTACTTTTCCTCATGCTTTTGCTCTTGTTTTGGACTCTAATTTGTATGATTTGAATGAAACTAACCCGGACTAATGTTGCTTTCAGCAGCACTACCATCGTGTTGTTTTTGTGCAGAAATAAAAGTTCTCATAATTGGATGAAACTTTTTGGAGAATTATTTTGGAATAAAAGAAAATTAATGGAGCAAAGACCCACTAGAGGGGGGCCCTACTTCCCACTAGGCACCAGGGCTCGCCACCCTGTCTGGCACTCCTTGGTGGATAGTGGGAACCACGAGGCACCGCTGACCCTGCTACGTCTTGAGCTTGCATTGCTTTTCCTCGAAGAGGAGAGGGTGATGCAGCAATAGTAGACTAAGTATTTCCCTCAGTTTTTGAGAACCAAGGTATCAATCCAGTAGGAGGCTCCTCAAAAGTCCCACGCACCTACACAAACAAACTGAGAACTCGCAACCAACGCGACAAAGGGGTTGTCAATCCCTTCACGGCCACTTGCGAAAGTGAGATCTAATAAAGATAGTATGATAAAATAGATATATTTTTGGTATTTTATAATATAGATGCAAAAGGTAAAGATGAAAATAAAAGTGGATTGAAAGCAAATATGATAAGTGATAGACCCGGGGGTCATAGGTTTCACTAGAGGCTTCTCTCAAGATAGCATAAGTATTATGGTGGCTGAACAAATTACTGTCGAGCAATTGATAGAAAAGCGCATAGTTATGAGATTATCTAGGCATGATCATGTATATAGGCATCACGTCCATAACAAGTAGACCGACTCCTGCCTGCATCTACTACTATTACTCCACACATCGACCGACACCTGCCTGCATCTAGAGTATTAAGTTCATAAGAACAGAGTAACGCATTAAGCAAGATGACATGATGTAGAGGGATAAGCTCAAGCAATATGATATAAACCGCATCTTGTTATCCTCGATGGCAACAATACAATACGTGCCTTGCAACCCTTTCTGTCACTGGGTAAGGACACCACAAGATTGAACCCAAAGCTAAACACTTCTCCCATGGCAAGAAAGATCAATCTAGTAGGCCAAACCAAACTGCTAATTAGAAAAGACTTGCAAAGATAACTCAATCATACATAAAAGAATTCAGAGAAGATTCAAATATTATTCATAGATAAACTTGATCATAAACCCACAATTCATCGGATCTCGACAAACACACCGCAACAAGAGTTTACATCGAATAGATCTCCACAAGAGATGGGGAGAACATTGTATTGAGATCCAAAAAGAGAGAAGAAGCCATCTAGCTAATAACTATGGACCTGTAGGTCTATGGTAAACTACTCACAACTCATTGTAGGGGCAAGGATGTTGATGTAGAAGCCCTTTGTGGTTGATTCCCCCTCTAGCAGAGTGTCGGCGAAGGCTCCAAGATGAGATCTCGCGGATACAGAAGGTTACGCTGGTGGAAATTGTGTTTCGTGGTGCCCCAGGATGTTTTCGGGGCACGTAGGTATATATAGGAGGAAGAAGTACGTCGGTGGCCGCCCGAGGGGCCCACGAGATAGGGGGGCGCGCCCTCCTATCTTGTGGGAGCCTCGGCTGCTTCTTGACTTGCACTCCAAGTCCTCTGGATCACGTTCGTTCCAAAAATCACGCTCCCGAAGGTTTCATTCCATTTGGACTCCATTTGATATTCCTTTTCTTCGAAATACTGACATAGGCAAAAAAAACAGCAATATGGGTTGGGCATCCAGTTAGTAGGTTAGTCCCAAAAATGATATAAATGTATAAAATAAAGCCCATAAACATCGAAAAGGAGTAATATAATAGATCAAAAATTATAGATACATTGGAGACGTATCAGACCCTAATCTGGATACTATAAATTCCTATTTCACGAGAAAAAATAGGGAGGAAGTTTCATCGCATTTTAAGATACGGAGCCGCCGCCACCTCCTTTTCTTTATTGTGAGGCCATATCTGGAGTCCGTTCGGGGCTACAGAGAGGGGGATCTTCGATCTTCAACATCATCAACCGTCCTCCATCACCAATTCCATGATGCTCAACATCAGGAGTGAGTAATTCCTTCGTAGGCTTGCTGGATGGTGATGGGTTGGAAGAGATTCATCATGTAGTTGAGTTAGTTTTGCTAGGGCTTGATCCCTGGTATCCACTATGTTCTGGGATTGATGTTGATATGACTTTGCTATGCCTAATGCTTATCACTAGGGCCCGAGTGCCATAATTTCAGACTGAATCATTTATGTTTTCACCAATATATTTGTGTTCTTGATCCATCTTGCAAGTTATACACACCTTCTATGTGTTATGATCCGCATACCCCAAGGTGACAATAATTGAGATTCTTTCCAGTGATTACCGTAGTTTGAGTAGTTCATGTATTCAATATGTGTTAATGCTTTGTTCCGGTTCTCTATTAAAAGGAGGCCTTAATATCCCTTAGTGTCCATATGGACCCCCTACAACGGGAGGGTAGGACAAAAGATGTCATGCAAGTTCTTTTCCATAAGCACGTATGACTATTTACGGAATACATGCCTACATTATACTCCCTCCGTTCCATTATATAAGGTGTATTTATTTCTCCAAAGTCAAAGGAGTGCAAGTTTGACCAAGTTTTCAGAAAAATATATCAATATTCACAATATGAAATTTATATCATTTGATCTATCATGAAAGGCCTTTTCATATTTTATCTATTAGGTATTGCAGATGTTTCTATTTTGTTCTATAATCTTGGTCAAACTTTCAAATGGTTGACTTGCATGGAAACCAATACACCTTATATTCGGGAACAGAGGGAGTATTGATGAATTGGTGCTAGTTCTGTGTCGCCCTTGGTTATGACTGTTATATGATGAATATTATCCAACATTATCACCGATCCAATGCCTTCGGGCTTTTCACATATTGCTCCTGCTAAGTGACTATTGTTGCTGCTACGGTTACAATTGCTACAAAACTATCACTGCTACTATTGTTATTAGTACTATTGATACCAAATAATCTTACTACTATGCTACTGATCACTCTACTGCAGATATTTAGTATCCATGTGTGGTTGAATTGACAACTCAACTACTAATACTTACAAGTATTCTTTGGCTCCCCTTGTGTCGAATCAACAAATTTGGGTTGAATACTCTACCCTCGAAAACTATTGCGATCCCCTATACTTGTGGGTTATCAGTATGAGGCAAGATTCAAAGGTATGAGTTTAGTTGCAAGTTTCAGGACTCTGGAGACTCGTTCATCCTTTTATGATGGAGCACCTATGCCATGGAAGACAAAGGACAAACCCATCACCATCACCGAAGAAAGATACTTGAGTAGACGGGTATGGGCACTCTCCTTGGCTTGTGTCAAGCTTGGGAAGGTGCCCCGGTATCGTATCACCATCACTTTTATTATCTTTACCTATTTTTAGGTCGATCCTTAGTTATTTCGTGATTTAGTTGAATAAAAGTTTAGTATGATCTATTTTCCGAGTACTAGTTTCATGATCTATCTATCTGTGTAGCCGAATTGAGTGTTATATAATAAAGAGTAGTTTGAGTTTTTTGCTTCTTTACTTTTATGTTTCAATCCTAGCAATGAAAATAATGAAAAAGATCATATGCTAATCTTATGGAAAGTAATGACATTACATAAGGAAAAGTATAAGTGGTAAAATTTATTGAAGGTTAACAAACATAGCATTGGTCAATGATGCAATTCATGAAAAAAATTAATAACAGAAGAGAAGATTCACATGCAAATACACTATCTTGGACATCATTCATGATTGTGAGCCCCCATTGAGTATTCTATGTCAAATTGTTTACGTTGGACAAGGAAGACAACATAATGAATTATGTTTGCTCAAATTCAGATAGAAGTTATATTGTCATATATCCTCCAACATGTGGTGCTTGCCCAAGATCTTTGCTAGCCAAAAATCTGCACCAAGTAGAGATATTACTTGTGCATCCAAAAACCTTAAACCCAGTTTCATGTCACCAGAGTCCACTATACCTACCTATGGATTGAATAAGATCCTTCAAGCATGTTGTTATCTGTGCATAAAGCAATAAAAATTGCTTCAAAATATGTAAGATCTTTTATTGTAAGGGAAAATAAGCTTTGTACGATCTTGTGATGGTAAATAAATAAAAGCGACAGACTGCATAATAAAGGTTGCTATCACAAGGGGCAATATAAAGTGACGTTCCTTTGCATTAAGAGCTTACACATCCAAAATTAGAAAGCGCATGACAACCTCTGCTTCCCTCTAAGAAGGTCCTATCTTTTACTTTTATGTATTTACTTTTTATGCAAGACTCAATAGTATTCTCCTCTATTCCTTTTTGTTTTTCTCTTTTGTAAGCATCATGTGGTGGGGAAAGATCTAGGCATATACATCAAGTTGTATATGAGTGATCATGAGTTATTATTGTTGACATTACCCTTGAGTTGAACAAGTTGGGAGGCAAATTATAAGCCCCTACATTTTCTATGTGTCTGGCTGAAACTTTTTGCTCCATATATACATTATGAGTGTTACAATCATAGAAGACTAAATGATGGTTGAGTATGTGGACTTGCTAAAAAGCTCCTACATGAGACCCTTCATGAAAATATGATGAATTGGAATTGCATTGTTGATCGCAAACATAGTTTGTCAGTTTTCAAGAAAGTTTATGCCTTATACTTCATTGTTGTGATGAATTGTTACTGCTCATGAGAAGTTCTATGATAATGAATCTTGCTACTATAATAATCATCATGATGCTACTATGTCGGTATTTTGTTTTTATCGACACCTCTCTGTCTAAACATGTGGACATGATTATCGATATTGGCTTTCACTTGAGGAAAAGCAAGGTCTAAGTTTGGGGGAGTTGCTACGTCCATTTTGCATCATGTTTTCCTACTGTTATTTGATACGTAACGTATCTATATTTTTTGATTGTTCCATGCTATTATATTATCAATCTTGAATGTTTGATATGCACTATTATGCTATTTTATATCATTTTTGGTACGAACCTATTAACCTAGTGCCAAGTGCCAGTTGATGTTTTTTCCTTGCTTTTGTCTTTCCAGAAAATCAATACCAAACGGAACGAAACCTTTTGACGATTTTTCTTGGACCACAAGACACCCTAGAAGGTTTGGGAGGAGGCCAGAAGGGCCACGGAGCAGCCACAAGCTCGGAGGGTGCACGTTAGGGGGAGGGGCGCCCCCAAGCTTGTGGTCCCCTGGTGGCACTTCCAACCCTATTTTTTCTTCTATAAATACCAAAATATTCCCCGTAGACTAATGGGCAAACCAAAATGCTTTTTCACTGCCGCAAGTTCCAAAACCACGACATCCCATCTGGAGGCCTTTGCCGGTACTCTGCCAAAGGAGGATTCAACAACGGAGGGGCTTCTACATCAACCTTGTTGCCTTCCTATGATGTGTGAGTAGTTTACCATATACCTACGGGTCCATAGCTAGTAGCTAGATGGCTTCTTCCCTCTCTTTGATCTTCAATACAATGGTCTCCTCGATGTTCTTCGAGATCTATTCGACGTAATCTTCTTTTGTGGTGCATTTGTTGAGATTTGATAAATTGTGGGTTGATGATCAGATTATCTATGAACATTATTTCAGTATTCTTTGAACTCTTTTATGCATGTTTAAGATAGCTTTGTATTTATCTCTAATATATTGATTTGGTTTGGCCAACTAGATAGATTTTTCTTGCAATGGGAGAGGTGCTTTGTATTGGGTTCAATCTTGCGGTGCTCAATCCCAGTGACAGAAAGGAACATGACACGTATTGTATTGTTGCCATTAAGGATAAAAAGATGGGGTTTGATCATATTGTTTGGATCTATTCCTCTACATCATCTCATCTTCCTTAAGGTGTTAATCCATTCTTGTTAACTTAATACACTAGATACATGCTGGATAGTGGTTGATGTGTGGAGTAATAGTAGTAGATGCAGGCAGGAGTCGGTCTACTTGTCATAGACATAATGCCTATATTCATGATCATTTCCTTAGATATCATCATAATTATTCGCTTTTATATCAATTGCTCAACAGTAATTTGTTTACCCACCGTATGTGTTCTTTCAAGAGAGAAGCCACTAGTGAAAACTATGGCCCCCGGGTCTATTTTTATCATAATATTTTCAGATCTATTAAATCAAAAATACAAAAATACCATGCTACAATTTATTTACCTTTCTTTTATTTTGCACTTTTACTTATCTTTTATATCTATCACTTTCAGATCTCATCCTTGCAAGTAACCGTGAAGGGATTGACAACCCCTTTATCGCGTTGGGTGCAAGTATTTGTTTTTTTGTGTAGGTAAAACCATTGGTGACTTGTGTGTTCCTCCTATTGGATTGATACCTTGGTTCCCAATTAAGGGAAATACTTATCTCTACTTTCCAGCATCACCCTTTCCTCTTCAAGGGAAAAACCAACGCAAGCTCAAGAAGTAGCACTATTTATAGTGTTTTTAATCAATATAACACTTTGTGGAGCAATTCTAATGCCTTTTCTCTCTTAATATGCATGATTTACATGAAGAGGGAGATTGCCGTCAGCTGGAATTCTGGACCTGAAAAAGCTATGTCAAAGATAACTATTCTGCACATCTCCAAATGAGCTGAAATTCACGGAGATTTATTTTGGAATAAATAAAAAATATTGGAGAAAAGAAGTACCAGATGGGGCCATCCTGGTACCCACGAGGCACCAGGGCGCACACTGGTGGCTTGTGGGGCCCCTGGCCAGCCTCTGGTGTCCATCGTCTGGTATATAAGCCCATTTTCCCTAGGAAAAATAAGTAGAAGACTTTCAGGATGGAGCGCTGCTGTCTCGAGGCAGAACTTGGGCAGGAGCACTTTTGCTCTCCGATGGAGTGATTCCGCCAGGGATACTTCCCTCCGGGAGGGGGAAATCAAAGCCATCGTCATCACCAACAACCCTCTCATCATGGGAGGACCAATCTTCATCAACATATTCACTAGCACCATCTCATCTCAAACTCTAGTTCATCTCTTGTATCCAATCTTTGTATCAAAACCTCATAGTGGTACCTGTGGGTTGCTAGTAGTGTTGATTACATCTTGTAGTTGGTGCTAGTTGGTTTATTTGGTGGAAGATTATATGTTCAGATCCATTATGCTATTCAATACCCCTTTGATCTTGGAGATGAGTATGATGTGCGAGTAGTTACTTTTGTTCTTGAGGACATGGGAGAAGTCTTGTCACAAGTAATGATGTGAATTTGGTATTCGTTTGATATTTTCATGATATGTATGTTGATGATTCTCTTAGTGGTGTCATGTGAACGTCGACTAGATGACACTTGACCATCTTTGGTCCTAAGGGAATGCATTGTGGAGTAGTAATTAGATGATGGGTTACTAGAGTGACAAAATCTTAAACCCTAGTTTATGCGCTATTCCGTAAGGGGCTGATTTGGATCCATATGTTTAATGCTAGGGTTAGATTTATCTTAATTCTTATTTCATAGCCGCAGATGCTTGTGAGAGGGGTTAATCATAAGTGGGAGGCTTGTTCAAGTAAGAATAGCACCCAAGCACCGATCCACCCACATATCAAATTAGCGAATGCAAATGAAACAAACATGATGAAAGTGACTAGATGAAATTTTTGTGTGTACTCAAGAATGCTTATTATAAGAGACCGTTTCGGCCTGCCCTTTGCAACAAAAAGGATTAGGCTACCTTGCTACACCTTAGTTACTATTGTTACTTGTCACTTGTTACAAATTATCTTGCTATCAAACTACTCGTTACCGACAATTTTAGTGCTTGCAAAAAATACCTCGCTGAAAGATGCTTGTCATTTCCTTCTGCTCCTTGTTGGGTTCTACACTCGGACTACGATTGATCCCCTGTACTTGTGGGCCATCATTGACCATTGGTAGGCATTGGTATTTTCAGGCCTTTGCAATCTTGCATGTTGAATATCTTCAGGCAAACTTTGAGGTATTTCTCTTAAGAAATGAAGATGCCATTTTGTTATTGATAAATTTGAAGACCAAGGAAGGATTTAAATTCTCCCATCATACACATTTGATATTCTTCACGCATCATATATGCAAATTCGTCACTAAGACGCTTGTTAGTGCAACCAAAAATTATATCATCAACATATATTTGGCATATGGACAGTTCGCCATCATAAGACTTTGTGAAAAGGGTAGGGTCAAGTGAACCAGGATTGAACCCTTTTTTCTTCAGGAATTCCTTCAGAGTGTCATACCAAGCTCGGGGGGCTTTCTTGAGGCCATAAAGACCTTGTTCAGTCTGAAGACTTTGTCAGGATGCTTTGGATCCTCAAAACCTGGTGGTTGAGCAACATATACTTCTTCCTCAAGCTTACCATTGAGGAATGCACTTTTGACATCCATATGATACAAGAGAATATTGTGATGGTTAGCATATGCAAGCAATATAAGAATAGCTTCAAGCCTAGCAACAGGTGCAAAAGCTTCACCGAAATGAATACCCTCAACCTGTGTGTAGCCTTGTGCTACAAGACGGGTCTTATTCCTTACCACTTGACCATTTTCATCTTACTTGTTGCGGTAGATCCTGATGTCTACTACGCAACTTTATTCTTGTAGACTAGTGATGGGCCTCCAAGCGCAGAGTTTTGTAGGACAGTAGCAATTTCCCCTCAATTGGATGAATTAAGGTTTATCAATCTGTGGGAGGCGTAGGATGAAGATGGTTTCTCTCAACCAACCCTGCAACCAAATAACAAAGAGTCTCTTGTGTCCCCAACACACAAATACAATGGTAAATTGTATAGGTGCACTAGTTCGGCAAAGCGAAGGTGATACAAGTGTAGTAATGATAGTAGATATTGTTTTTTGTAATAGGAACAATAAAAAACAACAAGGTAGCAAGTAACAAAAGTGAGCACAAATGGTATTGCAATGATTAAAATGAGGCCTAGGGCCCGTACTTTCGCTAGTGCAATCTCTCAATAATGCTAATATAATTCGATCATATAACCATCCCTCGATGTGCGATGAAGAATCACTCCGAAGTTCTTATCTAGCAGAGAGCATAAGATGAAATTGTTTGTAGGGTACTAAACAACCTCAAAGTTATCCTTTCCGATTGATCTATCCAAGAGTTCTTACTAAAATAACACCAAGTTATCCTTTCTGATCGATCTATCTAAGAGTCCATACTAAAATAACACCATATGATACACATCAACCAACTCTATTGTCACCCAGATACTCCAATGTCACCACGTGTATCCGTGAGTTGATTGTACGATATGCATCAAACAATTTCAGATTCATAGCACTCAATCCAACAGAAAGAACCTCAAAGAGTTCCCCAAGATTTCTACCGGAGAAACAAGGAGGAAAACGTGCATCAACCCCTATGCACAGATTAACCCAATGTCAGCTTCGGAATCCACAAGTTGAGTGCCAAGACATAGATCAAGTGCTCTCAAATCCATAAAAGTATTCAATCTGATAAAAACAAAATCTCAAAGGTAAAACTGAATTCATCACAACAAGATAGAGAGGGGAAAACACCATATGATCCAACCACATTAACAAAGCTCGCGATACATCAAGATCGTGCCAACTCAAAAACACGAGAGAGAGAGAGAGAGAGAGAGATTAAACACATAGCTACCGGTACAAACCCTCAGCCCCGAGGATGGATGTAGCGACGAGACCTCAAACGGTCAAGTCTCTATGCATCAGTGTCATCCTTGGATCGGTAATGCTGACACACATAGTACTCGAGGGGTTCATAACAGAGTTTCAATCACACACTTATTACATCGAATGTCTCAAAAGAGAACTTATTACAGTAATATGGCTTAAGGCCATCTAAATAAGATAACAACAGAAGACTTGGAAGATAAAGTGTGTCCATCAACTTCAACGGCATAGCTGAGTGAACGACAACGACCTAGCACACCTTACTTGCCGTCTGAAAAGTCTGCAACATGATATGTTGTAGCCCGAAATGGGTCAGCACATGGAATATGCTTGCAATGTAACACAAAAGAGCAATGAACAGAATAAATGATATCACTACATGCAAATGTGGCTGGTGGAAAGCTCTATGGTTAATGGTTTTGCATAAAGCCAGTTTTTCCCTACAACAAAGTAATAAATTTTATTTAACTATCATGGTGGTTGTTAAACATTGAGAAGGTTCCTCCAACTCAATCCCAATTAAACAATATCAATTAACCCAACAAAGTAATTTAGAGTGATGAGATCAACATGATAATCCAAGAACTAGATACTCAAGATGTCCATAACCGGGGACACGGCTAACCATATTAGTTTGTACACTCTGTAGAGGTTTGCGCAGTTTTCCCCACAAGACTTGATCTCCTCCATTAGATTTCTCACACTACATGGTGTTTGAGAAATGGATGACCGAGACACAGTCTTTCAGAAACATTAACTCTTTACTCTGGAACACCTACTTTCCCGTACATCTGCTAGACCACCACTGAAAGAGGTTATGCAACCTACTCAACTATGCTACATCCCATAATAGCTTGTGTCTACACACGGAAGATTCTAGCATGAAATATCTTATGATCCCTTTGAGCCTGGGTGGTGAACTGTAGGATGATCACACGGGTACTCGGGGATATCCTAGGACAACACTGGATTCTCCAGGTGCCCGCAACCAATCCACCTAGATGTGTATTAAAGTAGCCACCTTAATTTAACCATTAGTTAACAATTCGCACATGTGTCATGGATACACTCAACCAATCCACGTCTACGAGCATAGCATAGCAAATTGAGCATAACGTAGAAGTAACTCCCAAAGGTTTGACAATAAAAGGCAATAAGTTCTACCTCATCATCTACTTCCCAAAACCCACAAGCTATTCAAATCCTAACCATCCAATGTTTGAGGATTGGAACTAATGCTTAAAAACTGGGTAATAAAGGAATATGATCAAAGTGTTACTTGCCTTGCTGGCGATCTGCAAACCCTAGAGACTCGTAGTAGCACGCTTCGCACTCCGGGAATTCTATCGCAAACAAACAATAGCATACATAAGCACTCCATCGTAGATGCACGTGTAAAACTCAAATAAGAAGACCCAAACAGAAAGTTCAACTGAAGAGCTTCGATTTGCACAAATAATCAACTCAAACGGAGCAACGAAACTCAAGATACGAATGAAACAAGATCCTGTAATAATCTGCACTAAAGTCAAATTTTATAGTACCAAAATCATGTTCAAGTTGGTTAACTAGAAAGAGGGCTTCGAGACGAAGATTTACGTGTTGTTTTCATCTAATTTGGAGAAACGAGTAAAAAGATATACTAGATTGAAGATCAGGGGCAGAATCGTGATAAAAAATAATCGTAGATAAATCCCTGGAAAATAAAACGAAACAGACATACTAACGAACGAATGTTCGCTGTCTGAACCTAACCGGCGAACAATGTTTGTTAAAATGAACGAACGGACGAACGTCCGCTAAATAAATAAACCGACGAAAAAACGAACCGATCTAATAAAAAAACGGATCTAGGGTTTTCAAAAAAACCAGTGGTTTTTACCCAAAAATACACGGCGGTCGACGGCGTCGGCGGGGCGTCGGAGGCGCATTGGCAGAGCGGGAGCAGCGGCACGGGGCGACGGCGGGCGGCGGTGGTGCGACTACGGCGGAGGGGCAATGTGGGGCAAGGGGGCGACGGCGGCGATATTTAACGGCGGGTGGGGTGGCGGCTCGCTTGGGGAGGGGGCTGGCCTCGAGAGGCATGCTCCTCCCGGACTCGGGCGGCGGTGGCATTGCTCGGGACTCTGGTCCAGAGCCGGAGCGGGAGGCAGTGGCACGCTGTGGGCCGGATGGGCCGCTGGCCCAGTTCGGTCCGCGGGCAGTTTTTTTAAATAATTTCGCCAGAACAAAAAAATCCTAATAAATTATAAAAAGAAATTCTAAAAATGCAAAGAAAAATTTTCACCGTCTAAATAAAATATTTAGAACAAAGTGAACATTTTTATGGCGTAAAAATGCACTTTTCAAAAATGTATATTTTTCTAAATCAAATAAAATAGCAAAAAAATCCAAATAAAATAATTTATTTTTATTTTAACATTTTTCCTCAAATATTTCTTTTATTTCGGAGAAGTCATTTTATCTCCTCTCTTTTATTTTAATAACGAAATATTTTCAGAGAGAAAAATGATTAAAACCAAATGATCCTCTTTTCAAATTTGAGAAAATTCAAATATGAAAATAAACGAAATCCCCAACTCTCTCCGTGGGTCCTTGAGTTGCTAAGAATTTCTAGGATCAAACCAAAATGCAATTAAAATATGATATGCATATGATGACCTATGTATAACATTCCAAATTGAACATTTGGGATGTTACAAACCTACCCCCCTTAAGATGAATCTCACCCTCGAGATTCGGGTTGGCTAGAAAATAGGTGCGGGTGGTCCTTCCGTAGATCTTCCTCTCATTCCCAGGTGGCTTCATCCTTGGAATGGTGGCTCCACTGAACTTTGCAAAACTTGATAACCTTGCTGCGTGTGACTCGTGCAAACTCGAGAATCTTCACTGGTTTCTCTCAGCTGAATCACTTCCAGTGGCACTATATCTCTCAGAGGAATATCGGCCGTCTCTGCGTGGCACTTCTTCAACTGGGAAACATGAAACACATCGTGAACTCCAGACAATCCTTCTGGCAATTCTAGTTTGTAAGCAACTTCTCCCATACGTTCCAAAACTTTGTATGGTCCCACAAAACATGGTGCTTGTGACGCCCCCGATTCAATCGTACACTAATCATGCACGCAAATGTGTACGATCAAGATCAGGGACTCACGGGAAGATATCACAACACAAATCTAAAACATAAATAAGTCATACAAGCATCATAATACAAGCCAGGGGCCTCGAGGGCTCGAATACAAGTGCTTGATCATAGACGAGTCAGCGGAAGCAACAATATCTGAGTACAGACATCAGTTAAATAAGTTTGCCTTAAGAAGGCTAGCACAAACTGGGATATAGATCGAAGGAGGCGCAGGCCTACTGCCTGGGATCCTCCTAAACTATTCCTGGTCGTCGTCATCGGCCTTCACGTAGTAGTAGGCACCTCCAGTGTAGGAGGAGTCGTCGTCGACGGTGGCGTCTGGCTCCTGGGCTCCAGCATCTGGTTGCAACAACCAGGTAGAAGGGAAAGGGGAAAAGAGGGAGAAAAGCAACCGTGAGTACTCATCCAAAGTACTCGCAAGCAAGGAGCTACACTACATATGCATGCGTATATGTGTAAAGGGCCATATCGGTGGACTGAACTGCAGAATGCCAGAATAAGAGGGAGATAGCTAATCCTGTCGAAGACTACGCTTCTGGCAGCCTCCGTCTTGCAGCATGTAGAAGAGAGTAGACTGAAGTCCTCCAAGTAGCATCTCCAAGTAGCATAGCATAGCATAATTCTACCCGGCGATCCTCCCCTCGTCGCCTTGTGTAAAAGCGATCACCGGGTTGTCTGTGGAACTTGGAAGGGTGTGTTTTATTAAGTATCCGGTTCTAGTTGTCATCAGGTCAAGGTACAACTCCAAGTCGTCCTGTTACCGAAGATCACGGCTATTCGAATAGAATAACTTCCCTGCAGGGGTACACCACATAACCCAACACGCTCGATCCCATTTGGCCGGACACACTTTCTTGGGTCATGCCCGGCCTCGGAAGATCAACACGTCGCAGCCCCACCTAGGCACAACAGAGAGGTCAGCCCGCCGGTCTAAATCCTATGCACGCAGGGGTCTGGGCCCATCGCCCATTGCACACCTGCACATTGCGAGGGCGGCCGGAAGCAGAACTAGCCCCCTTAATACAAGAGCAGGCTTACATTCCAATCCGGCGCGTGCCGCTCCGTCGCTGACGTCAAGAAGGCTTCGGCTGATACCACGACGCCGGGATACCCATAACTACTCCCGAGTAGATGGTTAGTGCGTATAGACCAAATGGCCAGACTCAGATCAAATACCCAGATCTCGTTAAAAGTATTAAGTATCCGCGAACGCTGACCAGGGCCAGGCCCACCTGTCTCCTAGGTGGTCTCAACCTGCCCTGTCACTCCACCACAAAGTAATAGTCGGGGGCCGTCGGGAACCCAGGCCCACCTCTACCGGGATGGGGCCACCTGTCCTTTCAGCCCCCTCATCAGAATCACTTGCGGGTACTCATCGAGCTGACCCGACTTTAGTCACCATCTGTATAGTATGTATGTATGTATAGTATATACCCGTGATCACCTCCCGAGTGATCACGGCCCAATAGTATAGCAAGGCAGACTGACATGAATGTAGGGCCAATGATGATAAACTAGCATCCTATACTAAGTATTTAGGATTGCAGGTAAGGTATCTACAGATGTAGCAACAATGTCAGGCTATGCATCAGAATAGGATTAATCGGAAAGCAGTAACATGCTACACTACTCTAATGCAAGCAGTATAGAGGAGAATAGGCGATATCTGGTGATCAAGGGGGGGGGCTTGCCTGGTTGCTCAGACAAGGAGGGGTCGTCGGTGACGTAGTCGACCACAGGGGCATCAGCAGCGGTCTCGGAGTCTACCGGAAAGGAGTAACGGAGGGGGAACATAATAAATACCAGAGCAATCAAATGTAACACAAAGCAAGATGCGGCAATATGTTTTGCTAGGGGTGACCTAACGTAGGGATAGGCGATACCGGTGAAGGGGGAAACATCCGAGAAAGTATCCCCGGTGTTCCGTGTTTTCGGGCAGAGGAGACGGAGGGGCAAAGTTGCAAGTTTGATATGTTAGGAGTGTGTGGCGGAGGAATGGGCTGCGCATCCGGGTTCGTCTCGTCATTCTGAGCAACTTTCATGTACAAAGTTTTTCCATCGGAGCTACGGTTTATTTTATATTATTTTAAAAAGATTTAATCATTTTTAGAATTTATTTAATTACTCTAAATCAACATTATCCAGAATAGTGTATGATGACATCATCATGATGTCAGCAAGACGTTAGCAATCGACAGGGCGTTGACTGGGTCGAACTGACGTGTGAGGGCCGCATGTCATTGACTGAGCAGGCTAATGAGAGTTTAATTAAGTTAACTAGTGATTAGATTAATTTAATCAGGATTAATTAAGTTAATTTATTCTTTAGTTAATTAATATTTTAATTATTATTATTTATTTATTATTTTCCTTTTCTTTTTCTGTTAAAACATTATGTGGGCTGGGCCCCTCGGGTCAGTGGCACAGAGGCCACAGCGGGTCGGGCCGACGGGCACCTAGAGCGGGTGCTGGGCACCTGCCCAGGTCGACGGCGGGGAAATGGCGATGGGTGCCGGCGGCCACAACGACGAGCGGCAGCTGCCGCGCAGGGGGCCGGGGCTGCGCGCCGATGCGGCACAGCAACAGGACCGCCGCGGGATGGAAAGGGGCGGCGGTTCAGGGAGCCAACGAGTGGCCATTGGGGGCGTGAGACGGACAAGGCCGTAGGTGCCTGATGGGCGCGAGCGCAGGGCACAGCGGGGGATGGTTGGCCATTCGTGGCCGTGGATGGGGTCGTAGGGTGGCGCGCGTACAGCGCGGCCACGAAGGGGGGTCAGGGGCGGAGCGTCTCATGCTAGCACGCGGGGACGAACGGGAGGCGGCGCTGGACTGAGAGGGAAGAGAGGGAAGGCGGCGCTCACATTCGAGTAGAGACCAGGGGGCGGCGAGGCTCGAGGGAGCCGTTGTGGAGGAGGACGGGGACGACGGCAACATAGAGGAGGAGGTACGGCGAGGAAGCAGGATCCGACAGTCGACGGCGTCGAGGTAGTGAGGTCGGGGCCGAGTCGGCGACCGAGAGGAGGGGAGCGGAGAAGTCCGAGCGGGGCGGTGTCGACTGCGGCTTGCATCGGGCGTGGGCGACGCCGGAGACGACGAGCGGTGTCGGGGAACACCGACGGCGAGGCGAGCAGCGGGGCACCAGGGTCGGAGCCCGATCCCGATCGAGGGGGACTGAGGGAGGAGAGGGGATCGTGCGCCAGGGGCGATGGGGACGAGGGCAAGGTCGCCTCGATCCCGATCCAGATGAGTGAGAGAAGGGGATCATGGGAAGGAGTGGAGAGTGGGATCGGGATAGGTTTTCGGGGTGGCTCACGGGGTTATAGGGAGCGGCTGGGCCGGGGTGGGCCGGCCCGTTTGAGCGGTTGAGGCCAGCTGGGCCACTTGGCCCAGCGGGAGGGGGGTCCTGTTTTTTTTCCTTTTGTATTTGTTTTGTCTTCTGTTTTTATTCTTTTATTTATTTTTTTGTTACCTTTAGTTTCACTTTTATTTTAGATTTATGACTTATAAAAGTAGTTCCTAATTTGGTCTAAATAATTATACTATGGCCACCTAAGTTTGGGCAACTAGATAGAATAGTTTAATAATTTATTAATTGTAAAAATCATTTGATTAATTGTTTTGCTACTATTTTATTTACTTTAGGAATCAAACACTTTCAAAGAGGTTGGTTTCTTCACCAATATTACTTATGCATTATTTGGCTCTCTCCAAACATTTTAGTTTTAAGATTGGAAAACTTTTATTATTTGTTTGATTTTGAATTTGGATTTGAATCGATTTCGAACTAACGCGAGGTTAGTAACCGAAATGGAGGTGACGTGGCATTGTTAGTAGAGGGTTACTGTAGCTTGATTATCCGGGCGTCACAATTCTCCTCCACTACAAGAAATCTCGTCCCAAGATTTAAGAGGTGGAATAAGGGGGAAAGGTCTGGTTGCTCTTCTCGAGGTGGTCGATCCATAGCGCTGATGTCTTCATTCCTCTGCTTCAGGTGATTAAGATGAAGTTGCCGTCCTTCCTTCAGGATCTTTAGTGTACTTACGAAAGGTTAAGCAGGGAAAACTCTATATGGATGGATTCTAACAAGATCGAGCATCAGACGGTTAACTCAGGGAAGAAGCATAAGTGTCTCTCGATTTGAAACTTAAAAAGATATCGAGAGCAAAGTAAGAAGGTACCATGAGAAGTTTTAAACGGATAGGCAATCGTTCGATGCCTAATCAGAAGGTGAAAGGGTGTCAGGGCAACGAGAATAGGTATTGTGCCTCATATCAGACTTGATGGTGGCTCGTGACTTACATACGAGGCCACGTGCGAGGAACAACCTTAAGAAAAGGGGGTATATAGGAGAGTCAGGTTTCGATCCTGGGACCTGTGGGTTATGGGCCCACAATGTGGTTAAGAGTAGGAAGGGTGTTGACATCTTTCGCGGTCATGATAGCAAGACATGACAGAGGGTAGCCTATCAGTTATGTCGGCAACAATATCGGTACCAAGAGCGAGGGACGAAGAGAACCATTTTCCCGCTCGTTGAACGAGGCGGACCAATAGGCAAAGTTCCCGTCCATCGGTGGTTACCGAAATGTCATCAACAATAGTAACAGGGTTTTCGTAAGCAGGAAAATATTAGTGCTTAGATCATATAAACCTCAAGAAAGGTTAAACTAAACAATGGAAAGGATAATATGATTATCAAATTAATCATAACAATGGAAAGGAAAATATGTTTAGACACATATATCAGGGGTATATCCTCCCCAAAGTCAAGCAGAGGATGATATCCAAGACAGGATATAAAGTAGAAAACCGTTTAGGTAAGGGGGGAGGAATCTCATGATATTACCCATACAATGGTGTTCGGATAAATGATAAATAAAATTTAGCATCGTGCTTCAAATGTTCCTGTTGAAAATCGGAGTACCACAGACATGCTTCGAGATAGCATTGACATGGTCTTCAAGCAAAGGTCGGACTTTAGATACTCAATGGATTCATCAGGAATAGCTTATAGAATAAGTCTTTCAATTTCCTCTTGGAAGAATGGTTAACATTGCTAAAAAGAAAACTATAACAATAGGTCCTCTGGCCAAGGGTGCTAAGCAAAGACACCACCTTACCGGGTTACGTAGAGATCAATGTTACAACTCTTGGAAATATGTCCCAACCATCATATCTGACCAAGATTCAGATCCGATTGGTGTCATTATACCTCAGACTCAGGATGCCTGAGAAGAAAAGGGTGCGACACAAATAGACCAGAAGACATTGTAAGATTCTCGGGGAAATGAACTATGAAGTGATTTCCATTAACAAGAGTCCATCATTAAACCAAGGAGAGGACAAGGAGGTGTCTGGTGAACTCAACGGCAATTCATCGAGATATCCAAAAGATGGATTTCCACAATTAAGTGAACAAGGAGATAACATTTGTCAGATCAAATGATATAAGGAAGTATACTCGAGGAAAACATACACAATTAAACATTGGTTGAAAGGTGCGCCCAAAATATGGGTTGGGTTGCACAACCAATGTCAGAATGGTGATTCAATAATCAATAGCCTAAGAATGAGCTTTCGACCATTAACTTCAAAGAAATAGGGTTGCTAGAAGGAAAGAATCCAAACCACACCGTTCACTTGTTGGAATTAACACAGGGACCAAGAAAGAATGGTGATGCTGAGAAGTATTTCTATGTCAAGAATTCTCAAGAGGTGGAACAAATCTCAGAACATTCTTGACATAAGGGATGGTAATACTCGAAGGAAAAGAAGAACAATTGCTGGATAGCAAGGAACTCAAGGTATAACACCAAACATGAACAAGCTTGTGTTGGTGGGAAGGCAATAAAGTGGTCGATGATAATACAATTCATCGAGGGCAAGGATGGTATTTCTCATCATGAATTCAATTGATATCCTGGATGAGCTCAGAATGTTGATGATCACGACACCTTTGTCGCGAGAGTTCATGAAGATGTAATCGATCGGCGATGACATCAAGTCAAAGTAATGATGAAGTGAAAGGTTATTGGAACCAAGGGTATGACACAAATTCGAAACCAAGCTTGTTGTTCAAGGAGAAATGATATGACGATGAGGATCGGCGTAAGGTTAGTTCATCGTCGAAAATTTTGCTCCGAGAAGAAGGACCGGGTAGCACAGTTAAAATCATCACGACAATGATATAGCCAAACAGGCTAGGAATGGCGTGATCGGGTACAAACTCGTACTTTTAGAAGCTTACTAAAGAGTTGTTGAACCGTAGTGCGGACTCGGTTCAGTTATCGGTGTCTTTGAGTGTTTAATAACTCAGAGCCCGTGAAAAATTGGAATTAGTGGGAGGTAGCACTTGATGAAGAACTCATAAGAAGTTATGCAGTTCCATGATAATCTCGAAATACCAGGGGGGTAATACTCGACACAAGATCAAAGTAAAGGTTGGACTGGTGTATTGATCCATAGACGACAATTGTTTTAACTTGTCCGAGAAATGGAATCAAAGAAGAACAATCATGGTCGGAACCACGGTTGTAAGGGATCAATTCACAGATACCATAGGTTAGTTATCAAGGAAATAGTTATTATTACAAGAAGCTTCCATGATAGGTTATACATCGCGTCCATGGGCATGAACACAAAGTTCAAGGTCGACTCCCACTTCCTCAATGCATAATCTTCCATTCACCTCTCATATTTCGAAGATGACATTAGTTGTTGAAAGTTTTACCTGGTGCAATACCAGATAAGTATGACTCGTGAAATCTTTCGGGTTCACACCGATGAGGGAAGGCGTTGGTTCAATCCCATCGGGGCTTCTTAGGAGTATATACCACACATTTCGAGAATAAATAACGCAAACTCGATAGTAGAGTATGCTTGAGAAAGCAAAGGATACAATTTACCAAAGGCATTATGTATCCGAGGAAAGGCTCACAATGTTATTGAATATGAAGGGCGTTGTCAGATAAATCCAACAAAGGATATGGTGGTCCATAAGGGATCTGATGTGAGCATCAGTACTCTACCAGAAGAAGAAAGAATGCAAGGATATCATATGATTGAACAATTGACTAATTCAATTGTCAGATGCAAAGGAATTATGATTTCCAAATCTAGGGATCAGAAGCAATGCTCTGATTAGGGATGGATAAGTTGAATAGCCTTAGGGTACAATCAATGACAATTGGATGGGTCGAGAACCAATTCCAGTTAAAAAAATGGCAGCTCAGCCAGAAAGTTAATTTATAAGGATCAATGATGATTGCGTGTATTCACAAACATATTGAGTCAACAAACTCAAAATGATACTGACAAGGAATGTCAATAAGACTACGAGGCTTATGGGATTAACCATAATGCAAACAAGCAAGAATTTTCAAGAGCAATAGGCTGCTCAGGATTTTCAGAAGATCGGGTAGTATTTGAATGTGTTTTTGTGAAACACATGAACAACTTTGGACGAACGAATACTCAGCAAGCGCGAGTAATTATCCGTAGGGTTATTCATGCAGCAAGGAACTGCAGGGCAGTAAGCGTAAAGAATTATCGGAATATCGAAGAGTATTTCAGGACATCTTGTAATAACAAGGGCAACTGGCGATGACAATATGAATGATAGGTGTAAGTAGTTATCCAGAGGGATTTATCGATGGAAATGAATTGCAAAAGCGATGGCACATAATCTCGAGAGCACATTGTAGAGTATCTTCGGAATCTTCTGGTGCAGCAGGCGGTCATCGGTAACAAGTGGCTCTCTGGGAGAAAGTACTTGCGAGAACCTAAATTTAGTTTTGTTTTTAGCAAAATCATTTAACCCGAATAGAAGAGAGCTCAGAGTCCCAGAGTAAAGGTCGAGCAGTAAAAGATCCTAATACCACCCAATGGCGACGTGTGCCCGTAAGACACACGGCCATGTTAGTAAAAGTTTTGCAATGTCTAGACTCGACTTCGGCCAAGGAGTTGGGAAGGGGGATTCCTACAGGCAGTCGGCTCTGATACCAACTTGTGACGCTCCCGATTCAATTGTACACTAAACATGCACGCAAATGTGTACGATCAAGATCAGGGACTCACGGGAAGATATCACAACACAACTCTAAAACATAAATAAGTCATACAAGCATCATAATACAAGCCAGGGGCCTCGAGGGCTCGAATACAAGTGCTCGATCATAGACGAGTCAGCGGAAGCAATAATATCTGAGTACAGACATAAGTTAAACAAGTTTGCCTTAAGAAGGCTAGCACAAACTGGGATACAGATCGAAAGAGGCACAGGCCTCCTGCCTGGGATCCTCCTAAACTACTCCTGGTCGTCGTCATCGCCCTGCATGTAGTAGTAAGCACCTCCAGTGTAGTAGGAGTCGTCGACGACGGTGGCGTCTGGATCCTGGGCTCCATCATCTGGTTGCAACAACCAGGTAGAAGGGAAAGGGGAAAAGAGGGAGAAAAGCAACCGTGAGTACTCATCCAAAGTACTCGCAAGCAAGGAGCTACACTACATATGCATGGGCATATGTGTAAAGGGCCATATCGGTGGACTGAACTGCAGAATGCCAGAATAAGAGGGGGATAGCTAATCCTGTCGAAGACTACGCTTCTGGCAGCCTCCATCTTGCAGCATGTATAAGAGAGTAGACTGAAGTCCTCCAAGTAGCATCTCCAAGTAGCATAGCATAGCATAATTCTACCCGGCGATCCTCCCCTCATCGCCCTGTGGAAAAGCGATCACCGGGTTGTCTGTGGAACTTGGAAGGGTGTGTTTTATTAAGTATCCGGTTCTAGTTGTCATAAGGTCAAGGTAGAACTCCAAGTCATCCTGCTACCGAAGATCACGGCTATTCGAATAGATTAACTTCCCTGCAAGGGTGCACCACATAACCCAACACGCTCGATCCCATTTGGCCGGACACACTTTCCTGGGTCATGCCCGGCCTCGGAAGATCAACACGTCGCAGCCCCACCTAGGCACAACAGAGAGGTCAGCCCGCCAGTCTAATTCCTATGCGCGCAGGGGTCTGGGCCCATCGCCCATTGCACACCTGCACGTTGCGAGGGCGGCCTTAATACAAGAGCAGGCTTACGTTCCAATCCGGCGCGCGCCGCTCCGTCGCCGACGTCAAGAAGGCTTCGGCTGATACCACGACACCGGGATACCCATAACTACTCCCGCGTAGATGGTTAGTGCGTATAGACCAAATGGCCAGACTCAGATCAAATACCCAGATCTCGTTAAAAGTATTAAGTATCCACGAACACGACCAGGGCCAGGCCCACCTGTCTCCTAGGTGGTCTCAACCTGCCCTGTCGCTCCACCACAAAGTAACAGTCGGGGGCCGTCGGGAACCCAGGCCCACCTCTACCGGGATGGAGCCACCTGTCCTTTTAGCCCCCTCATCAGAATCACTTGCGGGTACTCATCGAGCTGACCCGACTTTAGTCACCATCTGTATAGTATGTATGTATGTATAGTATATACCCGTGATCACCTCCCGAGTGATCACGGCCCAATAGTATAGCAAGGCAGACTGACATGAATGTAGGGCCAATGATGATAAACTAGCATCCTATACTAAGTATTTAGGATTGCAGGTAAGGTATCAACAGATGTAGCAACAATGTCAGGCTATGCATCAGAAGAGGATTAATCGGAAAGAAGTAACATGCTACACTACTCTAATGCAAGCGGTATAGAGGAGAATAGGCGATATCTGTTGATCAAGGGGGGGGGGGGCTTGCCTGGTTGCTCAGACAAGGAGGGGTCGTCGGTGACGTAGTCGACCACAGGGGCATCAGCAGCAGTCTCGGAGTCTACCGGAAAGGAGTAACGGAGGGGGAACACAATAAATACCAGAGCAATCAAATGTAACACAAAGCAAGACGCGGCAATACGTTTTGCTAGGGGTGACCTAACGTAGGGATAGGCGATACCGGTGAAGGGGGAAACATCCGAGAAAGTATCCCCGGTGTTTCGTGTTTTCGGGCAGAGGAGCCGGAGGGGGAAAGTTGCGAGTTTGATATATTAGGAGTGTGTGGCAGACGAACGGGCTACGCATCCGGGTTCATCTCGTCGTTCTGAGCAACTTTCATGTACAAAGTTTTTCCATCGGAGCTACGGTTTATTTTATATTATTTTTAAAAGATTTAATCATTTTTAGAATTTATTTAATTACTCTAAATCAACATTATCCAGAATAGTGTATGATGACGTCATCATGACGTCAGCAGTCAACAGGGCGTTGATTGGGTCAAACTGACGTGTCGGGGCCGCATGTCATTGACTAAACAGGCTAATCAGAGTTTAATTAAGTTAACTAGTGATTAGATTAATTTAATCGGGATTAATTAATTTAATCGGGATTATTTATTTATCATTTTCCTTTTCTTTTTCTGTTAAAACGTTATGTGGGCTGGGCCCCTCGTGTCAGTGGCACAGAGGCCACAGCGGGTCGGGCCGACGGTCACCTAGAGCGGGTGCTGGGCACCCGCCCAGGTCGACGGCGGGGAAACGGCGATGGGTGCCGGCGGCCACCACGACGAGCGGCAGCTGCCGCGCAAGGGGCCGGGGCTGCGCACCGATGCGGCACAACAACAGGACCGCCGCGGGATGGAAAGGGGCGGCGGTTTAGGGAGCCAACGAGCGGCCATTCGGGGCATGAGGCTGACAAGGCCGTAGGTGCCTGATGGGCGCGAGCGCCGGGCGCAGTGGGGGATGGTTGGCCGTTCGTGGCCGTGGACGGGGCCGCAGGGCGGCGCGCGTACAGCGCGGCCACGAAGGGGGGTCAGGGGCGGAGCGTCTCGTGCTAGCACGCGGGGACGAACGGGAGGCGGCGCTGGACAGAGAGGGAAGAGAGGGAAGGCGGCCCTCGCATTCGAGTAGAGACCAGGGGGCGGCGAGGCTCGAGGGAGCCGTTGTGGAGGAGGACGTGGACGACGGCGACGTAGAGGAGGAGGTACGGCAAGGAAGCGGGATCCGGCAGTTGACGGCGTCGAGGTGGTGAGGTCGGGGATCGAGAACGACTGAGGGAGGAGAGGGGATCGTGCGCCAGGGGCGATGGGGGCAAGGGCAAGGTCGCCTCGATCCCGATCCACACGAGTGACAGAAGGGGATCGTGGGGAGGAGTGGAGAGTGGGATTGGGCTAGGGTTTCGGGGTGGCTCACGGGGTTATGGGGAGCGGCTCGGCCGGGGTGGGCTGACCCGTTTGAGCGGTTGAGTCCAGCTGGGCCACTTGGCCCAGCGGGGGGGTCCTGTTTTCTTTTTTTTCTTTTTGTATTTGTTTTGTCTTCTGTTTTTATTCTTTTATTTATTTTTCTGTTACCTTTAGTTTCACTTTTATTTTAAATTTATGACTTATAAAAGTAGTCCCTAATTTGGTCTAAATAGTTATACTACGGCCACCTAAGTTTGGGCAACTAGATAGAATAGTTTAATAATTTATTAATTGTAAAAAGTATTTGATTAATTGTTTTGCTACTATTTTATTTACTTTAGGAATCAAACACTTTCAAAGAGGTTGGTTTCTTCACCAATATTACTAATGCATTATTTGGCTCTCTCCAAACATTTTAGTTTTAAGATTGGAAAACTTTTATTATTTGTTTGATTTTGAATTTGGATTTTGAACTAACTCGAGGTTAGTAACCGAAATGGAGGTGACGTGGCATCGTTAGTAGAGGGTTACTGTAGCTTGATTATCCGGGCGTCACAGTGCTAGCTTTCCCTTAACGCCAAAATGCTTAACTCCTCGAAGCGGTGACACACGAAGGTATACTCTCTCTCTGACTTCATAAACTGTCTCCTTGCGTTTAGAATCCGCATAACTCTTCTGCCTGGACTGGGCTACCTTGAGTCTGTCGCGAATCAACTTGACCTTCTCTTCAGACTCTTTAATCAAATCTGGTCCAAACAACTTTCGGTCTCCAACTTCATCCCACAATAATGGTGTCCTGCACCTCTTTCCGTACCAAGCTTCGAAAGCGGCCACCTTCAAACTGGCTTGATAACTGTTGTTATAACAGAATTCTGCATACAGAAAATTGTTATCCCAACTAGATCCATAATTTAGTGCACAAGCTCTCAACATGTCCTCCAGAATCTGATTGGCACTCTCGGTCTGTCCATCTATCTGTGGATGAAAAGTTGTACTGAACTCTAGCCTAGTACCCAAAGTCTCATGCAACTGATTTCAGAACTTTGAGGTAAACTGGTTTCCTCTATCTGATACAATGGTCCTCAGAACTCCATGCAGACATACAATCCTGGTCAATCCTGGTCAATCCTGGTATATCTTTGCCAACTTACCACTTGTGTAAGTAGTGTTCACTAGAATGAAATGAGCTACTTTCGTCAATCGATCGACTACAACCCATATAGAGTCATAGCCTGAATGAGTCCTGGGCAATCCAGTGATAAAATCCATGCCGAGCTTGTCCCACTTCCATTCGGGTATCGGCAATGGCTGTAGCAATCCTATTGGCTTATGATGCTCTGCCTTAACTCTCTGACATACATCACATACTGCTACATACTCGGCAATATCCATCTTCATTCCTGTCCACCAGAAACATTCCTTCAAATCCAGGTACATCTTAGTATTTCCTTGGTGAATCGAATACGGCGAATCATGGGCCTTCTGCAGAATCAACTTCCTGATCTCGGGGTCATTAGGCACATATACGCGATCCACAAACCATAAAGTATCGTGCTCATCCTCACGAAATCCTTTAGCCTTTCCTTTGCCCATCCTTTCCTTTATCTCAGCAATCTCCTTGTCAGTTTTCTGGGCTTCTCCGATCTTATCCATCAAAGTGGACTGAATTTCCAAGGCTGCTACATAACCTCTCAAAACTATTTCCAAACATAGATCGCGAAGATCCTCTGCTAACTCCTTGGGTAATCCTCCGGTCATGAGCGTATTGACATAACTCTTGCGACTCAATGCATGGGCTACTACATTAATCTTTCTGGGATGACAGTGCAATTTCATATCATAATCTTTAATGAGCTCCAACCATCTCCTCTGCCTGAGGTTCAACTCCTTCCATGTGAAGATATACTTCAAACTCTTATGATCTGTGTATACCTCACAGTGGTTTCCGATGAGAAAATGTCTCCACATCTTGAGCGCATGCACTACGGCTGCTAACTCCAAATCATGAGTAGCGTAATTTAACTCATGAGGTTTAAGCCGTCGTGAGGCATATGAAACAACTCTTCCCTCCTGCATAAGCACTGCTCCAAGTCCTCGTCGAGAAGCATCACAATACACTTGATAATCCTTTTGTTGATCTGGAAGAATCAGCACTGGGGCTGTAACCAAACATTTCTTCTACTCCTGAAAATTGGCTTCACACTCCTCAGTCCATTTAAACTTGGTGTCCTTCTTCAACAACTATGTCATGGGTTTAGCAATCCTGGAGAAATTCTCAATGAACCTCTGATAATATCATGTGAGTCCAAGAAAACTCTTGATCTCTCCAACTGATGTGGGTGCCACCCATTTAGTTACTGATACAACCTTGGTGGGGTCTACTTCTATTCCTTCTCCGGATATAACATGTCCAAGAAATCCAACTTCCTTCAAGCAAAACTCACATTTGCTGAACTTGGCATATAACTGGTGTTCCCCGAGCATCTCGAGAACCTAACGCAAATGTTCCTTATGCTCCTCTTCATTCTTTGAGTAGACCAATATATCATCAATGAACACCAATAATGAACTTATCCAAAAACTCCATAAACACTTTGTTCGTCATGTTCATGAAATAGGCAGGCACATTAGTAAGACCAAATGACAGAACCGTATAGTCGTATAGCCCGTACCTTGTGGTAAAAGTTGTCTTAGGTATATTCTGCTCTAGAATCTTCAGCTGATGGTATCCTGATCGCAGATCGATATTGGAAAATACTTTAGCTCCTTGCAATTGGTCAAACAAATCATTCTTCAGTCAATGTGTGCTCCGATACCATCTTGTAGCGACCAGACCTCAAACGGTCAAGTCTCTGTGCATCAGTGTCATCCCTGGATCGATAATGCTGACACACACATTACTCAAGGGGTTTATAACAGAGTTTCAATCACAAACTTATTACATCGAATGTCTCAAAAGAGAACTTATTACAGTAATATGGCTTAATGCCATCTAAATAATTTAACAGCAGAAGGCTTGGAAGATATAGTGAGTCCATCAACTCCAATGACATAGCTGAGTGAATGACAACGACCTAGCGCACCTTACTCGTCATCTGAAAAGTCTGCAACATGATATGTTGCAGCCTGAAACGGGTCAGCACATGGAATATCCTGGCAATGTAACACAAAAGAGCAATGAACAGAATAAATGCTATGACTACATGCAAATGTGGCTGCTGGAAAGCTCTATGGTTAATGGTCTTGCATAAAGCCAATTTTTTCCTACAACAAAGGAATAAATTTTATTTAACTATCACGGTGGTTGTTAAACATTGAGAAGGTTCCTTCAACTCAAACCCAATTAGACAATATCAATTAACCCAACAAATTAATTTAGAGTGATGAGATCAACATGATAATCCAAGAACTAGATACTCAAGATGTCCATAACCGGGGACACAACTAACCATGATTAGTTTGTACACTCTGTAGAGGTTTGCACACTTTTCCCCACAACACTCAACCTCCTCCGTTAGATTTCTCGCAATACATGGTGTTTGTGAAACGGATGACCGAGACACAGTCTTTCAGTAACATTAACTCTTTACTCTGGATGGACAGTTACACTTACTTTCCCCTACATCTGCTAGCCCACCACTGAAAGAGGTCATGCAACCTACTCAACTATGCTAGAGCCCATAATACCTTGTGGCTGCACACGAAAGTTTCTAGCATGAAATATCTTATGATCCCTTTGAGCCTGGGTGGTGAACTGTAGGATGATCACACGGGTACTCGGGGATATCCTAGGACAACACTGGATTCTCCAGGTGCCCACAACCAATCCACCCAGATGTGTATTTAAGTAGCCACCTTAAGTTAACCATTAATTAAAAATTCTCACATCTGTCATGGATACGCTCAACCAATCCATGTCTACGAGCATAGCATAGCAACCTCAGCATAACGTAGAAGTAACTCCCAAAGGTTTGATAATAAAAGGCAATAGGTTCTACCTCATCATCTACTTCCCAAAACCCGCAAGTTATTCAAAACCTAACCATGCAATGTTTGAGGATTAGAACTAATGCAGAAAACTGGGTAATAAAGGAATATGATCAAAGTGTTACTTGCCTTGCTGACGATCTGCAATCCATAGAGACTCGTAATAGAACCCTTCGCACTCTGGGAATTTTATCGCAAACGAACAATAGCATACATAAGCGCTTCAACGTAGATACACCGGTAAAACTCAAATAAGAATATCCAAATAGAAAGTTCAACTGAAGAGCTTTGATTTGCAAAAAGAATCAACTCAAACGAAGCAACGAAACTCAAGATATGAACGAAACAAAATCATTAATTAATCTGGACTAAAGTCAAACTTTATAGTACCAAAATCATGTTAAAGTTGGTTAACTAGAAAGAGGGCTTTAAGACGAATATTTAGGCGCTGGTTTCATCTAATTTGGATAAACGAGTAAAAAGTTATACTAGATTGAAGATCGGGGGCAGAATCGCGATAAAAAATAATCGCAGATAAATCCCTAGAAAATAAAACAAAATGAACAGACTAACGAATGAACGTTCGTTGTCTGAACCTAACGGGCGAACAATGTTCGTTAAAACAAATGAATGGACGAACGTCCGCTAAATAAATAAACTAAAGAAAAACCGAACCAGTCTAATAAAATAAAAAAACGGATATAGGGTTTAAAAAAAACCCGACAGTTTTTACCGAAAAAACATGGCGGTCGGCGGCGGCGGCGGCACGGCGACGGAGTGGTTGCACCAGCGCGGGGCGACGGCAGGCGGCGGTGGTGCGACTGCGGCGGCCGGGCGATGTTGGGCAAGGGGGCGGCAGCGACGGTATTTAAAGGGGGGCTGGGTGGCGACTGGCTTGGGGAGGGGGCTTGCCTCGGGAGGCGTGCTTGTTCTGGACTCATGCAGCGGCTGCTTTGCTCGGGACTCCGGTCCCGAGCCGGAGTGGGAGGTGGCGGTGCCGTGTGGGCCGGCTGGGCCGCTGGCCCAGTTTGGTCCGCGAATAGTTTTTTTAAAATAATTTCGCCTGAACAGAAAAATCCTACTAAATTATAAAAATTATCCTAAAAATGCCAAAAACAAATTTCACCGTCTAAATTAAATATTTAGAACAAAGTGAACATTTTTTTGGCCTGAAAATGCAATTTTGAAAAATGCATATTTTTCTAATTCAAATAAAATAGCAATAAAAATCCAAATAAAATAATTTATTTTTATTTTAACATTTTTCCTCCAATATTTCTTTTATTTTGGAGAAGACATTTTATCTCCTCTCTTTTCTTTTAATAACGAAATATTTTCAGAGAGAAAACCAAATGATCCTCTTTTCAAATTTGAGAAAATTCAAATATGAAAATAATGGAAATCCCCAACTGATACGTCTCCAATGTATCTATAATTTATAATGTGTTCATGCTATTATAATATCCATCTATGATGTTCTATATGCATTTATATGTCATTATATATGATTTTTGGGACTAACCTATGAACCTAGAGCCCAGTGCCAGTTTCTGTTTTCTCCTTGTATTTGAGTTTTACAGAAAAGGAATACCAAACGTAGTCCAATTGACGTGCCAATTTTTGAGGATTTTTTATGGACCAAAATAATACCATGGAGCATCGGAGTTTGGCCAGAAGAGTCCCGGGCTGCCCACGAGTGTGGGGGGCGCGCCCACCCCCTAGGGTGCACCCTCCTATCTCGTGGACAGCCCGGAGGCCCCCCTGACATGAAACCAACGCTAAAAATTCCTATAAATACAGAAACCTTCGGGAAATAACCTAGATCGGAAGTTCTGACGCCGCGAGCCTCTGTAGCCACGAGAAATCAATGTAGGCCCTCTCCAGCACCCTGCCGGAGGGGGACATCATCATCGGAGGCCATGGAGGAGGATCTCGGAGGGGCCATCATCGCCATGAAGGCCAAGGACCAGAGGAGGAAAGCCATGGAGGAGGAAGCACAAGGGGGAGAACCTCTCCTCCTCTTTCTTGGTGGCACCAGAGTGCCATTGGGAGGGGAATCATAGCTGCGGTGATCGCCTTCATCAACATCACCATCATCATCACCATCCTCATCTCTTTTACGCAGTCCACTCTCCCGCACCCCGCTGTAATCCCTACTTGAACATGGTGCTTTATGCCGCATATTATGATTCATTGATGTGTTGCCATCCTATGATGTTTTGAGTAGATATCTTTTGTCCTTGGGTTGATTGCTGGTCTAGATTGGTACGAGTTGTATGTTTTATCTTGGTGCTGTCCTATGGTGCCCTCCGTGTCGCGCAAGAGTGATGGTTTCCCGCTGTAGGGTGTTGCAATACGTTCATGATTCGCTTATAGTGGGTTGGTGAGTGATTGAAACACAACCTGAGTAAGGGGGTGTTTGCATATGGGAATAAAGAGGACTTGATGCTTTAATGCTATGGTTGGGTTTTACCTTAATGATCTTTAGTAGTTGCGGATGCTTGCTAGAGTTCCAATCATGTGCATATGATCCAAGTAGAGAAAGTATGTTAGCTTATGCCTCTCCCTCATATGAAATTGCAATGACGACTATCAGTCTTGTTAACAATTGCCTAGGACAATTCCGCACGCCGATCAATCATTATTCCACAATCGCTATTTATATTATTTAGTAATATATTCTAACTTTGTGATAATAGCACCTACTTTCATATCTTAGCTCTCCGATATGATACAAAGTTATCCTCTTCATACCAACGACGTAGTTTTATTTCTCGTTTCTAGTTGGAAGCAAACGTTCGGTGCACGTAGAGTCTTATCAGTGACAGATAGGGCTTGAGAGAATATTGATCTTACCTTTAGCTCCTTGTGGGTTCGACACTCCACTTATCACCTCCACCTTTGGGAATTGCTACGATGATTCCCTGCACTTGGGGATTATCAAGCTCTTTTGTGGCGCTGTTGCCACGGAGCAATAGCGTGGGGTTGATATTTTCATGTGTGCTTGTTTGCTTGCTTCACTAAGTAGATTTTGTTTTTCCTTTTTTGTTTCTATTTAGTTGTGGGTGTAACATACAAAAAAATTAAAAAAGAATGAAAATACCAAAAAATATTTACTTGCCTCTCATGCCTAAAAAAGTTTTTCAAAAAGAGAAGTGATTGGAAAGTTATGCATTGAAGAAGTGAGGGTCGACCTTGACCACTTGTGTTCATGCTCACGGAAACAATGTAGAATTTTTCATGGAAGTTTTTCTGTAACTAATTATCCCCTTGTATATATCCTTTGTATTATAAAAATAATGTGCCAAGCTTTGGTTTTGTATGATAAGATTGCTTGCTTACTATGTGCAGAACAAAAAAGAAACTTTGTCTGTAGTGCATGAATTTACATTTTTTACAGGAAAGTCAAATGGGTCTGAAACTTTTTGCACATTACTTCTGTACAAATTTTTAAAATTTTCAAATTTATTTGATAATTTTAGGAGTTACGGAAGTTTACTAAACTTCCAGATTACTACAGGCTGTCCTGTTCTTGACAGATTCTGTTTTTCGTGTGTTGTTTGCTTATTTTGATGCATCTATGGCTAGTATGTAAGGGTATGAACCATAGAGAAGTTGGAATACAGTAGGTTTAACACCAATATAAACAAAGAATGAGCTGATTACAGTACCTTAAAGTGGTAGTTTGCTTTATTACACTAACGGATCTCACAAGTTTTTGTTTAAGTTTTTGTGAATGAAGTGTTTGAAGAACGAGGAGTTACCGATGTGAGAAGAATAAAGAGAGATAAGAGTTCAAGCTTGGGGATTCCCAAGGCACCCCAAGTAAATATTTCAAAGGATACTCAAGCATCTAAGCTTGGGGATGCCCCGGTTGGCATCCCATCTTTCTTCTTCAACAAATATCGGTATCCCTCGGTTCTTGTTTTGTTCACATGATTTGTGTCCTTTGTGTTTTTTTTCTTTAAGAATCATGCTAGTATGAGATAGCTCTTCATTGATTTATAGAATAATTCATGTGCTTCACTTATATCTTTTAAGTATGATCTTATAGAATTGCTCTTTGTGCTTCACTTAAATCGTTTGAGTATGGTTTTATAGAATGCTTCGTGCGCTTCACTTATATATTTTGAGCTTGGATATTGGCTAGTCTATATTAATTGTAGAATGCTCCAGGAACTTCACTTATATCTTTTGGAGTATGAATAATACTATATTTAAAGTGGGTTTGGAAGAGTGTCAACTTTAGGAACTAGTGATCCCACTATCTTGGAGGGTGTTAAATCTTCGTACGATATTTATGGAAGTGGATTTGGAAGAGTGTCAATTTTAGTTAGTAGTCCACTATTTCGGAAGAGGTTCCAATTTAGTATGAGAAAAAATTTGCTATCCATGATGCTACTGAAAATTATTATGAGGGAGGAATATGTGCTTGTAGGAGTTGCAATAATATCAAGTTTCCTCTCTATGTGCTTAAAGTTTTGAAATTATACTTGTTTTGCTTTCCTATGCTAGTTGACTTTTGTTCCTATAAATTGTGTTATCACAAAATCCCTAGGCATAGGAAGTGAGTTAGATTTAAATGTTCTATTCATATTCTTCATGATGCTCTTCTTGTGTTTCAACTCTTATCTTTTATGTGAGCATCATTGAAATCACCATGCCTAGCTAAAAGGCATTAAAGAAAAGCGCTTCTTGGGAGACAACCCAATATTTATCCTTACTGTTTTTGTGTGTCCACATGATTAAGATACTGTATAATCATGTTTTATGCTTTTTGTTCTCAATAAAGTGCCAAGTAAGACCTTTGGGAAGACTTGGTTGAAAGTTAATGTGATCTTGCTGTAAAAAACAGAAACTTTGCACTCACGAGATTAGCTGTCATTTGTTACAGAAGAGTGATTTTGAGTTGATTCTTTTTAAATAATATTAATAGACAAATTCCTCACGTCCACCATTTTATTTCATAATTTTTGGAGTAGAAAAAGTATGGTTATTGTTCAGATCATTACAGACTGTTCTGTTTCTGACAGATTCTGTTTTCATTGCATAGTTTGCTTGTTCTCTAGTTTCTATGGCTTATATTTCTCAATATAAATTGTAGAAATGATATGGTACAGTAGGAATTATGTGAAAAAAATTACGAACCATGTATTTTATAGTACCAAAGTGCATGGTTTACTCTTTATCATACTAACCTATCTCACGAAGTTCCATTAAGTTTTGTGTGATTGAAATTTTCAAGTGGAAAGACCCTAAGCTTGGGGATGCCCAAGACACCCCAAGGTAATATTCAAGAAAGACTCAAGAGCCTAAGCTTGGGGATGCCCCGGAAGGCATCCCCTCTTTCGTCTTCAAAACTATCGGTATACCTTACTCGGAGCTATATTTTTATTCGTCATGTGGCTGTACATACGTGTACACGGTTTCGAACGGACTTCCTGAACTGCTATGTCGGGCCTCTACTACTAGATGTGCCACTGCTTGCTCGGCCACAGTTCATTGTTACATAGAGACCGATCGACCAGTATTTATGTACACGTTCGTGACCAGAATGACAAAGCTACATACGCTTCGACCAGGTGGGTCCCACGTATCAGGGAGGATAAGGAGGCACTTCCTTGCGTGCGAAGTTATTGATGGTGGGTCCGAGCTGTCAGGGGGAGGATTCATTTTTTCACGCCTAATATGGAGGCACTTTCCTTTTGTCCGAAGATATATCTGGTGGGTCCCAGCTGTCAGGGGGAAAACGTTTTTTCGCAAAATACAACTAAGCCAAAATACCGAGGCCCTTCCGGTAGGTCCCTGCTGTCACGTGGAGGAATCATTATTTTGCGTGTAATAAGGAGGCACTTCCTTCTTGCGGCCGGGGACCCACCTGTCAGCCTCTCCATGTATAGTCCTCTTCCGATATAAATCAATCCTTGACCATGTTGACCACTTCGCATCAAGAGCACCAAGGCGGTGGATGACGGCGAGGCCTGATGACCCACAATTATAGGGGATCTATCGTAGTCCTTTCGATAAGTAAGAGTGTCGACCCCAATGAGGAGCAGAAGGAAATGACAAGCGGTTTTCAGTAAGGTATGCTCTGCAAGCACTGAAATTGTAGGTAAGAGATAGTTTTGTGATAAGATAATTTGTAGCGAGTAACAAGCAATGAAAGTACATAAAGTGCAGCAAGGTGGCCCAATCCTTTTTGTAGCAAAGGACAAGCCTGGATAAGTTCTTATATAGAGAAAAGCGCTCCCGAGGACACATGGGAATTATAGTCAAGCTAGTTTTCATCATGTTCATATGATTTGTGTTTGTTACTTTGATAATTTGATATGTGGGTGGACCGGTGCTTGGATATTGCCCTTTCTTGGACAAGCATCCCACTTATGATTAATCCCTATTGCGAGCATCTGCAACTACAAAAGAAGTATTAAGGTAAACCTAACCATAGCATGAAATACGTGGATCCAAATCAGCCCCTTATGAAGTAACGCATAAACTAGGGTTTAAGCTTCTGTCACTACAGCAACCCATCATCTACTTATTATTTCCCAATGACTTCCTCTAGGCCCAAATAATGGTGAAGTGTCATGTAGTCGACGTTCACATAACACCACTAGAGGAAAGACAACATACATCTCATCAAAATATCGAACGAATACCAAATTCACATGACTACTAATAGCAAGACTTCACCAATGTCCTCAGGAACAAACGTAACTACTCACAAAGCATATTCATGTTCATAATCAGAGGGGTATTAATATGCATGAAGGATCTGAACATATGATCTTCCACCAAATAAACCAACTAGCATCAACTACAAGGAGTAATCAACGCTACTAGCAACCCACAAGTACCAATCTGAGGTTTTGGTACAAAGATTGGATACAAGAGATGAACTAGGGTTTGAGAGGAGATGGTGCTGGTGAAGATTTTGATCGAGACTGACCCCCTCCCGATGAGAGGATCATTGGTGATGATTTCCCCCTCCCGGAGGGAAGTTTCCCCGATAGAACAGCTCCGCCGGAGCCCTAGATTGGTTCTGCCAAGGTTCCACCTCGTGGCGGCAGAGTTTCGTCCTGTAAGCTTGCTTATGATTTTTTCCAAGTGAAAAGACTTCATATAGCAGAAGATGGGCACCGAAGGGCTGCCAGGTGGACCACGAGGCAAGGGGCGCGCCCCCACCCTCGTGGATGGTGGGTGGCCCCCCTCAGGTATTTCTTCCGCTCAATATTTTTTATTAATTCCCAAAATGCCTTTCGTGGAGTTTCAGGACTGTTGGAGCTGTGCAGAATAGGTCTCCAATATTTGCTCCTTTTCCAGCCCAGAATCCCAACTGCCGGCATTCTCCCTCTTTATGTAAACCTTGTAAAATAAGAGAGAATAGGCATAAGTATTGTAGCATAACGTGTAATAACAGTCCATAATGCAATAAATATCGATATAAGAGGATGATGCAAAATGGACGTATCAACTCCCCCAAGCTTAGACCTCGCTTGTCCTCAAGCAGAAGCCGATATCGAAAATATGTCCACATGTTTAGAGATAGAGGTGTCGATAAAATAAAATACGGACATGAGGGCATCATGATCATTCTTATAACAGCAACATATATATATTTTGTCATATGATTCCTTATGCTCAAGTAACAATCTATTCATAATGTCAAATATGATTCAGAAACTTCATTGAGAACTAACAAACTATAATCTCAGTCATTGAAACAATAGCAATTTATCATAACATGGGAAAGAGTCAACATAATAGCTTTTCAGCAAGTCCACATACTGAACTATCGTTTAGTCTTTCACAATTGCTAACACTCACACAATACTTATGGTTATGGAGTTTTAATCAGACATAGAGAAAGATAGGGGCTTATAGTGTTGCCTCCCAACCTTTTACCTCAATGGTAATGTCAACAATAATAGTTCATGCTAACTTACATCCAATTGGATATATATATATATATATATATATATATATATATATATATATATATATATATCATGATCTTTCCAACACGATGTGCTTGCCAAAGGATAAAATGTAAAAAGGAAAGGTGAAGATCACCATGACTCTTTTATAAGACAGAAAGTAAAAGATAGGCCCTTCGCAGAGGGAAGCAGAGGTTGTCATGTGCTTTTTTGTTTGGATGCATGAAATCTTAATGCAAAAGAACGTCACTTTATATTTCCACTTGTGATAATGGACCTTTATTATGCAATCCGTCACTTTTATTACTTCCATATCACAAGATTGTATAAAGCTTATTTTCTCAACACTAATAAGTCATACATAGTTAGAGAGCAATTTTTATTGCATGCAACATGACAACTTACTTGAAGGATCTTACTCAATCCATAGGTAGATATGGTGGACTCTCATGGCAAGACTGCGTTTAAGGATATTTGGAAGCATAAGTAGTATCTCTACTTGGTGCAATAAATTTGGCTAGCATGAGGGGGAAAGGCAAGCTCAACATGTTGGACGATCCGTGACAATATACTTTAACTAAGATGTGAGAAAACATAACACATTATGTTGTCTTCCTTGTCCAACATCAACTCTTTAGCATGTCATACTTTAATGAGTGCTTACAATCACTGCCCAAGATAGTATATTTATATGTGAGAACCTCTCTTTCTTTATTACTTCCTATTAATTGCAACGATGACCAGAACTATGTTTGCCACCTCTTAACAACTTTTAATCATCATACTCTTTATATGTGAAGTCATTACTATCCATAAGATCAATATGGTCTCTTTTATTTCTTTTTGTTCTTTCTTTTATTTATTCCCTCAAGATCATAGCAAGATAGCAAATCCCTTGACTCAACACTAATCTTTATTATATAGCTCAGGGACTCGATTACATAGAGGGATCATAAAGCAAAACTCGAAACTAATTCATACCAAAACTTTATTCTACTAGATCAAGATATTACTAAAAGGATCGAACTAAGTAAAACGGTAAAGATAGGAGTGATGGTGATACGATACAGGGGCAACTCCCCCAAGATTGAAGTTGCCAAGGGAAGTGCCCATACCCATGTAATTATGTCTCCTTTGCCGGTGAAGAAGGTGGTGATGATGAAGTTGTTGATGATGTAGGCTTGTCATCCATCTTCCAAGGCATAGGCTCACCACCATAGAAGGATGATCGAGTCTCCAGGATCCTCAAATCTGCAGCCAAACTCATCCTCTTGAATCTATATTCATACTCACAGTTTTGGTTTTGCAGGTCATAGATCTGGGCTTGGAGGTGCTCGAGTTTCTCATGAAGCTTGAAGATGGTTTCCCCAATGTTCTTGGCGTCCAGCTTGTGGTTGTTGGTGAATTCCACGATGATCATCTGGTTGGCATTGAGTCCGTGTTCCACCATCCCTTGTCACTTGACAACTTGTTGTTCCATTGTTTCAAGCTTTGTCTCCACGCTTCCGGTACTCCTTGGTCCCTCCACATCGCAGATGTGCAGCACCCCCTCACGCATCTCAATGGTTTGAGGGTGATGCAGCACCTCTGTGAGGTAGGGGTTGATGACCCTCTCGAAAAGCTTGTCCTTGGGGGTTCTTGAAGACATCATGGTGCTCTAGATCTGTCGGATAAACAGCTTGAAACAAAGACAGAGGATATTTGCGTGATATGGTGGTCAGAAACTTCGGGAGATTATATAATGATTTTTTACCAACCAAAAGAAGTATCGTGCAAGAAAACAAAGTCCGGAGAGCACAAGAGGTGCCCACGAGGCAGGGGGCGCGCCCAGGGGGGCCGCGCGCGCCCTCCACACTCGTGGATGCCTCGTGTCCTTCCCATACTACTTCTTATTTTCCTATTTTCTTAAATATTCCAAAACGGAGAAAAATTGCTATTAGAACTGTTTTGGAGTCGGTTTACTTACCGTACCACATACCTATTCCTTTTCGGAATCTGAAACATTCTGGAAAGTGTCCCTTATGTATTCCTCTGGGGTCATGGTTTCAATAATATTAGTTTCAACATTTATAGGACTACCTGAGATATAATGTTTGATCCTTTGACCGTTCATCACCTTCGGATTTGTGCCTTCGAAGTTGTTGATTTTTATGGCACCGGAACGATAGACCTCCTCGATAACGTAAGGGCCTTCGCATTTAGAGATAAGTTTTCCTGCAAAAAATCTTAAATGAGAGTTGAATAGCAACACATAATCACCTACGTTAAACTCACACTTTTGTATCCTTTTGTCATGCCATCTTTTAACGTTTTCTTTAAACAGTTTGGCATTCTCATAGGCCTGGGTTCTCCATTCATCAAGTGACCTAATGTCGAATAACCTCTTCTCACCGGCAAGTTTGAAATCATAATTGAGCTCTTTAATGGCCCAATATGCCTTATGTTCTAGTTTGAGAGGTAAGTGACATGCTTTTCCATAAACCATTTTATACGGAGACATACCCATAGGATTCTTATATGCAGTTCTATAAGCCCATAATGCATCATCAAGTTTCTTGGACCAATTTTTTCTTGATCTATTAACAGTATTTTGCAAAATTAATTTGAGCTCTCTGTTACTCAATTCTACTTGACCACAAGACTGTGGGTGATATGGAGATGCAATTCTATGATTAACATCATACTTAGCAAGCATTTTACGAAAAGCACCATGAATAAAATGTGACCACCATCAGTCATTAAGTATCTAGGCACTCCAAACCTCGGAAAAATAACTTATTTAAGCATCTTAATAGAGGTGTTATGATCAGCACTACTAGTTGGAATAGCTTCTACCCACTTTGTAACGTAATCAACAGCAACTAAAATATGTGTATACCCATTAGAGGCAGGAAAAGGTCCCATATGATCAAAGCCCCAAACATCAAATGGTTTAATAACAAGAGAATAATTCATAGGAATTTCTTGACGTCTACTAATATTACCAATTCTTTGACATTCATCACAAGACAAGACAAACTTACGAGCATCTTTGAAGAGAGTAGGCTAATAAAAACCGGATTGTAATACCTTGTCTGCAGTTCTATCTCTAGCATGGTGTCCTCCATATGCCTCGGAGTGACACTTGCGTAGGATCTGTTCCTGCTCATGCTCACGTACACAACGTCTAATAACACCATCTACTCCTTTATAAAGGTGTGGGTCATCCCAGAAGTAATGTCTTAAATCATAAAAGAACGTTTTCTTTTGGTGGTATGTGAAACAAGGTGTTATATTATAAATTGAGCAACAATGTAATTAGCATAATCAGCATACCATGTAGCAGTACGAGAAGCATTTATGACAGCTAATTGTTCATCAGGAAAGCTATCATCAATAGGTAGTGGGTCATCAAGAACATTCTCTAACCTAGACAAGTTGTCTGCAACGGGGTTCTCAGCTCCCTTTCTATCAATAATATGCAAATAAAATTCTTGTAGCAAGAGAACCCATCTAATAAGTCTAGGTTTAGCATCTTTCTTTTCCATAAGATATTTAATAGCAGCATGGTTAGTGTGAATAGTTACTTTAGCATCAACAATATAAGATGTGAAATTATCACATGCAAATACAACTGCTAAGAATTCTTTTTCAGTAGTAGCATAATTTCTCTAGGCAGTGTCCAGAGTTTTACTAGCACATTGAATAACATTTAGTGTATTATCAACTATTTGTCCTAGAAGAGCACCTACAACATAATCGCTAGCATCACACATAATTTCAAAGGGTAAATTCCAATCAGGTGGCTGAACAATAGGTGTAGAAATCAAAGCTTTCTTAAGTATTTCAAACGCTTCTACACAATCATCATCAAATACAAAAGGAATATCTTTTTGCAATAGATTAGTCAGAGTCCTAGAAATTTTAGAAAAGTCCTTAATGAACCTCCTATAAAACCCGGCATGACCAAGGAAACTTCTTATACCTTTGATATCCTTAGGACAAGACATGTTTTCAATAGCATCAACTTTGGCTTTATCAACTTCAATACCTCTTTCAGAAATTTTATGCCCCAAGACAATGCCTTCATTAACCATAAAGTGGCACTTCTCCCAATTCAAAACAAGACTAGTATATTCGCATCTCTGCAAAATCGTTCAAGGTTGCTCAAGAAATCATCAAAAGAGGATCCATAAACGGAGAAATCATCCATGAATACCTCACAAATATTTTCACAAAAGTCATAGAATATAGCCATCATGCATCTTCGAAAGGTAGCAGGTGCATTACATAAACCAAAAGGCATACATCTATAAGAAAAAGTACCGAAAGCGCAAGTAAAAGTGGTCTTTTCTTGATCCTCTGCTGACACAGGTATTTGAGACAAACCAGAGTAGCAATCTAGAAAGAAAAAATGTGTATGTTTGGATAATCTTTCTAGCATTTGATCAATAGAAGGTAGAGGGTAATGATCTTCTTAGTAGCCTTATTTAATTTGCGGAAATCAATTATCATCCTATAACCTATAAAAATTCTTTGTAGGATCAATTCATCTTTATCATTAGGAACGACAGTAATACCTCCCTTCTTAGGGACACAATGGTCAGGACTTACCCACTGACTATCAGCAACGGGATAAATTATACATGCCTCAAGGAGCTTTAGTATTTCCTTTCTTACCACTTCCTTCATCTTAGGATTTAATCGTCGTTGGTGATCAATAACTGGTTTGGCGTCTTCCTCCAATTTTATTTTGTGTTGGCATAGCGTGGGAATAATGCCCTTAAGATCATCAAGAGTATATCCAATAGCAGCACAGTGCTTCCTCAGAGTTTTCAATAATCTCTCCTCTTCCTGCTCTGAAAGGTTAGCACTAATAATAACAAGATATATCTTCTTTTCATCAAGATAAGCATATTTGAGAGTATCAGGTAATGGTTTAAGCTCAAACATGGGATCACCCTTGGGTGGAGGAGGATCCCCTAGGATTTCAACAGGCAAGTTGTGTTTCAAAATAGGTCCCTGTTTAAAGAATACTTCATCTATTTCCCTTATTTCATTCACAAACATATCATTTTCATGGTCTAGCAAATATTGTTCTAGAGGATCAGTAGGAGACACGACAATAGAAGCAAGACCACTAATTTCATCGTTACTAGGCAATTCTTTATCATGGGGTTGTCTATGAAATTTCGCAAAATTAAACTCATGAGACATATCCCCCAAACCAATAGTAACAACATCCTTTTCGCAATCTATCTTAGCATTAACAGTATTCAAGAAGGGTCTACCAAATCTAATGGGACAAAAGTCATCTTGTGGGGAACCAAGAACAAGAAAATCAGCAGGATATTTAACTTTCCCACACAAGACTTCAACATCTCTAACAATCCCAATTGGTGAAATAGTATCTCTATTAGCAAGCTTAATTGTAACATCAATTTCTTCTACCTCAGCAGGTGCAATATCATGCATAATTTCTTCATATAAGGAATAAGGTATTTCACTAGCACTAGCACCCATATCACATAAGCCATGATAACAATGATCCCCTATTTTAACAGAAATAATAGGCATGCCTACAACAGGTCTATGTTTCTTAGCATCGGGTCTAGCAATTCTAGCAGCTTGATTATAGAAATATATAACATGCCCATCAATATTATCTGCCAAGAGATCTTTAACCATAGCAATACTAGGTTCAACTTTAATTTGCTCAGGAGGTGTATATGTTCTAGTATTACTCTTACGAAACACAGTTAAAGCTTTAGTATGATCTTTTATCCTAACAGGGAAAGGTGGTTTCTCAATATAAGTAGTAGGAACAACAGGATCATTATAAGTGATAGTCTTTTCTTCAACTGTAATAGGTGCAACTACTTTTACTTAAGTGGGAGGATTATATTTAAACCACTTCTCCTTAGGGAGATCAACATGAGTAGCAAATGAGTCATAGAAAGAAGCTACGATCTCAGAGTCAAGTCCATATTTAGTGCTAAATCCATGAAAAGCATCGGTATCCATAAAATATTTAACACAATCAAACTTAGGTGTCACACCTAACTTCTTGTCATCGTCGGAATCCCAATCTTCAGAGTTGCATTTAATTCTTTCCAATAAATCCCATTTGAATTCAATAGTCTTCATCATAAAAGATCCAGCACAAGAAGTATCGAGCATGGAGCGATTGTTGAGAGAAAGTCGGGCATAAATTTTTTGAATAATCATTTCTATTGAGAGCTCATGATTGGGGCATGAATATAACATTGACTTAAGCGTCCCCCAAGCTTGAGCGATGCTTTCTCCTTCGTGAGGCCAAAAATTATATATATATATATAATTACGATCACGATGAACAAGATGCATAGGATAAAACTTCTGGTGAAATTCCAATTTCAATCGTTTATAGTCCCAGGATCCCATATCATCACATAGCCTATACCATGTAAATGCATATCCCTTCAAAGATAAAGGGAAGGCCTTCTTCTTGATAACATCATCAGGCATACCTGCAAGCTTAAATAATCCACAAACTTCATCCACATAGATTAGGTGTAAATCAGGATGCAATGTTCCATCTCCTACAAAGGCATTAGCTTGCAGTTTCTCTATCATACCCGGAGGAATTTCAAAGTAAAAAATTTCAGTAGGTTTAGTAGGTTGAGGAGCAACTATTTTCTCTACTAGTCGGGGTGAAGATACCCCGAACAAGCCCCTCAAAGGATTATGTTCCATAGTAACAAGTGACAGTAAATTTCAGCACACTATATAAATGTTTCCTTACCAAGTTCCACTTACCAAAGGCGCTTCACTCCCCAGCAATGGTGCCAAAAAAGAGTCTTGATGACCCACAAGTGTAGGGGATCTATCGTAGTCCTTTCGATAAGTAAGAGTGTCGAACCCAACGAGGAGCAGAAGGAAATGACAAGCAGTTTTCAGTAAGGTATTCTCCGCAAGCATAGAAATTGTAGGTAACAGATAGTTTTGTGATAAGATAATTTGTAACGGGTAACAAGCAACGAAAGTAAATAAAGTGCAGCAAGGTGGCCCAATCCTTTTTGTAGCAAAGGACAAGCCTGGACAAGTTCTTATATAGAGAAAAGCGCTCCCGAGGACACATGGGAATTATCGTCAAGCTAGTTTTCAGCACGCTCATATGATTCGCGTTCGTTACTTTGATAATTTGATATGTGGGTGGACCGGTTTTTGGGTACTTCCCTTTCTTGGACAGCATCCCACTTATGATTAACCCCTATTGCAAGCATCCACAACTACAAAATAAGTATTAAGGTAAACCTAACCATATCATGAAACATGTGGATCCAAATCAGCCCCTTACGAAGCAACGCGTAAACTAGGGTTTAAGCTTCTGTCACTCTAGCAACCCATCATCTACTTAGTACTTCCCAATGGCTTCCTCTAGGCCCAAATAAGGTTAAGTGTCATGTATTCAATGTTCACATAACACCACTAGAGGAAAGACAACATACATCTCATCAAAATATCGAACGAATACCAAATTCACATGACTACTAATAGCAAGACTTCACCCATGTCCTCATGAACAAACGTAACTACTCATAAAGCATATTCGCGTTGAGAATCAGAGGGGTATTAATATGCATGAAGGATCTGAACATATGATCTTCAACCAAATAAACCAACTAGCATCAACTCCAAGGAGTAATCAACACTACTAGCAACCCACATGTACCAATCTGAGGTTTTGGTACAAAGATTGGATACAAGAGATGAACTAGGGTTTGAGAGGAGATGGTGCTGGTGAAGATGTTGATGGAGATTGACCCCCTCCCAATGAGAGGATCATTGGTGATGATGATGGTGATGATTTTCCCCTCCCAGAGGGAAGTTTCCCTGGGAGAACAGCTCCGTCGGAGCCCTAGATTGGTTTCGCCAAGGTTCCGCCTCGTTGCGGCGGAGTTTCATCCCGTAAGCTTGCTTATGATTTTTCCAGCTTAAAAGACTTCATATAGCAGAAGATGGGCACCGGAGGGCTGCTAGGTGGCCCACGAGGCAGGGGGCGCGCCCAGGGGGGTAGGGCGAGCCCCCACCCTCGTGGATGGTGGGTGGCCCCCCTCAGGTATTTCTTCCGCTCAATATTTTTAATTAATTCCCAAAATTCCATTCGTGGAGTTTCAGGACTTTTGGAGCTGTGCAGAATAGGTCTCCAATATTTGCTCGTTTTCCAGCCCATAATCCCAGCTGCCGGCATTCTCCCTCTTTATGTAAACCTTGTAAAATAAGAGAGAATAGGCATAAGTATTGTAACATAACATGTAATAATAGTCCATAATACAATAAATGTCGATATAAAAGCATCATGCAAAATGGATGTATCAAGGCCTAGGAAGGGAATGGCCCAGAGCCGGGGAAGACTCGGCAGTTGTTTCCCACGCTGAGGGGCATACGAGGGTTTACTGGTTGGGCTGCAGTGTGAGGCTGCCATCGCCGGAGAATAACAGCAGGTCTGGGTTAGTATACGGATGGCCAGGCCATTGATGGGAGTATGGTGGGGCGGTGAGGCCTGTGCAGCAGTAGAGCGGGCCACGGGAGGTAGGAGCAGGCAGCACGACCGTCGCTGGTTTGGGCGGCTGGAGCAAGAAGACCAGAAGTTGAAGAAGCACTACGGCCGTTGGATGGACACCGTACGGTCACTACAGGTCGAATCGTTCATACTGATTAAGTTGATAAAGCCCTCCATCTGCATAAAATTAGTAGGAACACAAGTCAGCCTCCAACTATGGTGGGTCCCAGATAGCAGTGGGAGTATTCATGTTTTGTGCGTAATAAGGAGGCACTTCCTTCAGTGTGAAGATATACCTGGTGGATCCGAGCTGTTAGCAGGAGGAACGTCTTTTTGTGAAATACGGAGGCCCGTCTGGTGGGCCCCTACTGTGAGGTGGATGAATCATTATTTTGTGCATAATAAGTAGGCACTTCCTTGCATGCGTCCATGGACCCAGCTGTCATCCTCTCCCTGTATAGTCGTCTTCCGATGGATGTCATTCGTTGACCACATTGACCACACCGCACCAAGAGCGCCAGGGCAGTGGACCACGGCGAGGCCTAGGAAGGAACAACCTAGAGCCGGGGAAGACTCAGCAGTGGTTGCCCACACGATGGGGAGTACGAGGGTTTACGGGTCCGGCTGTCGTCCCCGTAAAATAATAGGAGGCGTGTGTGAGTAGAGGAATGGTCTGGCCAGCGATGGAGTAGGGTGCGGCGGTGCAGCCGGTGTGGCAGCACAGCCGTCCATGGGAGGCGAGAGCAGGTAGTCCCACCGGCGCTGGTTTGGGCGGCTGGATCAAGAACATTTAAGGATGGCAATTTTACCCATGGACATGGATACTCATGGATATCCGACCTGAATGGATAGGGCATGGATATGCTTTCGTGCCCATGGGTGACACCCAAACCCTACCCGATTACTCATGTGTAGGGCATGGATATAATCTTGTACCCATGGATATACCCAAATTCGACCCAATAATATGCATTAATGGGAAAAAAATTGTTATCCCTACCCCATAGTCACATGTCCCACTGCAGTTTTACACTTTGTTATGTAAAACATGCAAAAGAAATTGCACAATCCCCACCATGACTTTTATTAGTTGACATTCAATCCCAGTAACATACTCTTGCACTCATTCCCTTATTTTTATCTCCTCGTTAAATGACTCGTCATTCTCATATTTTAGAAAAATACTAACTGATACTAGGTTGTTAGTGGACGTTAATTTACCATAAGTTGATGTTTACAATAAGTGAAGCCTAACTTTCCACGAGGTGAAGAATGGAAGATCTTATGTTTGCATTGTCTTATGTCTTATTTATATGTCTTTAGAGGACCCAATGGATATCCAGTGGGTATGGAGATCCATCGGGTTTGGACATGGATACCATTTTTCACCCATGGATTTTTTCATGGGCGGGCAAATACCGTCTTCATGGATATGGATATGGATTTGATATTGTTCAACCCGATCCAAACCCGACCCATTTCCATCCTTAATCAGCACGGCCGTTGGATTAACATCCAACGGTCACTGCTGCTAGAATCGTTTGTGGACTAAGTTGACAAAGCCTTTCATACACGTGAACCCAGTAGACCCACAAGTCAGCCTCCAAATCTGTCCCAAACAGCATACAACCCGAAATTTCTAGCCATATTCGAATTAATTAAAAAACTAAACATACCTTAATTTAAATCCAATGAAATTTTATCCGCACAAAAACAATGAAATTTAAAATATCAAAATCCGAAAGCAAAAAGTATTTTGGAACTAATTGCTTGTTTGATGTATTTTTTATTTTAGAGCCCATTCCTTATTACTTATGGCCCATTTCATATTACTTATAGCCCATTTTCTGGGCAAGCCCGAATGCACCGTTCCTTGTTTTGAAAGATTTCCGGCCCAGCAGGGCGTAGAAAAGCAAGTAGGCCTATGTTGGTTATTCTGCAAAAAACAAAATAGCTAGGCTAGCCATTTTTAGAAAGGAAAAAACTGGGCTGGTCATGTGGTAAACATATGAAATAGAAGCCTGGGCTAGACGGGCCACAACTCCCGCACAACCCAGTTGATACCTTCTCTGTCCCGAAAACAAAAAATGTGCGCGCTGCTGGGTCCCAGGTGTCTACCGCTCCTTGTGCAGTTATCTCGCTTATTGACTACGTTGACAGTGGTGTGCGACCCAGATGTCAAGAAACCATCAGGAGGAACCTATTTTTTCTTGTAATAAAGAAGGCACTTGCTTTCCTACTGCCATGATCCTGGTGGGGCCCTACTGTCATCCTCACCATGTACAGTCATCTCCTTATTCCTCTTGGTTGTTTACCATGTTGACATCACCAGAGGGCGGCGGCGCGGTGAGCGAACCAAGGCGGGGGATAATGGTGAGGCCTCAGATGGGAACGAATAGGAGCCGGGGAAGATGTGCAGAGTTTTAGGATGCGATGTGGCCACGATGCGTGCACCGTAGCACAACCAGCCGTGGGAGGCGGGAGCAGGCGGTCCCGCCTGCGCTGGTTTAGCTTTGGCGGCTAGAGGAAGAAGAGACTGAAGAAACACAACAAACATTGAATGGAAATCCAACGGTCGAGGTTGGCACAATCGTTTGTTGACTAAGCCGACTCCAAGTAGCATACTTTTTTATGTATAGGAAGAAAATAAAAAGAAAATAAAAACTGGGCTCGTTCGCCAGATAACATTCCCAAACCTGCGACCGTTTGATCTTGCATCGCAACTAAAACTGTGAGGAAAATGCGTTCATCTACCGTCCTCCTCCCAGGGAACGTTCACCACATAAGTGACTAGCACCCTTGTTTTTCAACCAAGAGGTCTTGGGTTCGAGCACAGGAACCCACAATTTTCTCCTCCCTTCGGCAAAAAATAATAAAGAAAATCAAAGACTTGAGAAGGCGTACAGAACAAGCTAGTGTACCAGTAAAGAGACGTTGGTGAGTTTTAAAAAAAAGAGAGACGTGCTCCCGTAGCTGGTTCGAATCCAAACCTATACTATGACTATATATGGTGCTATGCTACTCTGCAAGTAATGAAAGTGGCATATCCAACATTCGTTTCTCCTCTTCTCTACTTACTCTGCCTAGCATCAGAAGCTCTGGCCGCAGCAACCATGTCCGTTGGCGGCTCGTCCACCCGCTCTTCAGTAGGCAACAACCACATATGCGCCAATCGCCACCCATACCATCGCCTCTGGGTCTCATCACACCCCCACCAGCACAAGCAACGCAGCTGGTTGCTCATCGCAACCCACTGCTGTTGGTCTGGTGCCACTCCTGTAAATCACGTAGAGTCATCCGTCGCGTCTCAACCATAATCCTCAACCCTGGACAAGTCTTCTACAAATGCCCAAATCATGGGGTAATAATATGTTTAAGTGTTGTTCCGCTGCTTTCAGTTGCTAATTTTTTTAATAGTTTGGTTGTTGATCTTCCAATTTGATTCGTGTAAAAAAGGGAAGATTCATGTGATTTGTATTTCTGGGAAGTTGCTGATGTGGGGGAATGCAACTACGCTGATTATTTGGTTAGCCGAGGAATCCCAATACCAGCAGGTTGGGGTGTTGGACAAGTAACTGAAGGAACGAGAGAAGAGGAAGATGTAGAGAAGAAGGTTAAAGATGCAGCTCCTTTGATCATGGCCAAGCAACAGCTTCTGAACGGCCTTGACAGCAATGAGGAGATGAAAGAGCTTGTGAAGATAATCGGAAAAATCGATGTGCTCTATAGGATGATTATCTCTTTATTTGCAGTGTATGTAGCACTCATGATGTATTCAGTGCTTATGACATGAGCACTTTGCTGAAACTAGTAATGAATGAAACCTGTTTAGCAGTCTGGGCGTAGTGTTGTGAACATCTAATGATTTCTATTAACGGAAATCGGGGGGTATCCCCTTTTGCTCATAAATAAATAAATAGCAGAGGCCCTTTTGCTAATACATAAATAAATTAGCAGAGGCCCTGTCGGGCCAGCTTTGTTCCCATTCGAAGACATCAAGCAAATTGCAGTCCAACGGCAAACTATGTTATCAAACAAGTTTCACCTCCAAATATGAGTACAACTAAACACCAATGTCATCATGTTTTAGTCATCATACAATCACCAAACACAAATCGACATACATAATAAGTGATGTTCTCACGGCAAAATACTAAACAACAAGTTCATCAGGTTTCAGTTGTCATAGCAAACACAATTTCACATAGTAGATAAAGAACGTCTTCTGACAGACAAATACGACAAAAGCAATCTAATCATCATCCACACCAGCAGCGTCAACATCTTCCCCATGTATATCAGTCTGAATCATAATTCCCCCAGTGTCATTCTTCTTCATCCTCAATGTCCTTGAACGTTGGTGTCTTATTGATCAACTCTCCTATGTCCACAGCCCGACAGGCAATCTTTTCGCCAGCGTCATTGACGTGATGGCTCTCAAAGATATTAGGAACATCTGTGGAGTCTTCTACATCAGGAGCGGTGTAAGCATCATCTTGTTGTGCAACTTCATTAAATGAATTCCTCTACACAAACCTTTGCAATACACTGCAGTAATCGCTACATGCAAATGTGTCTTCCAAGAAAAATATTTGTGTTGCTTGATTTTCCAAAATAGAAGGCTCGTAGGTTTGGTACGCCGCCTTGACATTGATGGATTTGAAATAATCATCGACTTTGGGTTTTGCAATCCGGGAAAACAGGTTATACCAATGACAGCACAACAGAACCACACACTGATGAACCTCGAAACTGGAGATATGCTGCAACTAAATAGTGTCTGTTATGTTAGCATACATTTTAGTTATCTCTTCGCCATACTTATCTGTGCTCATGATGGCAATGTTTTTTGTCTTCCTGCCTTCATCACGTGCAAGGCTGTTGTAGCGCACATCTCCAACAACGCAAGATTCATAATGTCTTACCAGAGTATCAGGACCCATTAATTGCTAGTGCGTAAAGGGAATCATTAACTGTTTCCCCATCCTCTCGCATCTTCTTAACCTATGGTTAGAAAATAGAATCTTATGTACTCAATATATTAAAAAAACTGATAGTGCAATTCAAAAGCTTACATGGCTCTTGAACCATTTCACAAATCTTGCCATAACCAGTTTGTCAATGTTTCTTGGATTTTGCGGCAGTAACTCCTTTTTGTAAATGCTGCACAACACAGAGATCGCGTCAAACATCTAAATATATAAGAATGTGCTACAAGTTTAGTAGATTACGATGTATAAGATGCAGTTCTTAGCACTTACTCGATATAAGGTAGAATCTCAGGATAGTTATTCAACACATACCAAACCATTTTATCCAAATATTGTTGTCTTGTTGACTCTACCCTGTAACTCGAACAGAACAATCAAAAACATTGTGCTCAATATTTTCTTCATCCACCTCTTTGCTAAGCTCATTAGCTATTTCAATGTATTTTGAGCAGAATGTCAACGCTTTTGTAGCAATGTGGGCCTCTACAATGGAACCCTCAGGTCTAGCTCTGTTCCTAACATAGCCCTTGAAAGTGCCTCGCCGCCTTTCACTAGGTTACATCCAGCCATACTGTACTGGACCTCTAAGTAGTGCCTCATCAGGTAGATGAACAACCAAATGCACCATCACATCAAAGAAGGCTGGAGGATATATCTTCTCAAAGTCGCACAGGATAGTTGGTATCCTGTTTCCAAGATGCTCCAAAAGATCTATCCTAATATTTCTACTGTAGAGTTCCCTGAAGAATTATCCCAACTCTCCAACTGCTCTTTATAAGTCAGGGCGGCCCAATCCTCTTGGGATAATAGGTAAAACCCTTCGAAGTAAGACATGGTAGTCATGAGTTTTCAACCCTTGTACCTTGTTTCCATCTGCACTGACTCTCCTTTTAGGGTTGGAAGCAAATCCATGTTGGAATCTCACACGGATAGGACCTTGCAGGATTCTTTTCTTTTTACCTTGTCCCCGACGCAGACAGCTGGTGCCATATCCCATGGTTTACATTCATCTTCCACCTGCAAATCCTTTTTGATACCCAGGTGTGTCAAATCGATCTTAGATTTTAAGGTATCTTTCCTCTTTCCTTCAATATTAAGAAGTGTGCCGATAATGTTGTCACATATATTTTTCTCGATGCGCATCACATCAAGATTGTGCTGCAGATCCAAATATTTCCAATACTCCAAGTCCCAAAAAATGGACCTGCAGGTAAACAACAATATCTTGTTTGCCCTGCCACACTTCCTTTTCCTGCTACCATTATTAGGATGGTTTCCTGGTGTAATATGCCTGACCTTCTCTAATTCCACTTGCAACTCATCGGCACCGAGCATCTTTGGTGCATCACTCTTTTCATGCTTTGCATTGAACACATGTCTTCGGTATTTTGTAGGACACGGCTTGTCCATGGCCAGGAAACGGCAGTGTCCAATGTAACAGATCTTGCTAAGTATTGTGTATGACAGCGGATTCTTGTCAAAGCGAAAACATGCATTGTAACCATGTGTCATTCGCCCTGACATACTGCCCAAAGCTGGATAATCATGGATGCGCCAAATTATAACAGCATGCAGAAAGAAATCAGCTGGTGGGCTGCTATATAGGTCTCGAGTGAGAACACCCCTCCATAGCTGCTGAAGTTCCTCCACAAGAGGCTCCATGAATAAATCAAAATCCTTTCCAGGACTTTTTGGACCTGGGACGAGCAAGCCATAATGTAGTTTGATTCCTTGGTGTAGACATTTGGAGGCATGTTGTAAGGGATAACAAGCACTGGCCACATGCTATATGTGGCGCTTTGGTGGCGAAATGGATTAAATCCATCTGTATCTAAGCCAAGTCTAAAGATTCTCGGGTCAGCAGCAAACTTTTTGTGTTTCTGATTGAAGCTTTTCCAGTAACTACCATGAGATGGATGGCTCATTACATTCCAATCTCTGTACTCCTGGTTCCTAGAATGCCACTGAGGGAGTCCAGGATTAGGGGGTCCTCGGACAGCCGGACTATATGCTTATGCCGGACTGTTGGACTATGAAGATACAAGATTGAAGACTTTTCCCCGTGTCCGGGTGGGACTCTCCTTTGCATGGAAGGCAAGCTTGGCAATTTGGATATGTAGATTTCCTTCTCTGTAACCGACTCTGTGTAACCCTAGACCCTCCGGTGTCTATATAAACCGAAGGATTTAGTCCGTAGGACAACAACAATCATAATCGTAGGCTAGCTCCTAGGGTTTAGCCTCTATGATGTCGTGGTAGATCAACTCTTGTAATACTCATATCATCAAGATCAATCAAGCAGGAAGTAGGGTATTACCTCCATAGAGAGGGCCCGAACCTGGGTAAACATCGTGTCCCCCGCCTCCACTTACCATTAGCCTTAGACGCACAGTTCGGGACCCCCTACCCGAGATCCACCTATTTTGACACCGACATTGGTGCTTTCATTGAGAGTTCCACTATGTCCTCACCATAAGGATTGATGGCTCCCTCAATCGTCTACAGCGATGCAATCCAGGGTGAGGTTTTCCTCCCTAGACAGATCTTCATATTTGGCGGCTTCGCACCGCGGGCCAACTCACTTGGCCATCTGGAGCAGATCGATAGCTATGCCCCTGGCCATCAGGTCAGGTTTGGAAGCTTGAACTACACTGCGGACATCCGCGGAGACTTGATCTTCGATGGATTTGAGCCCATGACAGGTGTGTCCTATAGTCGCGATGAGCATGACTTAGATCTATCATCGGATGGTGTTCAGGAGATCGTACCTGCAGCTACCCTGGCTTCAAATCTGGAGCACATCGTGCCATACGAGTATGGGTGGATGGACCCCGCCATGGAGGCCGCACACTCAGCGGCGAAAGAGCCGAACACAGACTTTGCCTCCAATGAGGTCTGTGTCATCGGACCCTCGGACTCGTCTCTGGCCATAGGTTCCGAACCGTGTGCATCCGTGCCCATCGAACCTGACTGGGCACCGATCATGGAGTTTAGCTCCGCGGGTATCTTTCAGCACTCGCCCTTGGGTGATGTGCTAAACTCATTAAAATATCTCTCTCTGACAGGAGACTCTTGGCCTAACTATGTCTGGCTTGAGTGGGAAGCGGACGATGAATAAATTCGTTACCCAGCCGCCACCCACTTAATAGCCACTATCGACGACTTAACCAACATGCTTGATTTCGACTCAGAAGACATCGAAGGTATGGACGACGATGCTGGAGAAGAACAGGAACCACCGCCCACAGGGCGCTGGACAGCCACCTCATCATATGATATATATGGTGGACACACCCAAAGAAAGCAATGGCGATGAGGCAACGGAGGATAATCCCCTTGAGAAGCAATCTAAGTGTCGGCGCCAGCGGTGCCACTCTAAGCCCCGCCATAGCAAAAATAGCAATACCGGCACAAGAGACAATAACACTCTGGATGATGCCGAAGACGAAAACAATCCCGCCCAGCCAAGCTTCGAGCAAGCCAGACGGGAGGATGGGCAAGCTAGCCCTGATGAACCGGCAATGGATGGAGACTCGGAGGATGACAACTACATGCCCCTCTCTAAAGACGAGGTGAGCCTCGGAGACGAAGAATTCATCGTGCCTGAGGATCCCGTCGAGCAGGAGCGCTCCAAGTGCCGGCTTATAGCCACTGCAAAGAGCCTGAAGAAAAAATAGCAGCAGCTTCAAGCTGATCAAGATCTGCTAACAGATACATGGACTGAGGTCCTGGCAGCCGAGGAATACGGACTCGAGCACCCAACCAAAAGTTACCCGAGGCGCAGGTTGTTACCTCAATTCGAGGATGAGGCACTAGAGCATACACTACCAGCACATGATGCAGCTGACTGGCCACCTCGTGGCCGGGATAAAGCGGCATATCAGCCCGAACACCAGCCCGCATCCTGTCGCCAATCAAACAAAAACATGAAGGCCCGGGGCTACACGCATGACCTGCGAGAAGACTTGAAAAACAAAGCAGGACAGTCAAGATCGATCTACGGATCGCGGGGGCGCCCCCCAACACGTGACGATGACCGCCATGCCAGATATACTAAATACAAATCCGTTCGGGCCGAATACAATGGACCAGACTCGTTGGAACTGCGCCACGACGTAGCCTGGCATAGAGGCGCTGCACAACCCCTATGCTTCACTGACAAAGTAATGGAGCATGAGTTTCCAAAAGGGTTTAAACCCATGAACATCAAACCATACGATGGAACAACAGACCCCGCGGTATGGATCGAAGATTTCCTTCTCCACATTCATTTGGCCCGCGGTGATGATCTGCATGCCATCAAGTACCTCCCACTAAAACTCAAGGGACCGGCTCGACATTGGCTGAATAGCCTGCTGACAAACTCCATTGGCAGTTGGGAGAACCTGGAAGACGCATTCCTTGACAACTTCCAGGGCACTTATGTGCGACCACCGGACGCTGATGACTTAAGTCATATAACCCAACAGCCCGGAGAGTCAGCCAGGAAATTCTGGACTCGGTTCTTAACTAAAAAGAACCAAATTGTTGACTGTCCGGATGCTGAAGCCCTAGCGGCCTTTAAGCACAACATCCATGACGAGTGGCTTGCCCGACACCTCAGCCAAGAGAAGCTGAAATCCATGGTAGCCCTTACGACACTCATGACCCGCTTTTGTGCGGGCGAGGACAGCTGGATAGCTCGTAGCAACATCATCTCAAGCAAGCCTGGGACTTCTGAACCAAGAGATAACAACGGCAAGCCCAGACACATCAAACAAGCGTCGTAATAATGGTGACAATGCCGAAGACACAGCCGTCAATGCCAGATTCAGCGGCTCTACTACCGGTCAAAGGAAGAAACAATTCAAAAGAAATAGTCCGGGCACGTCCAGTTTGGAGCGTATACTCGACCGTCCATGCCAAATTCATGGCACCCCAGGAACACCAGCCAATCATACCAACAAAGATTGATGGGTCTTCAAACGAGCCTGCAGGTCAGGTGCCGAAAACAAGGAGAAGGGGTCGCAAAGCGATGATGACGACGAGGAGCCCCAGCCACCAAACACTGGAGGGCAAAAGAAGTTTCCCCCGCAAATCAAAACAATGAACATGATAAATGCCACCCATATTCCCAAGTGGGAGCGGATGTGCACTCTTAGGGATGTCAACGCAACGGAGCTAGTCACCCCAAAATATAACCTATGGTCATCCGACCCAGTCGTCTTCGACCGTACGGATCGTCCGGCCAATACCAGTCAGGGAAATTCAGCCGCACTAGTCCATGACCCAATAATTGACGGATTCCACCTCACAAGAGTCCTTATGGACGGAGGCAGTAGTCTGAACCTGCTGTATCAGGACACAGTGCACAAGATGGGTATCGATCCTTGAATGATCAAACCCACTAAAACCACCTTTAAAGGTGTTATACCAGGTGTGGAGGCCCGTTGTACAGGCTCCATCACTCTGGAGGTAGTCTTTGGACCACCGGATAACTACCGCAACGAAGAGTTAATCTTTGACATTGTCCCTTTTCGCAGCAGCTACCATGCATTGCTCGAATGAACCGTGTTGGCTCGATTCAACGCGGTGCCACATTATGCCTACCTTAAGCTCAAGATGCCCGGTCTGCGCGGTGTCATAACAGTTAATGGCAAGGCCGAAAGCTCCCTCCGTGTCGAAGAGTACACGGCCGCCTTAATAGTGGAAGCACAGAGTGGCATCTTTCAATCGAACCTTGAGTCGACAGTCAAGCTTTCGGACACCATCAAAGGAGTCTGAACTACTTCGCGGCTAACCCGGCTCGTTAAGAGCTCAATTAAACACTCCGGCAGTAGACGGAGGCAAAGCTAGGATATGCCACACAATGTGGCTTCACCGCTCCATGCCACACAAACGTTTTTTGCATTTTCTTTGCAGGTCCACTTTTGTGTAGGCCACGACTGGTGACATGGCGACCAGACCCATGAACGGATGAATATACTAAGAAGGGAAACAACTTGAACGCGTAAGGGAATCCTTAGATATTCCCCTCGATGACCATCCGATTACAACTCGGATCCGCACACAGCCTCCCCCGCCTGGTCTCAGCAGGTTCCGAAGTCATATTTCGTTTTATCACATTAATACTCGTACGCATCAATGTATTATTCAGTTACAACATGTGGCTTTATATGACGCTCATTTGCTTTTGTTTCTTATTGACACTCTTTGTCAAATGGCATCCGTACACTAGATATGCCTTTATATGCCAGGGGCCTCGTTGTACCCATAATATGGCAATAAAGTCCGGACACCTTCACGGTCGTTCAGCACCCCGATTTTATAGCATTATATGCATCGGCTCCGAATCATATTTTAGGTCCATAGTTGGGTTGCCCGGCTCCTATGCTTGCTACCCTATGTTCCTCTATATCGGCTAGGATAGTAAAGGGAGAACTACTGCGATTGCGTCCCGGTTCTTCCGGGCGAGCGCCTCAGTAGGGAAAGCTGAAAACTGACTGTCATGATACGGCGAGAGTTGGTCAGCTGTTCGAGAGGTTACAAAATCTTTAAGTATTTCTGCCGCACTATGCGATAACTAATGCAGCGTGCGATGGATCGGCTTTCTCTTCTGACCAGGTGCTTATAGAGCCCCTAGTGCGGTCTTCCGAACACCAGGGGTTGTGTCGTGGAAATGTCACGGTAGATGTCCTAGTGTGAGGACTTAGTCACGAGGCCAACGCATCTATGTGGTAGCTTGAGAGGGGTTGAGCGGAATCGAGAAACGCAGGGCGGATCAACACGCAAGACAAGGGTTTAGACAGCTTCGGGCCCCGGGAAACATCATCCGTGTCAGGACCCCGACTCGATGCCACATAGGTCTAGCATGTAACACCTCATATCACTTTGCGGCCTCACGCACGGTATTCCCACGGGTGTCGTCTTACCTTTGCCCGGGACCATTTGCGCCTTTTGGCACACGTATATGATAGTGTCGCTAGCATCCATATGATAAGGAGCCCGGGCTGACATGGCTAGTCGTAAACCCAAAGTGGCACAGACTTATAGGGACAGGCATCCATGACCCAGCAACGAACGTGTCGGTCATCAGCAAGTGGGTCCGGGCTGTAGCACTGGGTTAGCAGGACTCCGGTAAACCGGGCTGTAGCGGGCTAACAGGACTCCGGTACTCAATGCGTGACATTTCCCCGAAGGGACAGACACAGGAACGAAGAAGGACACATGCCGGCCAGCCTAAGTGTTCCGGAGCAGTAGCAAGCTACCATGGCTCGGTGGAAACACTAGGAGACATTTCCCGGTAAGAGAGGCTACTAAAGATAAACAACTAGATAGTCAGATCCCACACATACCAAGCATTTCAATCATACACACAATATGCTTGATATGTGCAAATACAACAAGGCATCACAACATGACTCTACGACACAAGTACTTTATTTAAGGCTCAGAGAGCCATACATAACATACACATAGGTACGGGTCACACGACCTAGCATTCAAGTCATACAGTCATACAAACCAGCAGCGGAAGTAACTTGTCTGAGTACAGACAACTAGTAAAATAAAAGAGGCTTGGGAAGCCTAGCTATACTACGTGGTCCTTCACAAGCTCAGGATCACCACCTGGGCCTTAGCCTACTCATTGATGTCAACGTCTACGAAGAACCCATCAGAAGGGGTTGCAGCGTCTTCTGTAAAATGTAAATTATAGCAACATGAGTACAAAGGTACTCAGCAAGACTTACATCAGATCCTACATACATGCATATTATCAAGAAGGGTTGGTGGAGTTATTGCAGCAAGCTAGCTTTGACTCTTGGCTAGGCTATCCTACGAGACTCCAACTTGAAATGGTTTTGCGCACACGAGTCCACTACTCACCACTTCAATACACTACCGAGGATCCACCTCCGTCTTCCTACGGAAGAGCCATCCTCGGCACTCACACTTATCTTGAGGCTTTTAGAAGTTTCCATTTACTTGTCTATGAACTGTATAGGCAACCAAGCAGTCCTTTACAGCGGACGCGGCTATTCGAATAGATCATGTTAACCCTGCAGGGGTGTACTTCTTCATACATGTTTCCACCACTTAGCGTCTGCACATGACATGTGCTCGGCATACTTCAAGCGAAAGCCGACGTGGGTGTAGACGACGACCTACCTAAACACCTAAGTCTCCAATCCAGGTTTATCGCCTATCCAGGTTCCATCTGCAGGGAGTCCGGCCGAGGTTTCCCATACGGCCCAGAACGATGTGTACAGGGTTCCGTGACACCTAATGGGTGCCCGGTATTCCCGGCCACGTACCTACCGCATCACAGCCCACCCCTACGGTCAGCGCTGTCCGCGGCCTCCAGTAGGCTACAAACACCAGAAACTACTTGCAACTCCTGGACAGAGAACTAGGGTGAATAAGAAGTCGAGCGGGGTCATATTTCAGGGCCCAATGCATGGTAGTAGCTGTATCTTAAATCACACATACAGATCTCTGTGCTTAAGGTCGGCTTCAATGAAACAACCCACCATGTAGTCCTACATGGCCTCTCATCAATACCTTTACCAAATCGTGTTCACCACACCACTCTCATTACCGACATAATCATTTCACTCTAGCCCATCACCCAGATGAACCAGACCTGACACGACTCTAAGCATAGCAGGCATAGCAAGGTAGGAACAACACATACATATGGCTCAATCAACTCCTACACATGCTAGTGGGTTTCATCTAGTTACTGTGGCAATGACAGGTCATGCAGAGGAAGTGGGTTCAACTACCGTAGCACACAGCAGTTTGAAACACGTTGTCTTAATGCAGTAAAAGAGAGCAGGAGCGAGATCATGGGATTGTATCGATATGATCAAATGGTTGGTTGCTTGCCTGGTGGTTCGATGCACTGATACGGTTCTTCGTTAGGGTAATCACGGTACTCCTCGGAGGCAGAACCTGCCGCAAAGAACACCGATACACAACCATCACCAAACAATGTGCAACAATATGATGCATGCATGAAACATGGCAATATGAGTGTGTTGGGCTAATGCAACTAAGACCAGAAGGGTTTGAACCAATTTGAACTAAAGATTCAAATTTCAAACTCATACATGGCCCTTTAAAGTGTTTTACCTTGTTCTGCATTAAACATCAAGTTAACTTGTTTAATCATGCATGAGAATAGTACAGATGGATAGATTGGATTTTTCTGATCATTTTTCATATATAACTTGTCTGATTTGGAGTTACAGATTAAAAGTTATGAATTTTTGAAATTTAAACTACATTCTGGAATTTCCTATATTAGATTAAATCTAGAAAATCAATTACTGCGTCAGCCTGACGTCAGTGTGACATCAGCAGGTCAACGGGACACGGTCCGGGTCAAACCTGACAGTGGGTCCCGCGTGTCAGTGTGATTAGATTAGTTAAAGTTTAATTAAAACTAAACCTATTTAATTAACAGGGCTGGGCCCCACCTGTCATTGACTCAGGAGAGTCAACCAGGGCCCACCCATGGTCAAACCCGGGTCGGCTGCACCGGCGTTTAGCCGCCGGCGAGCCCGACGCGGCGGCCGAAGTGGTTTTGGCCGTTCCGGCCACCAAATGGGTCGCGGAGGCCATCGGAGTGGAGCTGAGGACGAGCCGCAGCTCTTGGTGGAGTCCGTTGGGGTCGGGGTGGCCGGAGTTGGCGCCGGCGACGACTTTGGTGGCCACCGGAGTTCGGCCGAAGGCGAACTCGGGGCTAAAGTGTGCGGTGAAGTGCGGGGAGTGCACGGTTGGACCCAACGCAGCGTGGGGAGTGCGTTGGACACCGTGGAGTGGCCGGAGGATGGCCGGAAGCACGTCGGCGACGAGATCCGTGGCGGTGGGTGCGGGTGGTGTTCGTGCGGTGGCTACACGGCTCAGGAACGAGAGAGGGAGGGTAGGAGGGGTAGCTAGGCTCACAGCGCACCCGTAGAGGCCACCGGCGGGGTCGGGGACGAGGTGAGGTGGCGACGGCGTTGAAGGGGATCTCCGGCGACGGCGCACTCGGGCGAGGTCGGTGCGGTGGACTCGGGCCGCACGAGCACACGGGGCTCGGCTAGCTCGATGAAGTGGACGGCGGCGAAGCTCCTGGACACGACGAGAAGACGCACGGGCGGCGGGGAGCGCGGCTACGACGTAGGCACGACGGCGGTGGCGTCGGCCATGGCCGGGGAGCGCGAGGGGGAGGAGCTGGAGGGGAGAGGGGTGTCTGGGGGGTTCGGGGGAGAGAGGGGGAGTGATCCACGGCGTTAACCGGGCGAGTGGAGCGGCGAGGCGGCGAGCAGGTGCGTGGCACCCATGCGGTGCTCGCCGTCGAGCACCTGCCTGCCTGCCTGGCCGGCAAGCAGCTCGCTGGCGCGGCGCTGGGCTGGGCCGGCAGGTGGGCCGGGTGCTGGGCGCCAGGTAAGGTTTTGTTATTTTTTTTCTGTTTTCTGTTTTTTAATACTTCTGCAAGTTTGTTGAATTAATAAAAATACTTAGGCAACTCCTAAAATCACCAAACTACTCCTAGTCCATAGTTGGATTATTTCCAACATGAAACATTTTAGTTTGGAGATATTTGAGCATTTGAATATTTTATATAATTTTAAATGCCCAAATTCAAATATCTATGATTTAATTCAAAGACCCTAAGATGACCTAGGAAAATGTGCATCACTTTTGGCAGAGGTTCTGAACCAAGACAAAAATGGTGGGCATTTTAGAAGGGCATTTCAGGTTCATTGAAAAAGTTTTTAGTAAACCCTAGTTGGTTTCAGAGGGGGCTGGGGGTTCTGTCATCCCCATTTCAGTTTTCTGATGAAAGAATAAACATGATGCAACACTCTAATGCATGTACTAGCTAGGGTGTGACAATCCGGTAAAAACCCTACATGTTGTTTGAGGCTAGGTCTCATTATCATCACGAGGGAGTCGCCGTAAACCGGCTCTCCTCTAGTTGTGTCTAGCCCTAGAGATTGTTTCTTGCTTGTAGCTTGTCCCTCGTTGGGGAGCCCTGCCCCTCCTTATATATGTTGAAGGGGAGGGTTACATGTGGAGTCCTATTAGGATTAGGACTAGTCTATCTCTAATACAAACCGGATACAAGTCCAGGTCTTAACTCCTTGTAAGACAAATATTCCTTATGCATTTCCTCTTAAACCGGCTCACCATAGTATGAACCGGCCTTCATGAACCGCCTGTTGGGCCACCAGGTCTTGTCGCTCCTCGCACCCGCCTGTCGGATTACCAATGAGTCGTGAACCGCCAGGTCCAAACGGGTCGCCGGTGAACCGCCAAGTGTTAGTGGGGTCTCAAATAAACCGCCAAGTCCGGACGGGTTATACTTCCGGCTGGTTTACACCGCGGGGTATATCCCCGACATTAGCCCCCAGTTTAATTTGGATTTATCCATGTTAAACTGATCCTGTGAAATAAACACAAGAACAAACTTGACAGATTATGCTTCGGGTTAAGAATTCTTGTAAACCGGCATCTGATCATCCTTAAATCCTTGTCATTTCCTCCTTCTAGAAAATCCGGGTCAACAAGCCAGCTTCATACTCAATTTGCTGACATTGATTTCTCACAGAGAAAATTTGTGAAGAATAATCCACTTGAGTCGGCCTTCAATGCTCATCATTGTCGGGTTATAAAAACTGATAATTCCGAGTCATGATTGTTGCAGACATCAGTTCATGATTGTTGCCAATGCCAGTTCATGATTATTAATGATGCCGGGTTGCAGCCACATGGTCATAATGATTGGTGACGCCGGGTCAACCTACTTTGCTCAATCAGAGAATTTGAAAATATTTCTTTAATAATAATATAATACCTGTAGCCCCCAAGTCTTGAGCAGAACAAAGTGATTGCTTAAGACTTGCTTCAATATAAATACTACCACTTAAGAAGAAATCCATATTTGTTCATCCCAGTCACTTAGTAAAAACTGAATACTCCATATTATGTAGCCCCCAAGTGCCGGGTTGTCATGCTTGCAGCAACCTGGGACTTGTAATTGTCTTATACTCATAAAAACTTCAACCAGTGTAGCCCCCAAGGGCCGGGTCATTATGCAATAATGAGCAGGGACTTAATATATACTTCAATGAAAATAACATCATATGATGTAACCCCCATCATGGGACTTGAATCCACGTCCACAAGGTTAAGAGCCTTGTGCTTTACCAACTGAGCAGTGGACCCTTCAATATAATGAATAAAAAGCTTTGTACCTTCAACTGTTGACAGGAGCAATTGGTAGCCCCCAAGGGCCAACTCATTTAGAATGTGATGAGTCGGGTCTTCAATAAGTTGAGCACAAAATGACTTTGCATTAGCCCCCAAGTGCCATGGTGCATGCTGGCAGTGACATGGGACTTGCATATTTGATATAATCCTAATTTGAATAATGTAGCCCTCAAGTGCCGGGTCATAAGCCTGCAGCGACTCGGGACTATTCCTTAAATTGTAGAATAAATCATTTCCATTAATAACATGATAACCACTGCGCTAAAAGCGACTTTGAAAACCTCAATTATAATATTGGTCATTGATAACCATAATAAAAATCCAGCCGTGTTGGCTATTAAAGATAACATAATCTGGTATGAAAAACCTTATTCATTCAATATCATAATGAAAATTCAGCCAAGTTTGGCTATTTGAATAATATAACCCAATGATTTATAAGCGCATGATTCCAATGGCGCAATCCAAATATGTACTGGCGACTTAGAGTCCAAAGCCAGGCCGGGTTAACAAACACCGGATAATTTATCATCATGTTTTATTCAACCTGTCTCTGCATACAACAAGTTTAAAGTGTCCTGGCCGTTTACCGCCGGACGGGTCATAATGCCCAACATATAACCCAGGTTTATAACCAAGGCTGCACTTAAGAATAATCAATGAAATATATCATACCTGTGACATTGAATCACATCATTGGTTTACTAACTTTTTGTAGTAATGGTGATAACTCCTTTCATACTGTGTCGGTTTATGACAAACCGTACCGGGTTGTGATGAACACCGGTTTAACCATATATAATACTGGTGACTCGTAGTCAAACCAGATCGGGCGGATAGTCTCTGGATTATGATTTAATCATGTACTGACAATTTGTAATTGAAAGTCAAGCCGGGTTAATGAACACCGGTTTACTCCATAATAAGATGGTAACATAAAATCAAACCGGGCAGATAGTCTCCGGATTAGGATTTGACCGTATTCCACCAATTTGTAATTGACAATTCGAAACGAATTAACAATGTCAGTTTAAAAAATGCAACAAAAATCAAATAACAGTTACGAAAAAAATATAGAAGCAAAGGCAATGATAAAACCGTTTGCAAAAAGATGCTTTACTGAGCTGATCAGATGGCGTTACCATGGTCGGACAGGACCAAGCCCCCAATAGGAGTGACAATGGTTCAAGTCAGCCAGGTCCCCAACTGAAACCGTGGCATTATGCCGATCAAGTGGCGTGGCAATGGTTCGGGTTCGACCAAGCCCCCAAGTGAATCTGTGGCCTTAGGCCGATCAAGAGGCGTGACTGGTTCAGACTTGACCATGTCCCCAAGTGATCTGGTGGCTTTCGCCTATCAAGAGGTGTTGCATTGGTTCGGACACGACCAAGGCCCCAAGTGATATAACATGGTGCTTTGAAAAGCTAACCCAAAAGGTAAACCGGAGGCCGCTTTAAGACAGAACCTCCATGTAACCACGCATGATGTAAAAAAGAACAGAGACCCCGCTTTATGAAGTAGAAGCCCCCATGTGATCAATAATATGTTAGGCCAATAAGGCAGGATACCCATGTTTGAACCGTGCATCATGGCAGTAGGTCCTCTTCGGTAATTTTTAACTTGTTTGCAAGAGATAAATTCTTCTTGAACCGGGATCTTGAACCGGATATTGAGAGCTTCAAAGCTTTGTGGGAGACATCTTTCCCTTGACCCGGATTTTAAACCAGAATCTTCATTTTTAGTCAGAAATTTTCTGACGATCTTTAAACTCGAACTTGTGAGAAGTTAATTCCTTTTTTGAACCGGACATTGTTAAACCGGATTTGGGCGCTTCAGACCTTTGTGGGAGAACAGATTTCCCTTGAACCGGATTGTAAACCAGATATTTGAGAGCTTCAATGAGACTGACTTCCCTTGAGCCGGAATTTAAACCAGAATCCTTTCTGATGACCCGGATCTTCTTCATTTAGTCGGGATTTTATAACTGTCATATACTTTCTAAGCCGGAAATTTTCTGACGGCCTTCAAATAATAGTAGCCTCCTGGACCGGGTTATCTTTCCCTCCATCGTCCTGGGGTTCTTAAATTTGCTGAAACTAGCAAGATTTGCTGAGTCATGTCATCGTAGCCCCTGAGTCTCAAGGTGACTCGAGGAGTTGGCTTGAAACTCTCCATATTTGACCGTGATGTAAACCGGTATAACTTTCATATCATTGGTGTTGATAGCACAATGTAAATCCACAGAAGGTTGAGGTGACTGCAGCGGGCTATAAATGGTCCCGTGTGAGCCGTGTCAGCAACTCGGCCAATGGTTCCTTCCAACTGGCGTTTTGAAGTTAACCAGAACTGTAATGGCGGCGAATTGTGTGCCTGCTTATTGAGCCATCCAGTGCAGACGGCGGTTGACGATAATTTGCCTCCAATTTGAAAGAAAACCAAGTATGTCGATGGTGCGGCCCGGTATGTCGATGTAGACCAGGCCGCGAGAGACGGACAGCAGAGACGACCGCATCATCAGTGGCGGCTCTGACAGATGAGTCTGCCACGACATTGTAAACCGGCTAGGACGGGGAAATCGGTACTGGTGTCGTAAACCGGCACGGACGGGCGAGTTAACCACGTCGTTTTGATGTAGTGAACAATTGTCCTACATCAACAGTATTGCAGACCAAGACAAAGATAAACTGCTCTTTGACAAAAAATAATATGTACCAATAAAATATATTTTAGATAGATTTCACCTGATGTGCTAGGCCGGAAATAATCCGCCATGAAGTTGATGATCACCACAGTGATGCTAAAATTAATCACGGCCGAGTCGGCCAGACGAGCAGATGGATGGTCCGGCCGCGGTGTTGTAAACCGGACTACGGGGCGGCGGTTTGTGTTCCGATTTATCAGTGTGATATACGCAGATGCTGGTGTAGAACAGCTAGCGCGCGCCGTCCGCAGTAGGGCATCACTTTTAAAGTGAGCACTTGTCCTGTATAAAAAGATATAGGCCAGAGTAGTTGTTCTTTGATAAAAACAATGTGTTTAAGAAAAATAGATGGATATCACCTGGTTCGTCTTGATGACAGATGGAGTCTTACAAACACCGAGTTAATCGCTCGCCCAAGGCAACGACGGAAACGGTGCACCACGGCAGTGAAAACGGCCCGAGGTGAAACCGTGGATGATGAAGTAGAGGCAGCCCACAACGGACGTGCAGCGACTCGGAACAACGTTGCTGCGGCGGCTTGTGGAGGCAGGTCCGCGGGCCGTGGTTACAACAACGATAAAAAAACGCACCGACGGCTTGGAACGGTGCAGCGGCCCCGCGAAAAGGTGAAGCGGCAAACTGGCATGGGATGCGGGATCTTGCACAGAGGGAGGCCGGTCGGGGCCAGCGACTCACGCGTCGGCGGTTTGCCGTGGAACCATGGGCCACAGTACAGGAGGGCGACTCAAACTTAGTGCAACAGGAGACAAAAGATCTAATCTTGCAGACCAGGCTTGCCCACCGCATGAGAAATAATACTTCTTATTTGATTGATTACAGCCTGATGTGAAGCAGCAGCAGCAGGAGCTTATAATATCTCGGGAGCAGTGGATGTTCCGGTTCATTGAAAATAAGGTGGCCTTCTTGGGACTTGAAGCCAGCGGCAAGGGAACACGGCGGCTCAGGCGGATTGCAGCTTGTGGCAGAGACAGGACCCAGCCGATGCACGCACCAAGCAGCCTGGTTGAGCGCGGATACAGCGGCTTGACGCGGGCAGGTTGACAAGGCGGGGTGAGTTTTAGGTCAGCGCCCGGTGGCCCGCAGCAGCTGCAGAGGCTGCCCACTTGACGCCTTGTGGTTTGGCCATGGCAGAATCCAGCCAAAGCAGGCGAGACGCGCTCGGATAGGCAGCGGCTCCATCTCGAAACCAGGGCCGCTTGGCAACAAGGACGGCGCCGACTCAGGTCGGATCCGAGGCGGAACTATCCGGTGACTCGGGAGACGGGCGTGCAGTCGACGAGTCCGAGTCCGGTTCAAGTTGGAATTCTGATACAGTGCCGGGTGATGCAGCAGCAGCGTAGCACCTCAACTGGTATGTGGAATTTTGTGCAAACAGAGCACTTCAACTTAGTACACCTCGGTGTCTGGATTTGTTTTTGTTGCCCAACCGGTGATCGATCTTCTCAGGATTTTTAAAGTAAACGACTTGCGGTTTTGATGGATGTGAGCATGTCTCTGCCTTCTATGCAATGCGGAGTTGACTCGCCATTGAACCTTGGCCGACGACTGCAGCCAAAACAAATTGTGCGTACGTGTACAAACAGTGCTTCTGTTGGTCTCAGAGTAGTAACACCGTAGATGAATTGCCCTTACAGTAGGACTTTGTCTCGGACTCGGTGCCAACCAGACGATGGAAATCCGCAGTGCAACCACGATAGCAGACAATTTGATCGGCTTCAAAGACTGGCGGCGGCGTCCACCATGAAACCCTAATCCAAAGCTTTAATCATACTTCTGATTTTAACATGGCGAAATATCGCCAGCTCAGCCCAAGGTTGTCTGACCCCGAGTTACGCTGCGTGATTGCTTCGCGCCGGCTCTTCTTTGTCCATTGATTCGCGAGCTTCTCAATCCCTAAAGAAATCCCTCCAAGAACTCAACACCATCGTGCGCAGGCCCCATGGTGGGCGCCAACTGTCGTGGAATTATCATGGCAGATGTCCTAGTGTGAGGACTTAGTCGCGAGGCCAACGCATCTATGTGGTAGCTTGAGAGGGGTTGAGCGGAATCGAGAGACGCAGGGCGGATCAACACGCAAGACAAGGGTTTAGACAGCTTCGGGCCCCGGGAAACATCATCCGGTAAAAACCCTACATGTTGTTTGAGGCTAGGTCTCATTATCATCACGAGGGAGTCGCCGTAAACCGGCTCTCCTCTAGTTGTGTCTAGCCCTAGAGATTGTTTCTTGCTTGTAGCTTGTCCCTCGTTGGGGAGCCCTGCCCCTCCTTATATATGTTGAAGGGGCGGGTTACATGTGGAGTCCTATTAGGATTAGGACTAGTCTATCTCTAATACAAACCGGATACAAGTCCAGGTCTTAACTCCTTGTAAGACAAATATTCCTTATGCATTTCCTCTTAAACCGGCTCACCATAGTATGAACCGGCCATCATGAACCGCCTATTGGGCCACCAGGTCTTGTCGCTCATTGCACCCGCCTGCCGGATTACCAATGAGTCGTGAACCGCCAGGTCCAAACGGGTCGCCGGTGAACCGCCAAGTGTCAGCAGGGTCTCAAATGAACAGCCAAGTCCGACCGGGTCATACTTCCGGCCGGTTTACACCGCGGGGTATATCCCCGACAGGTTGTGCCTACCTTTCTTTTTGTCAAACTCCTATGGCTAAGTGAGGGTGATAAAGCCTTATAGTCTGATTTCCTGGTTCGTTGCACTGAACACCTCCTTCAAGGACCCAAAACTGGGGTAAAGAGTGCTCAGGTTCATCCGGAACACCCCCGTATTTCCTATGTGGGGGCAGAAGCCGACGACTGGCCAACTCTCAGGGTTAATATATAAAACGGCCGCACAGGAGGTAAAATTTCCAAAATAACAGGCATTATATCATTTAAATGACCTTGTTCAAACATTACACAGGACAACATGAATGTATTCATGGGAATATAATGCCCTTGGCACATTGCTCCGCTACAAGACGGGATCCTTTCAGGACACTATCATAATATAACTCAGGCTTGCAGTGCTCATTCCCCTCAGGCGATCCTTCGGTCATCAGCTTCTAGGCATCCATCTTCGTCCAGTGCACCTTTGCGCGGGCGAAGGCCCTTCGGGCACCTTCCATACAGACCAACCGCTTGATGACTTCAAGTCGAGGGCAGGCACTAACAAGCTGCTTCACGAGGCCGAAGTAGCTAGTGGGAATTGGCTCAGCAGACCATAGCCGGATAATTAAATCCTTCATGGCTACTTCAGCCGCCTTATGCCGTTCGATCAGCTGCTTCAGTTGATCGGCAAAGGGCACTGGATACTCTGGCGCCAGATATTGCGACCAGAAGAGCTTCTCCGCAGTACTCCTTTCTTCGGCTCGGTAGAATTGTGCGGCATCAGATATGCTGCATGGCAGCTCCGCAAATACCCTTGGAGAAATCCAAATTCAAATTAGTAACGTGATTTTCTCCCTATTTGCTTTGCATAGGAAAAGCCTTACCCGTAGTGATCTTTCTCGCCTCCTGGATTTCCTGCAAGGCGCCTTGGGCTTCCCCCGGGCATCGCGTGCGGCTTGAAGAGCCTTGGTGAGTTCGGATTCTTTCTCCATTAAACTCTGCTCCAAGGTCTCGCATTTCTTCAAGGCCTCTTGAAGCTCTCGCTCAGCTTCAATAACCCTGGCCTCGTGCTTTTCCCGAAGATCTTGCTCGGCAGCTGCCTTCTCTCGGCCTCGGCCACAGCCTTCTTAAGAGCCTCAACTTCGGCCGTCGCCCCTAGAGCACATCATGAAAATATTTTCATCATACTCAATTATTCATTCGCATTGAACGCGAACAAGGTTTATTGCATACTTTTGTTATCCTCCAACTGCTTTTTCAATTGGACGAGTTCTTCTTCGGCCCGGTCTAGACTCTGCTTCAGTCCGGAGACTTCCGCAGCATGAGAGGCGGCAGTCGCTACAGATGCCTGCTTATAAGAAAAGAGGGATAGGTGCCATAAGGTGAGTCTCCTGAGAACATGTATTTGATCATCTGTCCGGTTCTTTCTTTCGAACACCGAATAGTGTATCAGGGGCTACTACCTATACTATAACACTCTCTGAAACCTCACAACATACCTCAAAGCCCGTTATAAGGCTGATGCAGGCTTCGTTCAGCCCGCTCTCAGCAAACTGAATCTTCTCAATCACCGCACCCATAAGGGCACGTTGTTCTTCAATGATGGAGGCGCTCTTCAGCGCCACTGATAAGGTATCCGGGACCTCTGGTTGGGCAGAGGTTGCGGGTGGAACAGGCGCACCCCCTCTTGTCGAGGGAGGCTGCCTTCCTGATTCCGGAGCCGTATCAGTCTCCGGAATTGTGTTTGGCTGGGGGCCGAATTCAAGATAGCCCCTGCCGTCGGTGTCCATGGGAGCCTTGTCTCCCGTGTGTCCGGCCACCGAAGTTTGACCTCCTGCGCCGCCTTGATGAACTTTCCCCCCCTCCTTGGCATGGGCCCCTCTGGGATGATGCCTCGGTGTCGTTCACGTGTTTTGGGGAAGGGGCCTTCGGGGGTGTCCCGTTGTCCATAGCATCCGAGCCCAGTATATCCTCTGATGAGGATGGTTCAGCGCGGGTCCTCGCCGGACTGCAAAAAAGTGTGGCTCAATGATTAAATGTCATACAATAGCGAGTCTGGATGCGCAAACGCGTCCGCATTTTATATACTCGCGATTTCACCAGGGGATGGACCCTGGGATCCCACTCCGGGCTGTTGTCGGTAGCTGTTGCGGATTCCTCTGGAAGGGGAGTTTTTCCCTTCTTAGGTGACTCAGCCTCCAATTGTGTGGAGGCCGTCCTTTTCTTTCTTCCCCTCGTTGGGGGGGTTTGGTTTTCCTCCTCTTCCACGTCCTCTATGGAGGAAGAGCGGACATCAAAGTCTTCGGATATTGTGTCCGAAGTGCCTCGGCGATGAAGGCCGCCCCTGGTCTCTTTGGCCTCCTTCTCGGCTTTCTTCTTCGGTGCCTTATAAGGCGCCGGGACCAGCATCTTTGTCAGAAGAGGGCCGGCTGGTTCTTCTGGCAGTGGGGCTGGACAGTAGATCCACCCCGCCTTCTTCGTCCAGCCCTGGGAGGGTTGTGGAAAAACACATTAAGAATTTCCCTTAGATTATGCAGATAAAGCGTATGACTTGCCAACATACGAAAACTTACCGAACTCACGGGTCGGGACAGCTGGTACCCCCGGTCCTTGGCTGAATCTGGCCACGATTTGCCGGACTTAAAGAGCACCTTCCAGATGTCTTTGTGCGATGAGTCGAAAAGCCCTGATAGGTTCTGGTGCTTGGCCGGGTCGAATTCCCATAAATTGCAAGCCCTGTGTTGACAAGGGAGAATCCAGCGAAGTTTGATATTCTTGTCTTCCATACCCTTGACGCGCGTCTGGAGCACCGACAACTCGTCGGGCGAAGACCCATTCTGGCCCTTCTTGGGCCACGACGTAAGCCGCAGTGGAGCTCCGGATCGGAATTCGGGAGCTACGGCCCATTTTGTGCCGTGTGGCTCAGTGACATAGAACCATTGTTGTTGCCACCCTTTGACGGAATCATTGAAGGTACCTGATGGCCATGTGACATTGGGCATCTTGCTCACCATGGCTCCTCCGCACTCAGCATGCTCGCCGCTCACTACCTTGGGCTTCACATTGAAAATCTTCAGCCATAAGCAGAAGTGTGGCAAGATGCGGAGAAAGGCCTCGCACACGACTATGAATGTCGAGATGTTGAGGAAGGAATTGGGGGATAGATCATGAAAATCGATACCATAGTAATACATAATGCCTCGAACGAAAGGGTGGAGGGGAAACCCTAGCCAACAGACAAAGTGACGGAGCAATACAACCCTCTTGTGGGGATCCGGAGTAGGGACGATCTGTCCCGCCATCGGGAGACGATGGCTGATCTTCTTGGCCAAATACCCGGCCTCCCGAAGTTTCTTAATATCCTTCTCCCGGACAGTAGAGGCCATCCACTTGTCTCCTGCTCCAGATCTGGACATTTCTAGAGGGACTTTGTGGGCGGAGAAGGCGAATGCTTGGGCGCTGGAGCTCGAGCGAGAGAGAATGGATGAGTAGAGGAAGAAGAAGGCGTGGGTGAAAAAGGGGAGTCCTTACCTCCTTATAAAGGCAGCAGGGATCCTGCGCCTCCCCACTTGCCCTAGAAACTCGCTTATCCCCCAAGCGTCGTGGTTAAATGGCGCGGTTGGGTTACGCACACCCGTATTCATGAGAATCCCGTGATAAGGGGACACGATCTCTGCTTCGACAAGACGTGCCAATGAAACCGCCTCGCAAGATGTGAAGTAGCAGGTTGAGAAAAATGGTTTGAATAATGACCGGGTCGCGGCATGATGTCACACTATGGAAAAGTTGTCAGCAGATTAGATTTGTGGAATATTGTGCTCTCTACGGTGGTATGCGGAATTTATTTTTCAGAGCCGGACACGATTCTTTGTGTTCAAAATCTTCTTTGGAGTATTCGGAGAAGGAACCTGCCTTGCAATGCCGAAGACAATCTGCACGCCAGACTCATCGTCATTGAAGCCTGGTTCAGGGGCTACTGAGGGAGTCCAGGATTAGAGGGACCTCGGACTGCCATACTATATGCTTATGCCGGACTGTTGGACTATGAAGATACAAGATTGAAGACTTCGCCCCGTGTCCGGGTGGGAATATCCTTTGCGTGGAAGGCAAGCTTCGCAATTCGGATATGTAGATTTCCTTCTCTGTAACCGACTCTGTGTAACCCTAGCCCCTCCGGTGTCTATATAAACCGCAGGGTTTTGTCCGTAGGACAACAACAATCATAATCGTAGGCTAGCTCCTAGGGTTTAGCCTCTACGATCTCGTGGTAGATCAACTCTTGTAATACTCATATCATGAAGATCAATCAAGCAGGAAGTAGGGTATTACCTCCATAGAGAGGGCCTGAACCTGGGCAAACATCGTGTCCCCCGCCTCCTATTACCATTAGCCTTAGACGCACAGTTTGGGACCCCATACCCGAGATCTGCCGGTTTTGACACCGACAGCCACAATACATCCTCTCTTGTTTCAGCATCATGAAACAACCTCTGTAATCTTGGTATAATTGGAAAATGTCTCAAAACGTTATGAGGAATCCTCTACACAGAATTGCCATCTTTCCATCTCTCTTGTTTGGGCATTCACTTTAGTTCGCATAATCCTTCTGGAACAGAACACAATTATTCTTACAAACACGGATCATATCATATCCAATTCCAACCGCACGAAGGAAATTCTTCATTTTACTATAGGTGTGTGGCAGCTTAGATGCATCTGGGAAAGATTTGCGGAAAGCAACCATCATCGCATCGAATGATTTGTTGGTCATCTGCTCAGATGTCTTCACATGAAGAAAGGTGGCCATAGCTGAGAATACTGACAGCTTAGTTCCTGGGGTGACAACCACGTTGCATTGTTCCAACATGCGGGCCCATCGTTTTATTCTGTAGGTCAAAGTTCACAAAATGCGCGAGCATTTCATAGCATTGTTTCAATGTTTGTCAAACTCACTAGCTCTGCCACCACCACCTCCTCCTCCTCTTCCACCCGATCATTAGGCAGATCAAGATGGTGATCTACTACTTCCACATAGTCAGTAACCTTGACATTCACAGCTTCACCATGATGAACCCACCTAGTATATGTGACCGACATCCCATACAAGGGTAGATGATTTTGCATAGTTGACTGGGGTCTTGTAACTGAATTCATACAACTGCTAAACGGGGAGAGCACATCTGATCTTTGACCACTGTACTCAACTCTGATAAAGTTCATGAAGTTTTCAACCCCCTCAACATATGCAGCAGAGAATCTTCAAGCAGAAGTTGTCCAAGTCATGTCCATTTGTTAGACATACAAATTAGTTCTTCTACTTGATATTACAGGAAAAACATATATGATTTTTTATAAAGTCCAGAAAAAATAACTAGGTTGATGTCTAAAGCTATGGCAAGATATTTGGACAAGCAGATCTAAGTAACGAAATATATGTAACACTAATTTGGCAAATATATTTGAGTGCTACATTATGGCAGGCTATTTCAGTAGTCAATGAGGCCGAGCATACAACCATGAAATGCCATGTCAGCAACAAAGATTGAGTATAAAACAGTGTAGAGCTATTTCACCTAACAGATTGGCTACTAGACCATGGCAAGCTAGGTCACAATAAATATATGACAGGATGTTTTAGCAACTAATCAGGCGTGGCATGCCATCTCAGCTAAGCAGATTGAGTGTAGAACAGGGCAAGGAAGCTTCTTAAGCAGAGCGTATTGACTGTAAACTATTTTGGCAAACAGTGAGATTAACAACATCTATCAGCTAACGTTTAGCTCTACTCCGACATGCATGGGGCCTCAGTCTAGAATGCACGTACAGTGGTAGAAGATGACCGCTGTGCGTCCCCACAAGAATGTCGCCAGCGGTGGCGGCGCGGCTAGAGGATGGTAGTCTACGAGAGCGTACTGTGCGAGTGAGAGGATCACCGTGCATCCTCTCAATGAACCGCGGTGCCGACATATCGGCGCGGTAGGGAGGGCAACTTTGGCGGAGCGAATGGAGTGGAGGGGGCCGGCCGGGAGGGGGGTTTGGGGAATATAATTGGCTAGTTGGCCGAAGGGTGGTTGAATTTGGGATTTGGGGGGAGTTTTCGTGCGGTGGGCGGGGGAGTTCGGCGCATGGTTGATTTCTCCAAGTGCGGTCCGACGTGTCAGTGAAGGCAAGCCAAAGCATGTTCTGTTTGCATGATCCGTGTGCAGGACCGACCATGTGAGGGGTGCAACGCAACCGCGACAGGCGTGTTGTGAGTGCACCACCTTTTTTCCTTTTAAACTTGGTGCTTCACGTGATCCATCAATACTACTACTAGTAATCCGGTAATCCCGACTAAAACAGCGTGGCCGGGTCTTTCCCCGCGAGATATGCTGGGAGGTTGGCTTAGTAGTTTTTTTAGGATGAGTAATGCTAAACCTATGTAATCCCACTTACGTAATTGACGTGATGTCAAACATGTGGGCTGTTGATTGGAGATTGGGGAGGGAGGGGCCCACCACCATGAAAATCAGGGGAGAGAGAGAGGCAATTTACGTTAACCCTTTCGTAGGTTTCCGTAGATGTAGAAAGATGTGAAGTGCACGAATGTGTAGTGGACGTACTATTGGAGTGCCTAAGATACATTGTGTATGTAGACCCTACGTGTTTATTTACTTCACATGTTAGCTTTGTCTCGGGTCAAACCTTCTAAGTTTTACACACAAAAACAAATCATCAATCCATATATTTTCATACTCCTACAATATATCTTACTATTATTGTGAAAGTTCATATACACCGGACGAGATTCATGCAAACACTGCAGATTTTCATTACATTTCAAACTTCTGTAGGACAAAAAAAATAAAAGAAACCCGACCCTAAACCTTTTGTACGGCGGCAACTGACGTCCTCCATCTGCCATCTTCCTGTATAGGGCCGGGGTTCAAGACACGTGAAGTGAAGGTGTGGTCTCCGGTAAGGAAGAGTAGAACACGGGAGACGGACCGGCCAGTTGGCACACCATGCCCTGCTGCCTCCCATGCCCTACTCATCCTCGGAAGAGTCCCTAACCTTGGTAGTGCCGATGGACGTGAGGTCGATGATGATGGACATGGACGGTCCATCGCTGCACCTGCCACATGCGCCACCGAGCGTTGGATGGTGAAAAGTAGGACGCGTGGCTGACAGTGCTCCCGTCGTCGGCCGCTAGCATGGCCACCGCTTGTGCGATCGCGACCACGTCCGGCTACACCACTATTGCATTGGAATCGGTGACTTGAGCAAGGACGGCGACCTCGAGCTTCATCCCCAAAGACAAGCTCTCCCACAGAGCGTTCGCGCTCGCTGTCATGGTGGATGTGGTGCCAGGTAGCAGGAGGATGCGCTATGGTGTGGAGTTTAGCTGGGCGTTGCTGTTTTAAGTAGCGCATTCCGGTGAGGACAAGCGTCCGGGTGTGTCATTAACTTACCGGAGTTGGTTCCTTGGGCACCGAGCCTCCTAATGACAGCATACGGATGGACGACATGAATGCGGGTAGCTGGCGTAGGCTGGGAATGCACCGCGCGACGGTGCGAGGTTTTTTGGTGGCCCAGGGTAGTCAACCGGTTGTGGCAATGTTGGAGATGCCGTTTGCTCACATGAAATCCCCACATGTCATTGAAAAAGCAAGATGACCTGGCATGGTGTCGGGTCATGGGAATGTAGTTGGCCATGCTAGAACACTCCGCAGACGCGTCTTAGCGTGTGCGCACTTCGGCGCCCCGTGCATCCTCCACGAGCCGGATGTTGATCTGCGAGTCGTGCCACAACACTAATGCCACCCTCGGCACCCTAAAGCCGAGCGTGTCAGTGACGATCAGCATGTCGTTCACCGCGGTCGCTGTGTCGAGAGGCGGTGCGGGAGCTGCACCACGTTGCTGGCCCCCACGACCCACATGAACGGTTGCCAGTGGCGACGAGGTCGTGGGCTAGCACCTCAATTGGACTAGTCTGCACCATGTCGTCCTGATAGGTGTGCCCCACATGTTGGTTTCCTTGTTTTCCTAGTCAAATCCGAGCGTCAGTGCTCCGCGTTATGCATTAGGCGCAGAACAGGTGGTTTTTGTGCCCTGGTTCAAATGTGGTACAATACCAAGTTGTTACCCTAGCCCCAAGTGTTGTGGTTTTGGGTACGGTACCACCCTTTTCCTTTTCAACTAGTGAAGCATAATACTTGATTAAGTAGCCGGATGGTGTGGTAATGTAGGTGTCCGACTGTTTGAAGGAATAATTGAGGTGTGTCCGGTCCGTGCCTGCATTTAGGGGTCCAACTTACCATGTTCCGATAGTCGTAACTATATACTAGTCCCCGCATACTCCCTCTGTTATTATTTACTCCGCATTTTAGCTTTGCTCAAAGTCTAACTTTGTAAACTTTGACAAAGTTTACACACAAAAATAATAACATATACAATAACAAATCAATACCATTAGATTCATTATTGAATATACTTGCACATCATATAGATTTGCTATTATAAATGTTCATATTTTTTCTATAAATTTGGTCAAATTTTATGAAGTTTGACTTTAGTCAAACCTAATATGCAGAGTAAATAAAAACGGAGGGAGTATCTTACTCCGTGACCAAGATGGAAGGGAAAACGAGACAACTTAATGTTTATTTGAGCTGTTCAAGTATAATCATGTGGCGTTGCTTATTTCTCATTCCTCTCCAACCCTCTTCACCATCGATATGCTACCCTCCGGTTGAGTCCATCCTCCCGCATGCCTCATTTCAACATTCCGCCGAGTATCATTTGCATGTGGGCCTAGACCATGCTTGTATTTCCAATGTTGTAATTTGTCCGACATGCATACAGACAAACAATTCGTTTAAAGTTTCACTTTTCCTCCACTACATGTCGCTTCCCATCTTAGTTTTGACATCCAATTTGGTTCATGCCCGACACATCTTGATGAGATCGATTGATGTTGAGAGATAAAGTGCGTATCGTGCAAGGAGATAAAGGTTTGGTGTGATTCTATGATAAAAATGACCCCGGGGGTGGGGGTCTGTGTGGATTCAAGGGAGTATATTATACGTTCAAATGCAAAACGAACATATTGTACCCACCCTAGTCCTTTTTCAATTGATCTCCGGACCCCATGATGAAACCAAGAGAGAACGAGTGGGTGCGTGTGTGATACCTAAGGCGGATTCAAAATTTTGAACCGGTGATCATAGCATCAACAAATCATATATAAAGGGTATTCAATGTTTGTTTCACTTTTGAACGTACAATATAGTCCCTCCGATCCTTTCTAGTTTACATATAAGTTTTATGTGTAGACAAAGTATCTCTACTTTGATCAAACTTATAGAAAAAAGTATCAACATTCAACAATGCCCAATAAATATTGTTAGATTCGTACCTACTCCTAGATTTGTATTCAAACATAGATGGTTTCCACTTTGTTTTCAAACACGTGAATGTACTTGTTCTCGCGCATTCTCTTACTACTAGGATTTCTTCATGTATAGCCAGTCCAATAGTAACGTTTTTAAGCTCCCTGTCCAATAGTAGTAGAAGTAGTAGCGCTAGTGGAGTACTGACAACATCTGTAGTAGAGTATGCAGTGCTCATAGTACTTGTATTATACTCCCTCCATTTTTATTTGCTCCGCATAAAACAGAGGGGGGAGTACTAGTAACACTCGCCCAACCTTTCTCCCCTCTAGTATAAATGATGTTGGCGGCGGAGGGGAGGGACGTCGGTTTGCTCTCAACTTCGGTCCCACAGGCGAGCGAAAAAGCAAGACGAAGCGTGGTCCATTCGGTGAGCGACATGGAGGGTCCAACGTACCGGGGTGCAATGCGAACGCGACAAGAGGTACACCATTCGTTCCTTATGAACTTGCATAATTCGAGTTCTCCTTTTTCTTAACACAGTAGAGACGCAAGCACTCATACAGGCGCGCATACACTCACCTCTATGAATGCACAGATGCACACCCTACCCCTGTGAGCACCTTCGAGAGACTGAGCTATCATACCTCTATCTCTACTCTTATATCTACTCTCATGATGATGGTGTGCCCGCCATCTTGCAATATAGACTGCTCGATCAATATCTGATGGATAGAAAGCAAACTATGACAATTTTGCAAAAGGATAGCCGCACCTCTATCATTCATCTTTATCTCCCACAACTTCATTATTGAGTTTTAAAAAGGAAGCCTCTAGAACAATCTGACATGGTGGCTGCTGCCGGCGTTGTCCATGGCCATGCCTCTGCTAAGTCTGACCACCAATCACCACCATGCGCCATTCCTCCTCACCTTATCTCTCATCTTTCTTGAGATATCATTTTTTCATGAAATTCATGAGATACCATTTTGTGATGAAATTCTCGAGATATCATTAAAAATGCATCCTGATGTTCTGTGCAATGCACGGGCATCTTGCTAGTCATCTTGAGATGTACGAAGCCATCGCCTCGTCATTGACAGGAACGGTTGGGAGGTCTAGACGTCTGCCACGTGAAAATACGAAAATTTGGTCCCACCCCACCCCACAACTCTGTAGGCTCCAGCCATCCGGCTTTGCAAACTCCGCACAGTCAAAACCGATTGACAGGTCCTCACCGAAACAACTATTCACACCAGAACCTTTGCTACTCGGCCTACGCCATCTACTTGCCAGTCGGTCACCACTGCCCCAAAACCACACCTCCTCTCCAGTCCATTCCCCCACCTTTAGATCCCCTAGCCCACATCACCCGTCCCCTAGTTCACCGGAAAGCCATGTTGTGACGCAAGATCACGTACTACAAGATGCCGACGCCGAAGCGCCGCACAGAAGTCGCGGCGGCAGTCGGTGCCACAGACCTCTGTTCCCAAGCTTGCTTTACGGCAGGCGAATCCCTGAGTTCTCTGGAGCCAAGCTCCGAGGAGGAGGAAGCCGATCCAATGTTCATGGCGGAGGTCGCGACGCAGAAGGCCCCCGATGCGTATGAGACGATGGGCGTCGACTTCATACCGGTGTGCGGGTACCCCATGGTGCACGCAGACCAATGGTTCAACCTGGCGATCCTAAAGGAGGGCCGGGAGGCGGAGGCTCAACTCGACACGGAGCGCCCGGATGTCGCTGCCATCGAGGCTCTCCTGCAGGCAGAATTGGATGTCGTGGATGTGAACCGGGCAGCAAAGGCTCAACTTGACGCGAAGCGCGCGGATGCCTCTGCCATCAAGGCCCTCCCACAAGTTGAACTAGACGTCCTGGACTTGAATTGGGCGGCGGAGGCTCAACTTGACGCGAAGCGTGTGGATGCCGCTGCCATTGAGGCCCTCCTGCAGGCGGAACCGGACGTCCTGCACTTGAACCTGGCGGTGCTCGCGTCCGTGCAAAGCACCCGCATGCTCCGCGTGAACGAGAGCTGGAGGCCAAGGACAACCACGATGCGAAGACACACATCGGCAGCTACGACTGGTTCGCATCGGCAGCCAAAGACGACGAGGTCGTCTCATTCCGTGAGCAGTGATAGTTTTTCTTTATGTTGTTGTTTTTAGGGATCATTTGCTGTGTAAAAACATATATTTATGCAAGTCGCCTGACTTTCATCATTTGGGCCAGTCGACCATTTCAGGCGGTTGGATGAATATCCTACGTCTCCTAACCCTTCTTCTTCCTCACCTCTTCTTCTTCCCCAACAGACCATCGCACGGGTCGTACAGATCTTCCCCAACATGTGGTTGGATAAACATATTGTATGAACGAAAATTATGTGTCAGTGGTAGGATGGCTGAGTTTGGTTTGATCACGTGAGGTAGCACGTGTCAGTGAGGGTGCATTACCTTGGTTGGGTTTGCGGCATCCAGGAGCGACTGTGTGAGGTTGTAGTGCGACTGCAATAGCCGTGCGCAAGTGTACCTCGTTTTCATTTTGAAAGCTTTAGGAAAGCTTGGAAAAAATGTGTGGAAAAGTATGGCAATGCAAGGCCTAGACCCAAAAAGGATACAAGTACGGACATACTACTTGTGTTAAAAAATAAAGGCGAGGTTTTCCTTCGCGGGATTGATCAATACAAATCCTCGTTTGACGTGTCAATTAATGTGTATTTTTTCTCCAATGCCCAAAGAGCTAACCATCTCACTCCTCATTGCTTGATTAATGCAGCGCCATGCAAACCAACCTTCTCACTTCTGCATGCACGCAAGGGTATAATAATGTCCTTGGTTGCTAGTACGAGACCAAACCCCATCAATTTTGCCTCGATTAGTGTTAGTGGCCTTCTCAAATTGTAATTTTGATACTGGCCTTGTGTACAAAAAATGGAGGTAGTAACTATTTGACTTCCTTCCCCATTGCGGTGACGTCGATGATATCTCAAACGTTGTGGTTTGGCGAAGTGCGTTCGACGGAGAACACCATTGAGGGAGACCACAATAAGTGATACGTATCCAACGTATCTATAATTTTTTATTGTTCCATGCTATTATATTAACCCTTTTTGGATGTTTATGGGATTTATTTACACATTTATATCATTTTTGGGACTAACCTACTAACCGGAGGCCCAACCCGTATTGCTGTTTTTTTGCCTATTTCAGTATTTCGAAGAAAAGGAATATCAAACGGAGTCAAACGGAATGAAACCTTCGGGAGCGTGATTTTTGGAACAAACGTGATCCAGAGGACTTGTAGTGCAAGCCAAGAAGCAGATGAGGCGGCCACGAGGCTGGAGGGCGTGCCCACCCCTACAGGGCGCGCCCCCTATCTCGTGGGCCCCTCGGGCAACCACCGGCCTACTTCTTCCTCCTATATATACCCACGTACCCCGAAAACATCCAGGCAGCCAACAAAAAACTATTTCCACCACCGTAACCTTCTGTATCTGCGAGATCCCATCTTGGAGGCTTCACCGGCGCTCCGCCGGAGGGGGAATCGACCATGGAGGGCTTCTACATCAACACCATAGCCCCTCTGATGAGTTGTGAGTAGTTTACCACAGAAATTCGGGTCCATAGTTATTAGCTAGATGGCTTCTTCTCTCTTTTTGGATCTCAATACCATGTTCTCCCCCTCTCTTGTGGAGATCTATTCGATGTAACTCTTTTTGCAGTGTGTTTGTCGAGATCCGATGAATTGTGGGTTTATGATCAAGTTTATCTATGAGAAATATTTGAATCTCCTCTGAATTCTTTTATTTATGATTGAGTTATCTTTGCAAGTCTCTTTGAATTATCAGTTTGGTTTGGCCTACTAGATTGATCTTTCTTGCAATGGGAGAAGTTCTTAGCTTTGGGTTCAATCTTGCGGTGTCCTTACACAGTGACAATAGGGGTTGCAAGGCACGTATTGTATTGTTGCCATCAAGGATAAAAAGATGGGGTTTATATCATATTACATGAGTTTATCCCTCTACATCATGTCATCTTCCTTAATGCGTTACTCTGTTCTTATGAACTTAATACTCTAGATGCATGTTGGATAGCGGTCCATGTGTGAAGTAATAGTAGTAGATGCAGGCAGGAGTCAGTCTACTTGTTGCGGACGTGATTCCCATATACATGATCATTCCTAGATAATCTCATAATTATTCGGTCTTCTATCAATTGCTCGACGGTAATTTGTTCACCCACCGTAATACTTATGCTATCTTGAGAGAAGCCAATAGTGAAACCTATGCCCCCCGGGTCTATGTTTTATCATATAAGCTTTGAATCTAGTTTTATTTGCATCTTTACTTTTCCAATCTATATTATAAAATACCAAAAATATATTTATCTTACCATAATATCTCTATCAGATCTCATTTTCGCAATTGGCCGTGAAGGGATTGACAACCCGTTTATTGCGTTGGTTGCGAGTTCTTTGTTTGTTTGTGTAGGTGCGTGGGACTTTTGAGGAGCCTCCTACTATATTGATATCTTGGTTCTCAAAAACTGAGGGAAATACTTACGCTACTATTGCTGCATCACCCTTTCCTCTTCAAGGAAACCCAACGCAAGCTCAAGACGTAGCAAGAACGATTTCTTGCGCCGTTTCCTGGGAGGTCTTTGCTCAAGTCAAGACATACCAAGTACCCATCACAAACTCATCTCCCTCGCATTTACATTATTTGCCATTTGCGTCTCGTTTTCCTCTCCCCCACTTCACCCTTGTCGTTTTATTTGCCCACTCTTTCCCAATCTTCTCCTCTCTCTTTCGTTTGCCTTTTTCTGTTTGCTTGTGTGTTGGATTACTTGTTGCCATGGCAAAAGATAATACCAAATTGTGTGATTTCTCCAATACCAATAATAATGATTTCCTTAGTACTATAATTGCTCCTCTTAATGATGTTGAGTCATGTGAAATCAATACCACTTTGCTGAATCTTGTTATGAAAGATCAATTCACCGGCCTTCCTAGTGAAGATGTCGCTACCCATCTAAATGATTTTGTTGATTTGTGTGATATGCAAAAGAAGAAAGATACGGATAATGATATTGTTAAATTTTTCTTATTTCCGTTTTCACTTAGAGATCGTGCTAAAGTTTGGTTTTCGTCTTTGCCTAAAAATAGTATTGATTCTTCGAACAAGTGCAAAGATGCTTTTATCTCTAAGTATTTTCCTCCCGCTAAGATCATCACTCTTAGGAACGATATTATGAATTTGAAACAACTTGATCATGAGCATGTTTCCCAATCTTGGGAAAGAATGAAATTGATGATTCGCAATTGCCCTACTCATGGTTTGAATTTATGGATGATCATACAAATTTTTTATGCCGGTTTGAACTTTGCTTCTAGAAATCTTTTAGATTCGGCCGCGGGAGGCACATTTATGGAAATCACTTTAGGAGATGCTACAAAACTCCTTGATAATATTATGGCTAATTATTCTCAATGGCACACCGAAAGATCTTCTAGTAAAAAAGTGCATGCTATAGAAGAAATTAATGTTTTGAGTGGAAAGATGGATGAACTTATGAAATTGTTTGCTGCTAAGAGTGCTTCTATTGATCCCAATGATATGCCTTTCTCTACTTTGATTGAGAATAATAATGAATCTATGGATGTGAATTTCTTTAGTAGGAATAGTTTTGGAAACAATGCTTATAGACGAAACTTTAATCCTAGACCGTTCCCTAGTAGTTCCTCTAATAATTATGGAAATTCCTATAATAATTCTTATGGTAATTTTAATAAGATACCTTCTGATTTTGAGAATATGTGAAAGAATTTATGATCTCTCAAAAGAATTTTAATGCTTTGCTTGAAGAAAAATTGCTCAAAGTTGATGATTTGGCTAGGAACATTGATAGACTTTCGCTTGATGTTGATTCTCTTAAACTTTGATCTGCTCCTCCTAAGCATGATATTAGTTAGTCTCTCAAAGCAATGAGAATTCCCATTGATGAGTGCAAGGAAAGAACCGCTAGATTGCATGCTAAGAAAGATTGCTTTGTAAAGGCGTGTTCTTTTAGTTTCAATGAAAATAATGATGAAGATCTTAAAGTTATTGATGTGTCCCCTATTAGATCTTTGTTTTGCAATATGAATCTTAATAATAATGGTACTGGAGATGAGTCAACTTTAGTTAGAAGGCATCCCAATAATTCGGAGTTTTTAGATCTTGATGCTAAATTTTGTAAAAGTGGGATTGGAGAGGTCATGACTTTAAATAGCATTGAACCCACTATCTCGGATTTCAAGGAGTTTGATTATGATAATTGTTCTTTAGATGGTTGTATTTCCTTGTTGCAATCCGTTGTTAATTCTCCTCATTCTTATAGTAAAAATAAAGCTTTTACCAAACATATTGTTGATGCCTTGATGCAATATTATGATGAAAAACTTAATTTGGAAGTTTCTATACCTAGAAAACTTAATGATGAGTGGGAACCTACTATAAAGATTAAAATTAAAGATCATGAGTGTTTTGCTTTATGTGATTCGGGTGCTAGTGCTTCCACGATTCCGAAAACTTTATGTGATATTCTAGGTTTCCATGATCTTGATGATTGCTCTTTAAATTTGCACCTTGCGGATTCCACCATTAAAAAGCCAATAGGAAGGATCAATGATGTTCTCATTTTTGCAAATAGAACTTTGGTGCCCGTAGATTTTATCGTTCTTGATATAGATTGCAATCTTTCTTGCCCTATTATTCTTGGTAGACCTTTCCTTAGAACGATTGGCGCGATTATTGATATGAAGGAAGGGAATATTAGATTCCAATTTCCATTAAGGAAAGGCATGGAGCACTTTCCAAGAAAGAAAGTTAAATTACCTTATGAATCTATCATGCGGGCTACTTATGAATTGAGTGCCAAAGATGGCACTACTTGGATCTATCTTCGCTTTTATGCCTAGCTAGGGGCGTTAAACGATAGCGCTAGTTGGGAGACAACCCAATTTTATTTTATTTTGTTTTTGGTTCTGTTTAGTAATAAATTTTGCATCTACCTTCTGTTTAGATGTGTTTTTATGTTTTAATTAGTGTTTGTGCCAAGTAGAACCTATAGGATAAGCTATGGTGATAGTTGATTTGATTCTGCTGAAAAACAGAAACTTTGCACGCATGAAATTAGTTTTGTTAAATCACAGAAACGTGATTTTGCGTTAATTCTTTTTGCTGCTGATCAATAGAAAAAGTTTACAGGAACTCCTATTTTGGTAGGATTTTTAGATATCCAGAAGTTTGCCTTAGTTACCGATTACTACAGACTGTTCTGTTTTTGACAGATTCAGTTTTTTGTGTGTTGTTTGCTTATTTTGATGCATCTATGGCTAGTATCGGTGGTTATAAACCATAGAGATGTTGGAATACAGTAGGTTTAACACCAATATAAATAAAGAATGAGTTCATTACAGTACCTTATGTGGTGGTTTTTCTTTCTTGCACTAACGGAGCTTATCAGATTTCCTGTTGAGTTTTGTGTTGTGAAGTTTTCAAGTTTTGGGTAAAGATTTCATGGAATATGGAATAAGGAGTGGAAAGAGCCTAAGCTTGGGGATGCCCATGGTACCCCAAGATATTCAAGGATAACCAAAAGCCTAAGCTTGGGGATGCCCCGGAAGGCATCCCCTCTTTCGTCTTCGTCTATCGGTAACTTTACTTGGAGCTATATTTTTATTCGCCACATATGTGTTTTGCTTGGAGCGTCTTTGTCGGGGAAGGCTGATTCCACCAACACCTATGGGGACAGGGCCCCTTTCGGTTCGGTGAGGGCGGAGGCCGCACAAAGAGCGGATCGAGGCGGTACACGCGAGCGGTTTTTACCCAGCTTCGGGCCGCACGGATGCGTAAAACCCTACTGTTGCTTGTTTGTGTGTATTGAATTCTTGCTCAGGAGCGACGGACGCTGCCAGACTGAGCGTGAGAGTGTTTCTGGTGTTTTGGATGAGCCGAACTGGCCCAACCTCCGAACACCTTCTACGTTGCGCCTGGGCCTCCTTTTATACTTTCAAGGGGTCACCGACAGGGGGCAACATAGACAAGGAGGGTAAAAATGGAAAAGGATGCGGTAGGTGCAGCTACCGCTACTGTGGATACAGTGCACCCTACCTAACTCTGACGGCAGGGGACAAGGGCATTAAATGCCTGTCTGAGTTGCCTAAACAGTGCAAAAAGTGACCGTTAGGAGCGCCACCGTTTGCCACGATGGCCTTCTCTTCATCTCCGCTTGCCACCTCGCACCCCTAGCTGCACAGCCTCCTGCCACGTGTGCTTGGGAGAGTCCTAGAGCGACACGCTAGCAGGTGTGCTGGAGCGCGGGCATGAAGTGGGGGTTTCCCGCGGCAAGCTCCTTGCCGCGGTCGTCGTCTTGTCGTGTTTGGGAGCTTGTCGCTCACCGGGCCCTGCCGGGACGCAGGGCGCGTCACGGCAAGCTTTCTTGGTATGCCTTGAGTGGCCTTCCCGGCAAGCTCCTCTTGCCGGGGTCTTGTCTCTTCCCGGCAAGATCCTCTTGCCGGGGCCTTAGTTTGAGTACTTTGTTCTTGAATGGTCTTCGAGGGAGCCACGGAGGGTCTCGGCGGTCACCCGGGAAGCCTTGCCGCGGGGCGCTGCAACTGCCCGTGTACGAGTTCGGGATACTAGGGTACCCCTACTCTAGTACACCGAAAGGAGCCCCCGGGCCTGGGCCATACACGGTGCCGAGCGCTGTTGGGCCTGGCCCAAAACAGTGCACGGACATGCGCGGCCTAGGTCACGCCGCATATCTCTCCGCTCCCACCGCGCACGCCCAGAACGGCACGCGTTAAACGCGGCGTCGTGGGTGACGCGGACAGCGTGCGCGGGGCTAAGCCCTTCGAGCATGCGTCAAGCCACGATGATGGGGACGGTTCACGCCCTCCTCCCTAAACGGAGGTAGGCGTGGGGGCGTGGTGCATTTACTGGATGGGGCCGGTGCGCGGTTTTCGGGACGTCCACTCCTCGCGATCACGGGGTGGAGCGAGGCCGCCTCACCCGTCGCCTTGGTTCTGCATCTCCGCCACGCGGCTCCCATGTGCTCGGGGTCGCGGACAGTGGAAGTGGGAAACTGGGCCGTCGCGAGCAGAGGCAGCGGGTTGGCCTCGACTCCCTGCTCTTCCCGTGCCTTGATTCCCTGAGCGGGGCGGCCGAGCCCCCACCTCGCTCCTTTATAAAGAGCGGGAGGGAGCGCAGAAACCCGCACTCTCTCATCTCCTCCTTTCTTCAGCTTTTGATCCCCTTTCTCTCATCCGCCATGGAGAAAGGGAACCCAGGCCCTTCATCGGTGGCGGCGAGGGTCGCCGCCAGACAGCACATCTCTCCCTCTTCCGCACCCGTGGTGGCAGAGCCAGCCATAAGGGGAAGAGGGAGGGGGCGAGGTCGCGGACGAGGTCGAGGACGAGGTCGAGGCGCTCGGGGAAGAGGCGGACGGGGCGGCGCGTCAGCTTCACCTCCGCCGGCGGCTCCTCCCCCCACGGCGGTCCATATAGGGGATGACCCTTGCGAGTTCTTCGTCAGGCTGCGCCGGGCGCCTCGTCGTCGCCTCCGGCTTCCAGCTCCGTTTGCGCGCGCGATGGAGTTGGACCCGCCCGAGACACTGAGACTGCACATGAGGGGCTGTGGGATCAGCGGCACGTGAGTCCGCGTTGCATTCCCAGCCCCTAATGTGATGTATCTCGATCGAGGGTGGAAGACGTTCGCCCGCATCCACAACTTGATGGAGGGGTTCACCCTCCATTTTAAGTTGATGGAGGGCGATCTCCTCTCCGTCAAGGTCTTCGGGTGCTTCGGCACTCGGGCGAAGTGCTGCGTGGACAGCTCCTCCGACAGCGAAGGCTCCTCCTCGAGCGAGAGTGACGAGGAGGAGAGCGACGGCAACGACGAGGGTAGCGGGCGGCGGGGTAGCGGGTCCGACTAGGCGTCGGGCGCCGCTTCGCGCGGCACCGGCGGCCCCATCATCCCTGTCGCCGGCTCCTTGAACTCCTCGGGGTCGTCTCCTTGGGCGGCTGGCGTAGGGAGGCTGCGGAAGGGGAAGAAGGCTAGCGACAGGGCCGTCAGGTCGGAGTACGAGGGCGTGGTGCCCTCGACAGCATGCTGACGTCCTGCCGCCCCGTCTTCGAGCCCCGCTTCCGGCGCCGCCATCACCGTCCAGCCTTCGGACGGCCCCCGGGATGTTCTCTTGGTGTCTTCTGGCACCCGTAGCTCGCCTAGGCACTCCTTTTGCCCTTTTCGCCTCCTTGACCTGCCTCTTGAAGAGAGGGACAGGAAAGGGATTACGGGCATCTTATCTTTTTAATTTGTAAGCCTTCGGGCCTTAGCTGTATCTAGAACTTGTAATCCTCTCTTTCATGTTTTTCATCCTCTATGGACTGTACCTGAGTGGGATGTTTTTTAATGAAAAGGGGATGTTTGCCGGGTTATTTGTCTCGTGAGTCGAACCCACGCCAAGGAGCAAATCCTTGGTGTCCCTCGGACAGACATTTCATCTCCCGGCAACAAGCCCTGCCGCCTTCCCACGTCGCTCAACCTTTCTCACGCCTTTGACGGAGGCGGGAACGAGGTGGGTGCGGTCTCCTCGTTTCATCCCTTTGCTGCCGCGACTACGACCAAACTTGGCCCCGGGAACGAGCTCCAGGGCCTAGAGTTGAGGGAGCACGGCAGTTTTCAGGAAGAAACGCGGTTTTGCATTCCCCAGTCCATAAGAGGATGCATGATGAGGGATGAAAGACTTATCTGATATTGCAGCCCCCGGCAACTCTGGTTTGCCGTGGACGATTCTTGGCACTCGCAGCCCCCAGCGATACTGGCTTGCCGGGGCCCAGGTGCCGTCCATTTTCTTCTTCTCTTGTCGCTGCCAGTCATGTCATGGGAACACTTTATTAGAGGCGCGACAAGTTATTTTTGTAATATAACTCTATCTTAGGCAACAAATAGATGTGTTACTTCCTTTACTCGACTCTTGGCTTTGTATGGTTCTGCCCTACGCTTTCTAGGGAAACTTGCCGGCGCAGGTACCCTTGCCGCGAGCGCCGAGTGCGGAACTTCAGCAGCCTGCTGGCGGGGTCGCTACCGACAAGCAACCTTGTCGCAACTAGTTGCAGCTCACTTAAGTTGTTGAGCGGACTCGAAACAAAGTAAGGGCGCTAGCGGCTCACTTAAGTTCCTGAGCGGACTCGAAGCAAAGTAAGGGCGCTAGCAGCTCACTTAAGTTGTTGAGCGGACTCGAAACAAAGTAAAGGCGCAACTAGCTACGAGTTGGTTCCTCCGCGCACAGGTTTTCCATACAAAGCACGGTCGTTCAAGGAAAATAACTCAAAAACTTAAAAAACTGATTGCTCAAGCTTTAGCAACTTAGCTTTTTTGTCGTCTGCTTCCCGGCAAGGAGAAACTTTCTTGAACGGCCTGGTCCACACCATTATCTTCTCCTTCCCCCCTCGGTAAACCTTGTGGGCAAGGGAACCTTCCTTCTTTTGAGAAAGAAACAGAGAAATAAAGTAATGATATGGAGCCTTGGGCTCGTTATTGCTTACCGGGGTCTAGTGCTGCACAAAGTGTCAGATAACATATGCGAAAAAGGATTATAGCATAAAAAACTGACAAGATGTGCGGGGCACATGAGCTTTACTGGTGCACGGGGTCTGCGCCCGGCTTTGTACAAAGGATTACATGCAACAGCGGCAAGACTTGTACAAAAGGTGGTTGCCGGAAAAGCTTCCGGCAACCGCTCCTTACGGGTAAAACTTACGAAGATGTTCAATGTTCCAGGAGTTGCTCACCGGAATGCCATCTTCGGTCTCAAGGCGGACAATGCCGGGCCTAGTGACTCGTTTCACCCGATAAGGGCCTTCCCACTTCGGCGTCAACTTGTTGGAATTCTTGGCGGACTAAACGCGCCGAAGAACAAGGTCGCCTTCCTCGAAGCTCTTGGCTTTAACTTTGCGGCTATGGTAGCGACGCAAAGCTTGCTGGTAGCGAGCGGCTCACACAACAGCCTGGAGACGGTCTTCCTCAAGGAGCAGCGCGTCATCTTGCCGCAGCTGCTCTTGCTCGAGCTCATCATAAGCGAGCACTCGAGGTGACCCGTAAACGAGTTCCGTGGGGAGAACTGCCTCTGCTCCATAGACTAGAGCAAAGGGTGTCTGGCCAGTGGCTCGATTTGGCGTCGTCCTGATCGACCAAAGAACCACCGGCAGCTCCTCGATCCAGTTTCTTCCGCACTTGTGCAGCCTATCGAAAGTTCTGGTCTTGAGGCCTCGCAGCACTTCAGCATTTGCCCTCTCCGCTTGACCGTTGCTTCCCGGGTGAGCAACAGAAGCGAAGCAGACCTTGGCGCCAAGATCTTGGACATACTGCATGAAGGTGCGGCTCATAAATTGCATGCCGTTGTCGGTGATGATCCTATTAGGAACCCCTAAACGGCAAACAATCGACCTGAAGAACTTGACTGCTGACTGTGCTGTCACCTTCCTCACTGGTTCCACTTCCGGCAACATACAAGAACTCAATGCCCCCGACAGCTCGGGGGAAGGGGCCGAGGATGTCGAGCCCCCAGACCGAAAATGGCCAGGATAAAGAGATCGTCTGGAGAGCTTGAGCTGGCTGGTGTATCTGCTTGGAATGGAACTGGCACGCTTCACACTTGGTTACTTGTGCAGTTGCATCCTGGAGGGCTGTCGGCCAGAAGAAGCCTTGTCTGAATGCTTTGCCGACAAGCGCTCTTGCGCCAATGTGGTGACCACATATGCCTCCATGTATCTTTGCCAACAGCTGTTGTCCATCTTCCCGTCGAATACACTTCAATTTCACACCGTTGAGTCTTATTCTGTACAGTGTGTTGTCGACAAACTTGTACATACTTGACTACCGGGCTACTCTTTCAGCTTCTTCTTGCTCTTCGGGAAGCTCTCCTGTCTGAAGGAAATGGACAATCTGCTGCGCCCATGCTGGAGCTTGTGGCTCGACAACAAGGACTAAAGGCATACCTGTTGCTGCGGGAACATCCGCTTCTACGGCAAGAACCTGCGGTTCGGCCGGAGCGTGATATTCCCCGGCAAGCTTGCCGGAGCAAAACTTGTCGGGAGCGTTTGCTTCAACAGAACAAACCAAGAGGTTCGCCGGAGCAGACTACTCCTCAGCACTCTTCGCGTCGATCTTGGGGACCTTCTTGGCGGCGGCTTCGGGAAGCTCTGCCAGAAAGTAGTCACCAGAAACCAACTTCCTCTTCTTATTCTGTCCAGTTGATGGCGTCACGGATGGTTGAGTCAGCTTGAGCACAAAGATCCCTGGTTCCACAGGTAGCTTTAGTGCTGCGCACTTTGACAGGTCGTCAGCAATGTCATTCTGAGCTCGTGGAACATGTTCCATTTGCAGGCCGTCAAAGTGTTCTTCTAGCTTTCTCACTTCATCAACATAAGCTTCCATCAATGGACTCTGGTAGTTCTTGTTCACTTGGCGGACGACAAGCTGCAAGTCACCCCTTACAATGAGTTTCTTAATCCCAAGGTCGGCTACGATTCTGAGGCCGGCAAGCAAACCCTCATACTCTGCAGTATTGTTCGTTGCTTGCTCCTTGGGAAAGTGCATCTGGACTACGTACTTGAGGTCCTCTCCGGTGGGTGTGATAAGCAGCACGCCAGCACCGGCGCCTTGCAGCGAGAAGGCACCATCAAAGTACATCAGCCACTCTTTGCTTGTCACCTTGACGGGGATGTTCGTCTCTGGAATTTCTTCATCTGGAGTTGGTGTCCACTCTGCTATGAACTCTGCCAATGCCCTGCTTTGGATCGTCGCAGTGCTCTCAAACTTGAGGCCAAAGCTTGATAGTTCCAATGCCCACTCGACAATCCTGCCTGTTGCTTCTGGATTCTGCAGTATCCTCTTCAGCGGAAAGCGAGTGACAACTGTGATCTCATGTGCCTAGAAGTAATGGCGCAGCTTTCTCGAGGCCATGAGAAGGCCGAAAAGCAATTTTTGCACAACAGAGTACCTCGACCTAGCCCCCTGGAGAAGGGAGCTGACAAAGTAAACTGGGCGCTGCACCATCTTCTTCTGCACCTCCTTGCACGTCTGCGTAGATTCAACTTTGTCGGGACCAGAGCTTGTCGGAGAAGCCCCCTGCTTGTCGCTGGATTCACATGTCGCGGTCGTTGGCTCATCATCCGCCTCCCTCTCCGCTACTAACGCAACACTAACCACTTGATTGGTTGCCGCTAGGTACAGCAGCAACTTCTCTTGTGGCTTAGGTGCGACAAGTATTGGAGTGGAGGACAGGTACCTCTTCAAGTCCTGCAGCACGGCCTCCGCTTCCGGAGTCCATTTCATTGGACCTGCCTTTTTCAATGTTTTGAAAAATGGCAGGGCGCGCTCAGCAGACTTAGAGATGAACCTGCTGAGAACAGCCACGCAACCGGCAAGCCTTCGCACATCCTTGACGCGCTTCGGTGCTTCAATCTGCTCGATGGCCTTGATCTTGTCGGGGTTGGCTTCAATTCCCCACTGAGACACAAAGAACCCGAGAAGCTTGTCGGAAGGGACTCCAAACACGCACTTCTCGGGGTTGAGCTTGAGGTTGATCTTGCGCAGATTTGCAAAAGTTTCTTCGAAATCTTGGATCAGGGTAGCCTTGTCCTTGCTCTTGACCACTATATCATCCATGTAGGCTTCCACATTTCTGTGTATCTGTGTCTCAAAAGCGACATGGACTACCCTTGCAAACGTTGAACCAGCATTCTTCAACCCAAAGGGCATCCGTATAAAACAGTATGTGCCGCAAGGGGTGATAAATGCGGTTTTTTCCTCATCTTCTTCTGCCATGAAGATTTGATGGTATCCTGAGTATGCATCAAGAAATGAAAGCAAATCACATCCAGCTGTGGAGTCAATAATCTGGTCAATGCGCGGCAAGGGAAATGGATCTTTGGGACAAGCTTTATTGACATCAGTGAAGTCTATACAAAGCCTCCATTTCCCGTTCGCCTTGCGCACGACTACAGGATTGGCCAACCATGTGGGATGGAGCACTCCTCTGACAAGGCCTGCTGCTTCCAATTTCCTGATCTCTTCTGCAATGAACTCTTGGCGCTCCACCGCTTGCTTCCTGACTCTCTGCTTGACGGGCCGCGCATGAGGACAGACGGCAAGGTGGTGCTCGATTACTTTCCTGGGAACACCAGGGATATCAGACGGTTGCCATGCAAACACGTCGACATTCGCCCGCAGGAAAGCAACGAGCACGCTTTCCTATTTGGGGTCAAGCGTGGCACTGATGGTGAAGGTACCACCAGTGCCGTCCTTCTTGGCGGGCACCTTCTTGGTCTCGGGTGGAGCTGTCATCGTCTTCTTGCACTTGCCGGTGGAGCTCGATGGTGCGTCCTTGACGGTAGCGCAGCAATCCGACGAGGCGCGCTTACCGGAGTGGGCACCAGAGCTCTTGCCGGACTTTGTCTTCTTCTTCCCCCCGGGAGCTTCAGCGGCAAGTATGTTGTGATCAGCTGCGGCTGCTGCTTCCCGGTAGATTTTGTCGGCACAGATAAGGGCATCCTTCTTGTCACCGGGGACAGAGATGACACTTATCGGACCTGGCATCTTGAGTATGTTGTATGCATAGTGAGAGGCTGCCATAAACTTGGCGAGCGCTGGACGGCCAAGGATCCCATTGTAGGGTAATGGAAAATCGGCAACGTCAAATGTGACCCTCTCAGTTCTGAAGTTCATCTCGCTGCCAAATGTGACCGGCAGCGTGATCTTTCCCTTCGGCTTGCTTCTTCCCGGGCTGATTCCTTGGAATGTGCCAGTCTCCTCGAGCTCGCTGTCAGGGATCTGGAGTTTCTGAAGGACCGCGGAGGAGACCAGATTCAAGCCGGCCCCGCCGTCAACTAGCATCTTCATGACCTTGAGGTTGCGGATAGTTGGTGAAACCAACATCGGCAAGCACCCGACCGTAGTTGCGCGATCAGGGTGATCCTCAATGTCCAAGATGATAGGCGTGCTGGACCATTTCAGAGGCTTGCGTGACTCTATGGATGGCTCTGCTGCATTCACTTCCCGCATCCACTGCTTGAGTTGGCGGTGCGAAGTATACAGTGAAGCACCACCGTCAACGCACAGGACCTCTGTGGCTTTCTGAAATTCGTGCTCATCGGCCTTGTCATCATCCATGTCTTCGTCATCGTCGTCATCTTCATCCTTGTCGCGGCCGCGGGGAGGTCTGTCTCCTTGCCGCTGCTTGATCTTGCCGCGGCGTCCTCCTCGGCCGGGACGTTTCTTGCCGGATCCACCAGCTCCTTCCTGGGCCTTCTCCTTGTCGCGCCGCTCGTACTCAGCTTTCTGTAGCTCAACGAGCTACTCAACCTTCTTACAATTCTGGAGATCATGACCCTTGGTGCGGTGAATCTTACAATACTGCTTGCCGGAGCCGTCCTGCTTGTCGGCGGCCGCCACAGGCTGGGCCTCCTTGCCGGAGCCACCACCCTTAGCTTCCTTGGCGCCACCTCCGTTGCCGGACTGCTCGACAGCTAGCACTTCCTTGCCCTTCCTCCTTCTGTTGTTCCGCCGCCGGCCTTTCTTTGCCGGGGCGGCATCCTCACTGTCAGATCCTCCTGCTCCCGTATCCTCTCCGGGGAGCCTCCTCCCCTCTTCAACGCGTGCACACTTGTCGGCCAGGGCGTAAAGCTCGCTGACGTCTCTGATCTTACACATCGCCATCTCCTCCCTCATCCTTCGGTTTCGCATGTTCTGATCGAACGCGCTGATGATCGCGGCGGGGTGGACGTCTGGGATGTTGTGCTGTACACGGCTGAATCTCTGAATGTACTTGCGCAGTGGCTCTCATTCCTTCTGGGCGAGCAGATGAAGATCGCTTTCTTGGCCATGTGGCTTGTGGCCGCCTGTAAAGGCGCCGACAAACTAATGGCACAGATCAGCCCAGGAGGATATGGAGTTGTCCGGCAAGTGCATGAGCCAGGATCTGACATTGGGCTTGAGTACCAGCGGGAAGTAGTTGGCAAGGATCTTGTCGTCCCGTCCCCCGGCAGCCTGCACCGCGATGGTGTAGATGCTGAGAAACTCCGACGGATGCGTCTTGCCGTCGTACTTCTCTGGTACGTCTGGTTTGAAATTCTTTGTGCTGGGCCACTGGACTTGCCGCAGCTCACGAGTGAACGCAGGACAACCTACCGCGTACGGCAGATCGCCTGGTGATGGGGTCATGTACCTAGGGTAGGGTCACGAACCTGATCTAAGTACCCTGCCCAAGGACACCCTTAGAAGAGGTCACCTTCCAGTCGACCAACAAGGGACTCACTCGACTGACATGAAGGACTCGACCACGAAGACTCACTCGACCACCAGAAGGTCAAGAGGCACTCTGCACTACAACGGTCTATAATTAAGTAGACTTTATGATAGTAAAGGCACTTTATGTGGGGTGTTACCAGTACCGCCCCGGGCTTAACTCATCTTAAACCCTCTCCTACGTGGGCTGGCTGGGGTCCTGGCGCACTCTATATAAGCCACCCCCCTCCACAGGCAGAAGGGTTCGGCACCTTGTAACTCATATACACATAATCCACTCGACCGCCTCTGGGCTCCGAGACGTAGGGCTTTTACTTCCTCCGAGAAGGGCGTGAGCTCGTACATCTCTTGTGTTTACAACCTCTCCATAGCTAGGACCTTGCCTCTCCATACCTACCCCCCACTCTACTGTCAGGCTTAGAACCACGACAGTTGGCGCCCACCGTGGGGCTGGTGTTTTAGCAATTTTGTGGAGAAGTTGCGATTCTTCCGAGTACTTTCATCATGGTGGCTGCTGGATTTTTGGTCGAGGGTCGAGAGATCCGTCTCGGCGCTCTCACCTTCATCGCCGACGACTCCGCCTGGCTCCAGGAGGCTCCACTCGACGTTGATGCGCTCCCCGTCCGCGGTGCGACACATTTTCGCGCATGTGTCCGCGGCGTTTTGCTGCGGCAACCGTCGACCCCGTATCGGTCGACATCCCCATCGACCACCCTCCCGGTCTCCCGTCAGCACAAGCGCTCGGGCCGGTCGAGGATTTAGCGGTGGGTGAGGCACGCGGTGGCTCGCCAGACGGCCACCACCCAAGTTGCGGCAATCGAGCCCGACGAATCTCTCTACGGCCTGTTCGATCTGTCGACTGGTTCCGTAGAGACCGCATCCAAGTGCGATAGCAGTGATCCAGCGGCAGAAATTCTGATGGTCGACGGGCCCTGCAGTCCCCCTGGCTTCGCCCGTGATGGTGGAGCAGGCGACGGAGGCGACCCCACACGAGACCACGAAGAGTACCAGCCCGAGCCACTCGACTCTCTACAAAGAGAGGAACTTCACCGCAGGAACGTGGATGCCCTGCGTACTCCCATCGCAGGAGAAACCCCCGAGGCTCGCGCCTTGGAGGAGGCACGTTTGGCCAATTTGCCCGAACGCACTCGACTGGAGAATCTTCAGCGAGCACTCGACGAGCGCGCGCGGCAACGAGTTCCTGACACCAGTCGACGTCAACTCTTCCCGCCGACTCAGGTATATCGAACCCCAATCCAGAATTTAGCAGCTGCGACCCGTATAGCAGAGTCCATCCAGCCTTCTCAGTCGGAAGCTGGCAGAGGCTTGATGCAGATCAGGGATCTGCTCCGGGCAGCGGGAGATCAGAATTCGGCCGTGTCGCAGTCGCGCAACAGAATTCACAGTCGATCCGTCGCTGCGAATACGGTTCAGTCGGCTCACAGTCCCAGATCGCCTCCGCGGCGTGAAGGGCGCGAGAATCGGCGAGACCAATATGGTGACCGACTCGACCGAGATGATAGGCGTCGAGTGCCCAATTCCCCTCCGAGGGGTGGGTCTTACGCTCCTCGGCAGCAAGATGACAGGCGTCAGTTCAGTACGGGGCGAAGAGTTCCAGTCGACCCCAGAGAACCAGGCTTCGACGCGCGATCCATTATCGTGCAAGGTTTGGTCGACCGGAACAGAGCCCACCGAGGCTGACTCGACAGAGATGCGCCCATAAGCAGTCGAGTGCATGTTTCTGGTCCTGAATGTTTTAGCAGAGCTATCAGAGCCGCAGTTATCCCTCCCAATTTCAGGTTGGCAACAGGAGTCAGCAAGTTCACTGGTGAGTCTAAGCCTGAAACTTGGCTTGAGGACTACCGAGTGGCAGTTCAGATTGGTGGTGGGAACGACGAGGTGGCCATGAAGCATTTGCCCCTCATGCTGGAAGGTTCTGCCAGGGCGTGGTTGACTCAATTACCTCCTAGCAGCATTTACACTTGGGAAGATCTGTCCCGAGTGTTCATCAAAACGTTTAAAGGAACTTGCAAGCGACCGGCTGGACTGACGGAGTTGCAAGTATGCGTGCAGAAGACCAATGAGACTCTCAGAGAGTATATTTAGAGATGGATCACTTTGCACCATACTGTGGAGAATGTGTCTGATCATCAGGCAGTCTGCGCCTTTAAAGATGGCGTCAAGAACAGATAATTAAGTTTGAAATTTGGTCGAACCGGTGACATGACCTTGAGTCGGATGATGGAGATTGCTACCAAGTATGCCAACGGCGAAGAAGAAGACCGACTCCGAAGCGGCAAGCACAAGCCGAGCCAGTCGGAAAAGGGAAACACCAGTCGGAAACAGAAGCGGAAGGCTGAACCAGCAGCTCCTGGAGAGGCTCTGGCCGTGACTCAGGGAAAGTTTAAAGGGAAACCAAAAGGATCCTGGAACCCTAAGAAGGTGAAGGATAAAGAAGGGAACGACGTGATGGATATGCCGTGTCACATCCACACGAAGAAAGACGAAGAGGGGAATATCATCTACCCGAAGCATACCACTCGCCAATGTCGACTCCTGATCCAGCAGTTTCAGGGAAAACAGTCTAAGGACAAGGAGAAGGAGTCAGACAAGGCCGAAGACAAGGAGGTCAGTGAGGAAGGATATCCGCATATCAACTCCACTCTGATGATCTTTGCTGATGTGGAAAGCAAGAGTCGATTGAAAGTCATTAACCGAGAAGTGAACATGGTTGCCCCAGCAAAAGCAAATTATCTGAAATGGTCCCAAATACCCATTACATTCGACCAATCTGATCACCCGACTCATATTGCCACCCCTGGGAGGCAAGCTTTGGTGGTCGATCCAGTTGTTGAAGGCACTCGACTGACAAAAGTGCTTATGGACGGTGGTAGTGGGTTGAATTTGCTGTATGAAGACACACTGAAAGGAATGGGCATTCCGATGTCCTGACTGAGCACCAGTAACATGAGCTTTCATGGAGTTATACCAGGGAAGAAAGCTGAGTCACTCGGCCAAATAGCTCTGGACGTGGTGTTTGGTGATTCGAAACATTTTCGCAAAGAAAAGTTGACGTTTGAGGTCGTGGATTTTCAGAGTGCATATCATGCCATTTTGGGGAGACCAGCTTACGCACGGTTCATGGCTCGACCATGTTACGTGTACCTCAAATTGAAGATGCCCGGCCCCAAAGGAGTGATCACTGTCACCGGTGATCGGAAAAAGGCAGAAGAGTGCTTTCAGAAGGGCTCAAAGATTGCCGATTCCCAGGTGACAGCGGTCGAATTCGAAGAATACAAGCAAAATGCAGATCCGAGTGATTTGCTGCGATCCAAGAAACCCGCCACAGAGTCCGCATTTCAGTCGTCCGGTGAGACGAAGCCTGTTCACATTCACCCGACCGACCCCGATGCAGCTCCGACTCGCATCTCCACAACACTCGACCCAAAATAGGAAGAAGCGCTCATCCAGTTCCTCCGTGAGAACTGGGACATTTTTGCATGGAAGCCCGCTGACATGCCAGGTGTTCCCAGGGGACTGGCTGAGCATCGCCTAAGAGTCGACTCATCTGCAAAACCAGTCAAAGAGCATCTTCGGCGGTCCGCCGTCCAGAAGAGAAAAGCCATTGGTGAGGAAGTGGCTCGACTGTTGGCGGCAGGATTTATCCGAGAGATATACCACTCCGAGTGGCTCGCTAATGTCGTCATGGTTCCTAAGAAGGACAAATCGCTCCGAATGTGCATTGATTTCAAGCACATCAACCGGGCCTGCCCGAAAGATCATTTTCCTCTCCCTCGCATAGATCAAATTGTTGACTCGACCGCGGGATGCGAGAGACTGTATTTTCTAGACGCCTACTCCGGGTACCACCAGATCCGTCTGTACGGACCCGACGAGATAAAAACAACTTTCATCACTCCATTCGGGTGCTTCTGCTATATCACCATGCCGTTCGGCCTCAAGAATGCTGGAGCCACATTTATGCGAATGATTCAGAAGTGTCTACTCACTCAGATCAGTCGGAATGTGGAAGCGTATATGGATGATATCGTCGTCAAGTCACGAAAAGGTTCCGACCTGCTCGCTGACCTCGCCGAAACATTTGCCAACCTCAGAAGGTATGATATCAAGCTCAATCCATCAAAGTGCACATTTGGAGTTCCTGGTGGCAAGTTACTCGGTTTTCTCGTTTCCGAACGAGGAATCGACGCTAATCCAGAGAAGATCGGCACTATTCTCCGAATGAAACGCCCTGTGCGAGTGCACGATGTCTAGAAGCTTACTGGATGCTTGGCCGCATTAAGTCGATTCATCTCACGACTCGGTGAAAAGGCATTGCCTCTTTACCGACTGATGAAGAAGGCAGACAAGTTCGAGTGGACTCCAGAAGCTGATGCAGCGTTTGCCGAGCTAAAAGCTCTGCTCTCCACCCAGCCGGTGCTTGCTGCTCCAATCAGCAAAGAGCCTCTGTTGCTCTATATCGCAGCCACAGGACAAGTCAACAGTACTGTGCTAACGGTCGAGCGGGAAGAATAAGGAAAAGCTCTCAAAGTTCAGCGCCCAGTGTATTATTTGTCTGAAGTCTTGACTCCATCCAAGCAGAGATATCCTCATTATCAGAAGCTTTTGTATGGAATATACATGACCACAAAGAAGGTTGCTCATTATTTCTCTGATCATTCCATCACTGTCGTCAGCGACGCTCCACTATCAGAGATTTTGCACAACAGAGATGCAACTGGTCGAGTGGCTAAATGGGCGATTGAACTTCTTCCCCTTGATGTCAAGTTTGAGGCAAAGAAAGCCATTAAGTCCCAGGAAATAGCAGATTTCCTCGCCGAGTGGATTGAACAGCAGCAGCCGACTGAAGTTCACTCGGAGCATTGGACCATGTTCTTCGATGGCTCTAAGATGTTGAATGGTTCCGGTGCTGGGGTTGTCCTGGTTTCCCCAAGAGGAGATAAGCTCAGATATGTGCTCCTGATTCACTTTGATTCCTCCAACAATGAGGCAGAATATGAGGCCCTCTTATATGGGTTGCGCATGGCCATTTCACTCGGCGTCCGTCGCCTGATGGTCTATGGCGACTCGGATTTAGTGGTCAACCAAGTGATGAAGGAGTGGGACGTGAGAAGCCCAGCCATGACTGGATACTGCAGTGCAGTGAGGAAGCTGGAAAAGAAGTTCGAGGGGTTGGAGCTCCATCATATCCCCCGACTGAAAAATCAAGCAGCTGATGATCTAGCAAAGATAGGATCCAAGAGAGAAGCCATTCTGAGTGGTGTGTTCTTGGAGCATATACACACTCCGTCAGTAAAAGAAGATCCTTTCACCGAAGAAGCTCCACAGCCAAGAGTGCCACAGATCCGACTGAGGTTGAAGTCCCAGCGGTGGTCGACCATATCATGGAGGTCTTGGTGGTCATTCCCGACTGGACAGTTCCATATATCGCATATATCCTGAGAAAAGAGCTCCCGGAGGATGAGGAAGAGGCTCGACAGATCGTCCGCCGATCTAAGGCCTTTACCGTAATCAAAGGACAGTTATACAGAGAAAGCGCGACTGGAGTCGGTCAGAAGTGCATAACGCCGGAAGAAGGTCGAATCATCCTTTATGATATCCACTCGGGGACTTGTGGTCATCACGCGTCCTCTCGGACCATTGTGGCCAAAGCATACCGAGCCGGATTTTACTGGCCAAAGGCGAATGAGATGGCAAAGGAGATAGTGGATAAGTGCGAGGGATGTCAGTTTTACTCGAATATGTCGCACAAGCCTGCATCAGCCCTGAAGACCATTCCACTCGTCTGGCCTTTCGCAGTATGGGGGTTGGACATGGTCGGTCCTTTGAGAACAGGGCGAAGTGGCTTCACGCATGTACTGGTGGCAGTCGACAAGTTCACCAAGTGGATTGAGGCTAAACCAATCAAGAACCTTGACGCCGGTACTGCTGTCAGCTTCATCAGGGAACTAATATTTAGATATGGAGTCCCGCACAGCATCATTACGGATAATGGGTCGAACTTTGACTCGGAGGAATTCAGAGATTTCTGTAACTCTCAAGGCACACGGGTCGACTACGCTTCAGTCGCCCATCCGCAGTCGAATGGACAAGCAGAGCGAGCCAATGGCCTGATTCTCAAGGGATTGAAACCCCGACTGATGCGTGATCTCAAGCATGTAGCTGGAGCTTGGGTCGACGAACTTCCCTCAGTGCTTTGGGGACTGCGGACCACGCCTAATCGGTCGACCGGAAGAACTCCATTCTTCTTGGTCTACGGAGCTGAAGCAGTCTTGCCGAGCGATCTTCTCCACAATGCTCCTCGAGTTGAAATCTACAACGAAGCAGAAGCTGAACAAGCACGGCAAGACGCAGTCGACCTTTTAGAGGAAGAAAGGGAGATGGCTCTGATCCGGTCGACCATCTACCAACAAGATTTGCGTCATTTCCACGCCAGAAATGTGAGAGGTCGAGCCTTCCAGGAAGGAGATTTGGTTCTCCGAGTTGATCAGCACAAACCACACAAGCTTGCTCCTTCTTGGGAAGGTCCCTTCATCGTCACCAAGGTTCTCCACAACGGGGCGTACCGTCTTTACAACGTCGAGCATAATATCGACGAGCCCCGAGCTTGGAACGCGGAACTACTCCGCCCATTTTACACTTAAGGTTTATCACTCGGATGAGTTGCAATAAAGTACTTCTATAGTTCATGGACCTCAAAATAATAGTGTCATAGTTCCTCCATAATTTTTGTCACTTTTTATTTTTGTCCAATAAAATTCCCCTCAGTGGGTGACTTAGCCGCGAATCCGTTCCGCCTAAGTTTGTAAAAAAATCCTACCGAGTGGTGAGCCAGACTCCCACTCGGAGGCTTAGCTGCGAATCCGTTTCGCCTAAGTTATCTAAAATCCTACCGAGTGGTAAGCCGGACTTCCACTCGGGGGCTTAGCTGCAGTCCAAGTACTTGCCTAAGTTATCAAAAATCCTACCGAGTGAAGAGCAAACCTCTCACTCGGGGGCTTAGCTGCAGTCCAAGTACTCGCCTAAGTTATCAAAAATCCTACCGAGTGAAGAGCAAACCTCTCACTCGGGGGCTTAGCTGCAGTCCAAGTACTCGCCTAAGTTATCGAAATCCTACCGAGTGAAGAGCAAACCTCTCACTCGGGGGCTTAGCTGCAGCCCAGTGCTCGCCTGAGATATAAAAATCCTACCGAGTGGTAAGCCAGACTTCCACTCGGAGGCTTAGCTGCAGCTCAGCGGTCGCCTAAGATATAAAACCCTACCGAGTGAAGAGCAAACCTCTCACTCGGAGGCTTAGCTGGAGCCCAGTGCTCGCCTAAGTTATCAGAAATCCTACCGAGTGAAAAGTAAACCTCTCACTCGGGGGCTTAGCTGTAGCCCAGCGTTCACCCAAGTGGACTATGGAATAAGTCGATTGCAGTAAGTGCCCTGCTTTGAACCTGCAAAAGACATTTCGAGCCAAAAGCAATCACATTCAAACGACAAATTCAAGTTCGGATAGATACCTAAAGGGACCGAAAGTGCTCGGGCGCTAAGCCCGTTAAGGTTTATCGGTTACAACTCCACTCGGCATACCGAGGCAAATTTAAAGCGTCGACCTTAGAAGAAGTTTTTTACCCCTCCTGCGGAGGGCTGGAAGGTGCAACAAACTCATCAAGATCAATTCCGTCTGCGATCCGAGTGGCAGCCGCAAGGAAAGTTTCCATAAAGGACCTAAAGTCGTGTTTCTTGGTGTTGGCCACCCGGAGGGCCGCCAGCTTCTCTTCTCGCGCATCTTTGCAGTGGACTCGGGCCAGACACAGAGCAACATCTGCACCGCACTGAGCCAAGGACTTCTTCCACTCCTGCACTCGACCAGGGATCGTGTTCAAGCGAGCCATCAGCGACTCAAGGTCATTCTGAAGTGTCTCCCCGGGCCAGAGCGTCGAGTTGATGCGAGATGTGGCGACCTTCAGCCTTGCAAGATAGTCCACGGCAGCTGCAACACGGGACTCCAGTCGGAAAACATTCATGGCAACTTCGTCGTTCACCGGAGAATTGATGGGGTCGAGGTTTGGTTCCAGTCGGCTAGTTTCTTCTTCAAAGTTTTGACAAAATTCTGCAAGGACGATCACCGAGTCAAGGTGATGGTCGAATGGAAAAACCACGATTGGAAATAATTGCCTAGCATAGAGGTTTACCTTCAAGCATAAGAAACAGCTTCTTGGCAAGACCACTCAGGAAGGCCTCCAGATCATTTTTCTTCCCAGTCAACTTACTGACTTGGTCGGTCAGGGCAGCTTTATCAGCTTTCAGTCGACTGACCTCCTTGTTGGCGATCCCAAGAGCAGCTTTCAGATTGGTATTGTCTTGTTCAAGCTTGGTGATTGAAGCTAACTTCTCGTCAGCAAGCTTGATCTTCTCATCCAGTTCAAGGTCTTTCTTCTGTTGGGCCTCCCTTACCTTACCTGCAAGTTACAGCAAGATCAGATTTTGAAGCAAACAAAGGGAAAAGCAGTCGTCAAGGTCTCACCAAACATACCTTCGGTCTCCTCCTTTGCCTTCGTCAGTTTCTCCTGAACCAGCTTCAAGTTCAGCTCGAGCTGAGTGTGCTTGTTTTCCAGCTCAGAGTAGCGAGCCACAAGATCACAGGAGTTCTGCGAAGAACCAATCGACTAAATGTCAAATATAATTCACTTCCGAGTGAAAAAGGGAAAATCACACGTTTCTAAGACTACAGCCGAATACAAGCATTCGACCATAGTCTCGGGGACTACACCCAGTGGGTGCACTCAGCGTGCCCCCACTAACCTTATCGAAGATAGAGTCGACCAGTCGACCTCAAAAAAAAAGAGAGAGATGTATCCTTTAAAGACTGTAGTCGACTGCAAGCAGTCGACCACAGTCTCGGGGACTACACCCAGTGGGTGCACTCAGCGTGCCCCCACTAATCCTATTGAAGACAGAGTCGACCAGTCGACCAGTTTGCGAAATCCAGTCGACATAGTCGAATGACGCAAAGACTGAAATTATAAAGCCTAAGGCCGACTGCCAGCAGTCGACCTTAGCCTTGGGGACTACACCCAGCGGGTGCACTCAGCGTGCCCCCACTAATCCTATTGAAGACAGAGTCGACCAGTCGACCAGTTTGCGAAATCCAGTCGACATAGTCGAATGACGCAAAGACTGAAATTATAAAGCCTAAGGCCAACTGCCAGCAGTCGACCTTAGCCTTGGGGACTACACCCAGCGGGTGCAGTCAGCGTGCCCCCACTAATCCTATTGAAGACAGAGTCGACCAGTCGACCAGTTTGCGAAATCTAGTCGATATTGTCGAATGACGCAAAGACTGAAATTATAAAGCCTAAGGCCGACTGCCAGCAGTCGACCTTAGCCTTGGGGACTACACCCAGTGGGTGCACTCAGCGTGCCCCCGCTAACACGGAGTCTGAATCGACACACCCACTGGGTGACTACTATAAATTCTAGAAAGAAAAGTTTTTGATAGCATATCCTAACAGAACAGGCGGTGGTCGACGGACCTGGACATTGCTTTGAAGGGCGGAACTGGCGTCGTAAGCTGCCTGGCTCACATCCCGGATGGTCCTTAACTGCTCCATCATGATCCCTGCTTGGCGTATCGCCTCCTTCACGGCGCCAGCTTGGTCCTCTGGGACGTGGTGCGTCGTGAAGAGGGAGGGCTGCTGAGCACTCGTCAGTGGATCTGCGAAGGACACAGTATGTCGAGTGGTGTTCTCTTCCTCCGCAATCAGAGTCTCAGGCGCCGTCACATCCTGGGGCACCCTGCTGGCGGACGCTTTCCTACTCCTTCTGCGCTTCAGCGGTTCCTCATCCTCATCATCATCAGGGAGAGTGATAACAACATTGGGTGGAGCTACAGAGAAGAATCAGGATTAGAGATCATGAGTCAGTCGACTAAAAACGGCGTTAAGAATATAGTACCTGGTTTTGAGGTTGCTGCGTCCTCCATCTCATGGTCATCAGCCCGGGCTGAGGTCTCAGAAGTAGCAGCACTGCAACTCCAAAGAATCAGTCGACTAACTTCAGCGTCAACCAGAGACAAAGTTCACACAAAATAAGAAGACTTAAGCAGCATGATTACCCTGATATGGTGGGGATAGACACCTTCATATTCGGCAGGAGCTTGGTCGGCTTTGACGGAGCCGCCCTGGGCTGCTTCGGCGCCTTTTCAGTCGGCGCCGGAGAGGTGGTCCGAGGGCGCTTGGTCGACTGTGCAACGGTTGCAACCCCCTTGCCACGTTCAGTCGAAGGGTCGTGGACAAGCTTCGACCGCCTTTCTGAGCGCGGTGGTACGACCTCCTCCTCCTCTTCTTCCTCGTCTTCAGCGTCATCTTCATCACCGTCATCGTCGTCATCATCATCATCATCCTCAGCAACGTCCGAATCCCATTCCTCCTCCTCCTGGCTCTCGCCCCCACTCGCCTCACCCTCCTAAGTCGGAGCCTGTGCTCCATTGGGCATCGAGTACAGCTTGGTGAGGGCCTGATAGACATCAAGACAAGGATCAATCGACCAATTGGCAGAATAAACAGAAATGAATATGACAAGAACACAGTGGAGAGCAGAGCAGGCATACCTTGTCGGGATCACTGTTGTGGTCGAGTGGAGGAATCCTTCTGGCTCCGCATGGGTTATCCTTGTTTCCGGTAACGGCGGCCATCCATCTTTCCAGAGTGACATCGTCGACTGCTTCTGGATGGACTCGAGTCTCGTCTTCAGTCCCACAGTACAACCACATGCAGTGGCTCCGGAATTGAAGGGGCTGGATACGACGCCTAAGGAAAACCTCCAGGAGATCCATGCCCGTCACTCCCTCCCGAACCAACTGTACCACGCGCTCCATCAACATCTTCATGTTAGCTTTCTCTTCCGGAATCAACTTCAGAGAGGAGGGCTTGTTCACTCGGTCCATGGTAAACTGAGGGAGACCACTCGACTGCCCCGGCATCGACTGATCCTGGCAGTAGAACCAGGTCGACTGCCAGCCTCTGACTGACTCGGGAAAAGTCATGGCTGGGAAGGTGCTCTTATTCCTCACCTGGATCCCCAGGCCCCCACACATTTGGACGACTCGGGTTCTTTCATCGCCTGGGCTCGCCTTCTTCACGGTCTGAGAGCGACACGTGAATATATGCTTGAAAAAGCCCCAGTGCGGTCGACAGCCCAGCAAACCCTCACACATGGACACGAACGCGGCAAGATAGGCGATAGAATTTGGGGTAAAGTGGTGGAGCTGCGCTCCAAAGAAGTTCAAGAAACCACGGAAGAAAATACTCGGCGGCAAAGAAAATCCACGATGAACATGGGTGGCCAAGAGCATGCACTCACCCTCTTCTGGCTGGGGCTGCCACTCCTTCCCCGGAAGCCTCGCAGCTCCATGGGGGATCAAGCCCTCGTTGGCCATGTCGAGGAGATCTTTCTCCGTGATGGTCGACTGGATCCAATCTAATTGGACCCAGCCCTTCGGCAGGCGGGATCTAGACGAAGACCCGCCGCGGCTGGTGGATCTCCTCTTCGCCTTCTCCGTCGCCGACGCCTTCTTCGCGCGTTCCAGCGCCGCCGTCTTCTCCTTGGCCATGGTTGCCGGCGAGATGCGCGAGGAGAGGTTGGGCGGAGGCGAGAGCGAGCGCGTCGGGCAGAGACGAAGGGAGCAAAGAAAGAGAATGCTGAGGCACGGTACAAAAAAAACCCTCGCCGGGCGCATTTATAAGGTCCCTTCCGAGTGGATGACAGGTGGGCCCGGTCGATCTAATCATATCCAGGAACAGTTATGCAGGCGGGATACGTGGCGAAGAAAGCGGCGCAGGGATCGAGGCGTCTATATCCCGTCCCATCCGAACGCCGCAGTCCACTCCGTTTCGCGCGCTTCCCCAAATTTCGCATCCCGCGGAATCCGCGAACGGCAGACCGGTCTGTCAGACGCGGGATTTCCTACGATCCGTCGCTCGGAAATCGTCAAAGCTCCAAAGATCACTCGACGAAAGAAGAGAATGGATCGAGTCGACTGAAGACAAGTTGGCCACTATCAACGAAGAGATTCTTTGGTCCAGAACAACGCACGACCAGAGTGCAAAAGTTAATCGGAAATAACATCAACTCCTTCCTCACTCGAAGCCTCAATCCATTCAGGGGCTAATGATGGGGTCATGTACCTAGGGTAGGGTCACGAACCTGATCTAAGTACCCTGCCCAAGGACACCCTTAGAAGAGGTCACCTTCCAGTCGCCCAACGAGGGACTCACTCGACTGACTTGAAGGACTCGACCACGAAGACTCACTCGACCACCAGAAGGTCAAGAGGCACTCTGCACTGCAACGGTCTGTAATTAAGTAGACTTTATGATAGTAAAGGCACTTTATGTGGGGCGTTACCAGTAACGCCCCGGACTTAACTCATCTTAAACCCTCTCCTACGTGGGCTGGCTGGGGTCCTGGCGCACTCTATATAAGCCACCCCCCTCCACAGGCAGAAGGGTTCGGCACCTTGTAACTCATATACACATAATCCACTCGACCGCCTCTGGGCTCCGAGACGTAGGGCTTTTACTTCCTCCGAGAAGGGCCTGAACTCGTACATCTCTTGTGTTTACAACCTCTCCATAGCTAGGACCTTGCCTCTCCATACCTACCCCCCACTCTACTGTCAGGCTTAGAACCACGACACCTGGTTCCCCTGGCGCATGCATGTCAATAGAGGGCCCAGCGCGCTTGTCGGATTGACGTCGCGCTTCTCTTCGGCGCTCGATGCGGGTTCGAGCGTCTTCTTGTTATCGTTCATGAAGAACTTGGCGCTGGTCGCGACGAGCTCGTGGGTCCAACGACGCGGTGGAGCCGCTGTCGGGGTGGACCCGGCGAGTCGGTGACTTTGGCCTTCATAGTGGAGAGTGCATGGAAGTCGCACCTCCCCCGGTCTTGTTGCCATCGGCTCGCGTCCGGCTGTCCTGCCTTGGCAGCGAGGTGCATGGTTGCCGCGCAGTGTCGCTGTTGGTGAAGCCGATGAGGCTCTGGATAGTGGCCCTCCATTCGTCGGTCTTATCCGCCGTCGGAGGGTAATCCAGGAGTAGCTGGGCCCGCGCCAAAGCTTCTGCCAGCGTGGTGGGCGGCAGAGGTGAACGGTGCAAGGAGCGGGACATGCTCGGACTCCTAACCAAGTTAGAAGGAGCAATGTCCCGTCCAGGCGACCGCACCTCACTGGGGCCAGCATGCTGGCGTGCATGCTGGTCTTGAATGCCACGCGAACCACCAGCTTGATCTTGGGCCAGCGGACGTATGGTGCTGCGAACACTATGATGCTGCTGGTCCCGCGCCTCCTGAGATGGGCGCGGTGGGCGTATGGACGCCGAGGTCTGCGCGGCCTTGGCCCTGGACTTGGCAGCGCTGTGGGCACCCTCTTCGATGTCCATTCTTCCGCCGGCGTCCACTCCACCGTCCGCCTGCTCCGGAGGTGGTGGAAGCGACGCAGACGGGGCTGTTACCCCCGAAGCCTTCTTCTTCGGTGGCATGTCGGTGAAGACGATGAATATTTAGCTCGCGTGCACGCCGGGTTGGGTTCGCACGATCTCGACGCCCCCTACCTGGCGCGCCAGAGATGTCGGGGAAGGCTGATTCCACCAACACCTATGGGGACAGGGCCCCTTTTGGTTCGATGAGGGTGGAGGCCGCACAAAGAGCGGATCGAGGCGGTACACGCGAGCGGTTTTTACCCAGCTTCGGGCTGCACGGATGCGTAAAACCCTACTGCTGCTTGTTTGTGTGTATTGAATTCTTGCTCAGGAGCGACGGACGCTGCCAGACTAAGCGTGAGAGTGTTTCTGGTGTTTTGGATGAGCCGAACTGGCCCAACCTCCGAACCCCTTCTATGTTGCGCCTGGGCCTCCTTTTATACTTTCAAGGGGTCACCGACAGGGGGCAACGTAGACAAGGAGGGTAAAAATGGAAAAGGATGCGGTAGGTGCAGCTACCGCTACTGTGGATACAGTGCACCCTACCTAACTCTGACGGCAGGGGACAAGGGCATTAAATGCTTGTCTGAGTTGCCTAAACAGTGCAAAAAGTGACCATTAGGAGCGCCACCGTTTGCCACGATGGCCTCCTCTTCATCTCCGCTTGCCACCTCGCACCCCTAGCTGCACAGCTTCCTGCCACGTGTGCTTGGGAGAGTCCTAGAGCGACACGCTAGCAGGTGTGCTGGAGCGCGGGCACGAAGTGGGGGTTTCCCGCGGCAAGCTCCTTGCCGCGGTCGTCGTCTTGTCGTGTTGGGGAGCTTGTCGCTCACCGGGGCCTTGCCGGGATGCAGGGCGCGTCACGGCAAGCTTTGTTGGTCTGCCTTGAGTGGCCTTCCCGGCAAGCTCCTCTTGCCAGGGTCTTGTCTCTTCCCGGCAAGATCCTCTTGCCGGGGCCTTAGTTTGAGTACTTTGTTCTTGAATGGTCTTTGAGGGAGCCACGGAGGGTCTTGGCGGTCACCCGGGAAGCCTTGCCGCGGGGCGCTGCAACTGCCCGTGCACGAGTTCGGGATACTAGGGTACCCCTACTCTAGTACACCGACAGTCTTGTATGATATTAGTATTTGATTTTTAGTTTACCACAATAATCCTTGTTGTACACACCTTTTGGGATAAGCCCACTTTATTAGAATTTGCTAGAATACTCTATGTGCTTCACTTATATCTTTTGAGCTAGATAGTATTTGCTCTAGTGCTTCACTTATATGTTTTAGAGCACGGTGGTGGCTTCATTTTGAAGAAATTTTTGATCTCTAATGCTTCACTTATATTATTTTGAGAGTCTTCTAGAACATCATGGTATTTTCTATGGTTATAAATTTGGTCCTAGAAGGATGAGCATCCAAGTTGGGTATAATAAAAACTATCATAGGAAGTGCATAAAACACTAGGATCAATTTGATGCTTGATAATTGTTTTGAGATACAGAGGTGGTAATATTAGAGTCATGCTAGTGGGTAATTATGAAATTGACAAATACTTGTGTTGAAGTTGGCAAGTCCCATAGCATGCACGTATGGTAAAAGTTGTGTGACAAATTTGTTGCATGAGGTGCTCTTTTAATCGTCTTCCTTATGAGTGGAGGTCGGGATCGCGTGATGGTTAACTCCTACAAACCCTTCCCCTAGGAGCATGCGTAGTAGTACTTTTTTTCGAGGGCAAGTAGACTTTTGAAATAAGTATATGAGTTCTTTATGACTAATGTGATCCACGAATATACGCACACTCACCCTTCCACTTTGCTAGCCTCTATTATACCGCACAACTTTCGTTGGTATCATGCACCCATTATTTACCTTCCTCAAAATAGCCACCATACCTACCTATTATGGCATTTTCGTAGACATTCCGAGATATATTGCCATGCAACTTTCCACCGTTCCGTTATTATGACATGCTCCATCGTTGTCATATTGCTCTTTGCATGATCATGTAGTTGACATCGTATTTGTGGCAAAGCCACCTTCATAATTTTCATACATGTCACTCTTGATTGATTGCATATCCCGGTACACCGCCGGAGGCATTTAGATAGAGTTATATCTTGTTCTAGTTTTGAATTATAATTCTTGAGTTGTAAATCAATAAAAGTGTGATGATCTTCATTATTAGAGCATTGTCCTAGTGAGGAAAGGATGATCAATACTATGATTCCCCCACATGTCGGGAGGAGACATCGGACTTTACAAAAAAAGGCCAAAGAAAAAAAAGAAAAAAAGAAAGGAAGAAAAAAATGAGAGGAAAAGAGAGAAGGGACAATGCTACTATTTTTTTACCACACTTGTGCTTCAAAGTAGCACCATGATCTTCATGATAGAGAGTCTCCCATGTTGTCACTTTCATATACTAAGTGGGAATTTTTCATTATAGAACTTGGCTTGTATATTCCAATGATGGGCTTCCTCAAAATGCACTAGGTCTTCGTGAGCAAGCAAGTTGGATGCACACCCACTTAGTTCCTTTTGTTGAGATTTCATATATTTATAGCTCTAGTGCATCCGTTGCATGGCAATCCCTACTCACTCACATTGATATCTATTGGTGGGCATCTCCATAGCCCGTTGATACGCCTAGTTGATGTGAGACTATCTTCTCCCTTTTTTGTCCTCACAACCACCACCATATACCACCATAGTGCTATGTCTATGGCTTACGCTCATGGATTGCGCAAGAGTTGAAAAAGCTGAAGCGCGTTAAAAAGTATGAACCGATTGCTTGGCTGAAATAGGGGTTGTGCATGATGGGAGTATTTTGTGTAATGAAAATGAAGCATGGCCTAACTATATGATTTTGTAGGGATAAGCTTTCTTTGGCTATGCTATTTTGATAGGACATGATTATTTGTTAGTATGCTTCGAAGCATTATTTTTTATGTTTTATAAGATTTTATCTTGAATCATTTGGATCTGAACAATCATGCCATAATAAAGAAAATTACATTGAGAAATATGCTAGGTAGCATTCCACATGAAAAAATCTGTTTTTATCATTTACCTACTCGAGGACGAGCAGGAATTAAGCTTGGGGATGCTTGATACGTCTCCAACGTATCTATAATTTTTGATTTTTCCATGCTATTATATTACCCGTTTTGGATGTTTATGGGCTTTACTTTACAGTTTTATTTCATTTTTAGGACTAACCTACTAACCGGAGGCCCAACCCGTATTGCTGTTTTCTTGCCTATTTTAGTATTTCGAAGAAAAGGAATATCAAACGGAGTCCAAACGGAATGAAACCTTCGGGAGCGTGATTTTGGGAACAAACGTGATCCAGAGGACTTGGAGTGCAAGCCAAGAAGCAGTCGAGGCGGCCACGAGGGTGGAGGGCGTGCCCACCCCTACAGGGCGCGCCCCCTATCTCGTGGGCCCCTCGGGCGGCCACCGACATACTTCTTCCTCCTATATATACCCACGTACCCTGAAAACATCCAGGGAGCCAACGAAAAACAATTTCCACCATCGTAACCTTCTGTATCTGCGAGATCCCATCTTGGAGCCTTCGCCGACGCTCCGCGGAATTGACCATGGAGGGCTTCTGCATCAACAACATAGCCCCTCCAATGACTTGTGAGTAGTTTACCACAGACCTTCGGGTCCATAGTTATTAACTAGATGGCATCTTCTCTCTTTTTGGATCTCAATACCATATTCTCCCCCTCTCTTGTGGAGATCTATTCGATGTAACTCTTTTTGCGGTGTGTTTGTCGAGATCCGATGAATTGTGGGTTTATGATCAAGTTTACCTATGAGAAATATTTCAATCTCCTCTGAATTCTTTTATGTATGATTGAGTTATCTTTGCAAGTCTCTTCGAATTATCAGTTTGGTTTGGCCTACTAGATTGATCTTTCTTGCAATGGGAGAAGTGCTTAGCTTCGGGTTCAATCTTGCGGTGTCCTTACCCAGTGACAATAGGGGTTGCAAGGCATGTATTGTATTCTTGCCATCGAGGATAAAAAGATGTGGTTTATATCATATTGCATGAGTTTATCCCTCTACATCATGTCATCTTTCTTAATGCGTTACTCTGTTATTATGAACTTAATACTCTAGATGCATGCTGGATAGCGGTCGATGTGTGGAGTAATAGTAGTAGATGCAGGCAGGAGTAGTTCTACTTGTTGCGGACGTGATGCCTATATACATGATCATGCCTAGATAATCTCATAATTATTCGCTTTTCTATCAATTGCTCGACAGTAATTTGTTCACCCACCGTAATACTTATGCTATCTTGAGAGAAGCCACTAGTGAAACCTATGGCCCCCGGGTCTCTGTTTTATCATATAAGCTTTCAATCTACTTTTATTTGCATCTTTACTTTTCCAATCTATATTCTAAAATACCAAAAATATATTTATCTTATCATACTATCTCTATCAGATCTCACTTTCGCAAGTGGCCGTGAAGGGATTGACAACCCCTTTATTGTGTTGGTTGCGAGTTCTTTGTTTGTTTGTGTAGGTGTGTGGGACTTTTGAGGAGCCTCCTACTGGATTGATACCTTGGTTCTCAAAAACCGAGGGAAATACTTACGCTACTATTGCTGCATCACCCTTTCCTCTTCAAGGAAAACCAACGCAAGCTCAAGACGTAGCAGTAAGTCATTCGCAAGTGCCGACTGCAAGCCGAGAAAACCGCCTTGTTTGCACCTAGGAAGTCCATTCAACCAAAGGACTTGTAAATGTACTAGTACTACACAATAGCATCATCCGTCCAGCTTAGTGCGATAAGGTAGTTTCTTGAAGAAGACGAGGGAGAAGCAGAGTCAGCGAAGAGTAAAATGATGGTTGCTTCGTCCGTTCTTTGTAATTTGATGCCTCACTGTTTGTGATTTGTGATAGAAGTGATGGGGGAGTAAACTCTATGCTCTATATTGTACATGCGTCCAAGCATGGGAGAAAGATGAGAGAGGTTGCCTTTTTCTATCCCTTCAATCAATCAATTAGGGAGCTTCGGTTCCATCTTATTGGCTTTGGCAGCACCGTCCAAAATGGTTCCCATTGATGCTCAAACCTATTTTCACATTTGGCTACAAATTGTGGATGCCCTTAACTGCACCACTTGGTTTTGCTCCTGTGTGGTATCTATACAAATCTCGATTATGTTGATCTAAGAAATTATAGTATCAGGATTAGTAAAAAGGAGGTTATTTTTACGCGCAGAAGCCGGGGGAGGTTTCTTATTTTTAGAGGATGTTGGCCTGGTGGCTTGCTAACATGCAGTCCCATGTGTCAGTGCTTTACCAAGCCGATCCGCGTCCCACATGAGCCAGAACAACGGCAGAAGCAACACTGGTAAACTTTAAGAAGATGAGGGAGAAGCGGATTCAGCAAAGAGTGAAATGATGGTTGCTTTGGCCCTCCAACTTCCTTTTTTAGCATTACTTCGTCCCTCCAACTTAACTGCGGGAAAGGTGCAGCTTTGTGATTTGACGCCTCATTGCTCATTACTACGCCGGCGCCATGACTGGGGTGCTTCACCTCTACTGCTTTGCAATGCTATTTTGGTATGACACCTGGAACCAGTTGCTTGATGTCCCACATGTCGGTGAAAGGGACTAGAACATTTATGAAAGCTAGTGCTCCACTCTTACGACGGAGGAGTACATGACACGGCGGCCTAGTGAACTATTACTTGTACTGTAGTACTACCATAGTTTAGTTGTTTTTCTTGATCCATCGATACAAACCCGGTTAAACAGGCAAGGGCGGGATTTTTCCCGCGCGGTAGATGATACTAGCCATACATTTCAAAGGCAATTTTAATGTATGCAAACTGAATATTTAAGTTAGAGCATGAGATCTAGTAAAACTAAAAGCACATATGAATTTATTGTGCTAGAGTGTAGTAGTAGTGTTGTATTGCATAGTTGTTAGATGTAACATGCGAGAATTTGTAGAGATGTACTTTTGGAGGGCCTACAGAGAGAAATTGGGCATAAAGTGGATTCAAATATTTGTATTCGTCTTCATAGCATTTGTAACTCATATCTACAGTTTTACAGTAGACGTGAATGCTTGTTCACGTAAGGAATGGTCATTGATCCATCAGACATCTATATTCTATCGAATTTTAGCATGTCTATGTTATTATTCGACATAATTGATCCACAAAGTTAGTATTTTGAACTCCAGACAATGCATCACTTTAGCAATCGAATATAAACGTGAGTATAGTTCATGTTGTGTGTGTAAAGCACATTATACATACAAAAGTTACACAATGAACATTATAAATAGCTTGCTATGAACTAACATACATTTGAATTCAACTTAAGGTGGTTTAAAAAATTCGAATTCAACATGAAGTCCATCCAATTATTTGAATTCGAGATCATGGCATTTGTAAATCATACCTAAATTATGGGGGCACCAATCTTTACTCTCCTTAGCATATATAGTCGTGTACAAAATAGATTCCAATTTACCTCCTCCATTCGAAAATAATCGTAGTTATAGGTTTTTTAAGTGTCAAAATTTCAAAGAGAAACACATAATTTAATGAGGTTTTCAAACATACAAGGTCAAGTTTAACGTTGTCTATTTAGGCAATCCTCAAAGTTCAAGAGTACTCTAAATGTGACTGCTTCTATTTCAAAATTTCGAACGAAGTGCCAAAAGAGCCTCTACTCGCTCGAAACCGCGTGAGACCAATGTTTGGTAGAAGGAAATTACTTTTGTAACTCCAAGCCGTGAAGCCTACCGTCCTGACTTCTATAGGTCTAAACCGGGGTAGGTTTGTAACTTCATCTAGACGCCACACAACTGCCTATGAAAAACATTCATACACCGTGGCCGCCTAAACACACATTCGCTTGGCTGAAATCGCTCCCTCCCACTATTTCGGACACATGGGATTACCGTCCTACCCCTGACCCACAGTAGGTCCGAAATTTAGGAGGGGGCAAAGTTTGTACTTTCCCCAAATTTCAAACAAGCGCGTCCCATCTGTTGAAAAAAACACAAAAACAAGCGCGTCCCAGACCAAAACATGGTTCCCCCTTAGCTCCCCCCCCCCTCCTGTCCGATTCCCCATTCGTACTCCGTGGGTGCCAAAACTACCTCTCCACCAGCCGCGAAACCCCAGCATCCTCCGTCCGCCACCCCATCCCACCCATCAACCGCCGCCCTCCTCCATCAAGCCGGAGCCGATACCCCGACATCGTCGTCCACCGCAAGCGCAACCGCAATGCCCTCCACGGCTGCTAGTTCAAGCCGAGGCCGAGCTTCCTCCAGGACGCCGACGTGCGCCATTCCCGAGAATTTCAACCACACCATCCTACGCCTCACCACTGCTGCTCCAACGGCGCTGCCGTCCACCGCACCGGAGCTATTCCCTCTACGCCGTCCTTTGCCGCCTCGGATCTGCTTCCCCTCTGCCGGCAGACGGCCATGGCAACGCAGTCAACAATTTGGCCATGGGTTCGTCTGCGCTCCACCCTCCTCCAAAACATCGGTTCCCCTAGTAAAAAGAAGAACATAGCACTGGCAATAGGAAATGGTACTACTCTTCCCTTATTCGTGCAAATCTTACATGTCTTCTTGCACGGTATTCATACCACAGAAGACACTAGTTGACCGCTTCTTCCTACACCTTCTTCCTGATACTAGATGTTCCTAGTAACTCGTGATGCACAAGGTTTCTCCCCATATACTATTTGACCTTAGCTACAGGTTCGTCGCCCCCTTGGGTTTCAATTCTTGGTCAGTTGATTCCCAATTAAAGGAAGCATTCCCCGGTGTAACATGCGCTAGTCCACCTATTACGCCGGGGAAGCAGCGCCTCGGTGTTTATCTTAAGGGTGTGTGGGGCCTAGGAGTTGTTGGCGCCTGATCTGGAGGTCGGTCGGGCTTAAAGGGATGGCCAGGGGGCACTGCCAAGCACGGCGGTGGTGTGAGGTTGAGGGGAGGGCATGGCGGTAGAGGCAGGGATCTGGGCCAGTGGTCGCTAGCGGTTCAAGAAAGATAGTCAACAGTGACTGGCGGGAGGTACATGAAGGCCATTTGCCCGTTCCTTGTAGATCAGACAGTTCATAAAAAGATGATTGGCCTATTTATTTTCAGTCGACTGTTATTTTGATAGGACCACATGTGGTGGTGTGTTGGAGGAGTACATGCGTTTCCCAGCCATCCATGTGCTCATATATTACAAAATCTACATAGTAGAATATAGTTTTCTTTGCCATGCAATGTTGTAGAGCTATCATATGTCTCCTGTCATTTATTTTTCAGCCACCTGCTATCTGCTACTTTTACAGTGCACTATAGTTCTGCACACACTTTACCCATACTCTCACTATTGTTTTTTTATGCATGATTATTTCAGCCTCTGCCAACCGGTTGATAGAAGCACGAAATAAAAGAGAGAATAAACTCTAGATTTCTTCGGGCTTAGGAAAGACACGCTTCGTTGCTATAAAGGGTGCAGTCCCAGCAGATGGAGATGGTAAATGTAGCTCTGGAGTTGATGATCTCTCTCACCATGAACCACCATCCCAAGTGCTTGCTTTAACTTCGCTATTTCATATGTGGTTGCATGTTGCATATGGTTTCTATCTTGTATTCGAAAGGCCAAAGTCGGTCTTTATTAAGATAAGGAAAGATATTTTTTACAGGAACCACCATCCCGGGAGCACCAGAAGACAAATAGCTAGTCAGGGCACTGGTCGAGCCAGTGACAAGCCTAGCACAAACAAGCATCACCTGGAAGCCAACTAAAAGGCCATGATGGTGGCGAAGCAGCCCGCCTCCCACTAGGCTCTCATGTCCTCGATGATCATGCTCACCACTCCAGCCCGATGTCTAGCTTGTATATCTTCCAATTTGGTTAAATTGCATCTGCTTAGCTTACACATTATACCTTTGAATATGACATGCCTTCCTGTTGTCGGTACATACTGGTACATCTGTCTATTAACCATGTTCTTACATCAAACTAATGTTCTTGTGTATCCCTCATCAATCACTTATGATGAGACAGTCACCCCAGTGGGTTACTGTGAGAAAAGATCCTCTTTTAAAGAATGCAGTGTCAGCCTCCCCACATGATTCTCAAGAAACAACAAGGCTAGATGAAGATAGTGAATGTAGCTCTGTAGTTGATGACCGCATTTCCCCTACACCGCCATCATAGGTCTTGCTCTAACTTGGCAGTATGATATGTTGTTGCATGTTGCATATGGTGTCTAGATTGTAATTCTTCCAATCTGGTTAAATTGCATGTGCTATTCTGCTTGGTTTATACATTATACCTGTTAATGTAACATGTCTTCTATTTTTAGTACACAGTACATCTGTCTATTAAGCATGTCCTTACATAAAACTATTGTTTTTTTGTATCCCGTATCAATCAATATGACGAGACACCTTTAGCATATGTAGTGTGATATTGGTTGCATCTTTCATATGATTTATAGCATGCGCTGCTTCTAATTTGTTTAAATGCCATTTATGATGGGACACTTTTAACTTGGCAGAGTCATATTGGTTGCATCTTTGATGTGGCGTCTAGCTTGCATTGCTTCTTATTTGTTGAAATGGCTTCTGCTTAGTTTACACAAATAGTTGTGAATATGCCATGCCGTCCTATTTTTCATACATATTCCATCTTGGTATCATGTGTTTGCCTTACATCAAAGTAGTGATTGTCGGTATCAAGCATGAATGAGTTCTGAAGAGTGAATTTTATTTCTTTTTCTTGTCAGTTTTACTTGACAATTCAAAATCAATAAAGCGGAAGGAAATTATCAAGGCAGTGGATAAAGGTGCTCCTTCCGAATGGAGGGCCTCTATAGATTCTATTCTGCCACCCCCCAAGAAGATTTGCAAGACAACACATGCATAAACACTCAACATAGTTGTGTTGATGATGAGCATGTCTCCCCTAGTGCACCATCACAGGTGCTCCCTCTAACTTGGCACTGTTATATGTAGTTGCATGTTATGTATGAAGTATAGCTTGTATTGCTTCTAATTTTGTTGAATTCCATCTGCTTACTTTACACATTATACTTGTGAATAAGACACATGTTCCTATTTCTAGAACATACAATATCTGTCTATCACACCATGTTCTTACATCACAGTACTATTGTTCTATAACCTGCAAAAATTTCTTATCATAAGACATGTTTAACTTGGGAGTGTGATATAGGTTACATCTTGCATTCTTTTCTAGCTTGTACCACTTCTAATTTGTTTAAATGGCACTTATGATGAGACAGTTTTAACTTGGTCGAGTGATATTCATTGCATATTTCATATGGTGTCTAGCTTTCATTGCTTCTAATTTGTTGAAATGCCTTCTGCTTTGTTTACACATCATAGCTCTAAATATGCAATGTTGTCCTTTTTTCTTACACATTCAATCGTCCTATCATGTGGTCGCCTTACATTAAAGTAGTGCTCGTCGGCATTCGACAACAATGAATTCTGAAAAGCAAATTTTATTCATTTTTCTTGTGGGTTTGACTTGACAAGGCAATACAATTAAGAAAGAGGAAGGGAAAAAATAAGGCAGGGACTGATGGCGGTTTTCCGGTGAAACCGACATCCCAGGTGCTTTCTCTAGCTCGGCAGTGTGATATTGTCTTGCATGTTGCATACGGTGTCTAAGTTGTATTGCTTGTAATTTGATTAAATTACTTCTGCTTAGTTTACACAAATAGTTATGAATTTGCCATGTAGTCCTGTTTTTCATACATATTCCATCCTCGTATCATGTGTTTGCCTTACATCAAGGTAGTGATTGTCAGTGTCATGCATGAATGAGTTCTGAAGAGTGAATTGTATTGCTTTTTCTTGTCGGTTTGACTTGACAATGCAAAATCAATAAAGCAGAAGGAAATTAGCAAGGCAGTGGATAAAGGTGCTTCTTCCAAACGGAGGGCCTCTACACATTCTACTTCGCCATCCCCCCAACAAGATTTGGAAACAACACATGCATAAACATTCAACATAGCTGTGTTGATGATGAGCATGTCTCCCCTAGTGCACCATCACAGGTGCTCCCTCTAACATGGCACTGTTATATGTGGTTGCATGTTATGTATGATGTCTATCTTGTATTGCTTCTAATTTTGTTGAATTCCATCTACTTACTTTAGACATTATACTTGTGAATAAGACACGTGTTCCTGTTTCTAGAACATGCAATATCTGTCTATCACACCATGTTCTTACATCAAAGTACTGCTGTTGTGTAACCTGCAACAATCACTTTTCACAAGACACATTTAACTTGGGAGTCTTATATAGTTTACATCTCACATTATTTTCTAGCTTGTACTACTAATTTGTTGAAACGACACTAATGACGAGACAGTTTTAACTTGGTAGAGTGATATTCGTTGCATCTTACATATGGTGTCTAGCTTTCATTGCTTCTAATTTGTTGAAATGCCTTTTGCTTAGTTTACACATCATAAGTTGTGAATATGCAATGGTACAAATGACGAGAGACCTTTAACTTGGTAGTGTGATGTTGTTTGCATCTTGCATACGATTTATTTCTTGTACTGCTTCACATTTGTTTATATGCAGTTATGACGAGACACTATTAACTTGGCAGAGAGATATTTATAGCATCTTTCATATGGTGTCTACCTTCCATTGCATTTCTTATAATTTATTGAAATGCCTTCTGCTTAGTTTACACGTCATAGTTTTGATTATCTCATGTTGTCCTATTTTTCATACATATTACATCCTCCTATCATGTGGTTGTCTAACATCAAAGTTCAGTTTGTCTGTATCACGCATCAATTTTTTCAGAAGAACTAAATGTTTATTCCCTTTTCTTGTTGGCTTGACTTGACATGGCACGGAGAAAGAGGAAGGAACACAGAATGGCAGGGGATGGTGTTAGTACTGAGGACACATGGAAACGAAACCGGAAGAATTATGCAGATTCAGCTGGTACTGATGGTGCAATAGAAGGTTAAAGTGCACCGGAAAATTATGCAAAAGAGGTATCCCATGCTACACGAGCTGCAAAACAAGCCAAACAGAAACTAATAGCTTCCACCAAACAAGCAGCGACAACCCTAGTTGTTGCAACACCTTCCATAGTACCACCAGCTGCATGAGTTACTCGTTTGTCAACTCAGCTATCAGCACGTTCCCAAGCTCCCTTGCCACCTAACACTACTTCTGAAGAACTCTTGAGACAATACGAGTTGGCAAGATCAGATGAACCTTGTGAGCTTCAACAACAAGAAGGTAGTTGCTAGAGTCAAGTTATAGTTGCATGCTTCTTTATATCTAGTCTCACAGTTTGATGTACACTAACACTTCCTATTTTCGTTGTTGGACTAGAATCTAGGCGCAAGATGAAACAAACATGAGGGATAATGCTCGATAGGTTAAATAAATCAAGAGGAGGAAGAACGGAGATCCGTTTTGAGGCAGGTTTAAAAAGGCCACATGATGCTACAGAGTCAGCCAAGTTAGTATCAGAGGCAGCGATTGCCGTTAGGTGTCATGCACATATCCTCCCAACATGGATTTAGTACAGGAATGACAAAGATGAAACCTAGAACAACACGTTCCTCGACTATTTATCTGTAAGTATGGTTATGTATGGAAAGTAGTAATATCGTCTTGCTCTGTCCCATACTTTCTAGGTTGCTGATATTGAGACTCCCATAATTTTCAACGGATGAGGTTCAAGTTGGATAGCCAAGATGATGCAACCAGACAAGCTTGCACCCATGTTTTCAAGTCTGCTCTGTGACAATATCAGCATAATTTGAGGAAAACTCACTTTGAAGGCAAGGCTAACAGTGAACTTGCCCAAACATCTCCAGTGGAAAATATATCGGATGAAGACTGGAGAGGCCTCGTTAAACACTTGTCTGGTCCAAAGTACCAAGTACGTTATATATATGTGATCAGATCACATGTTGAACTCCTATTTACACATGTGCCTCACAAATCTCTCTTTTTGTAGGTGAACTATTCAAAGAACAAGGCCAACCGTACGAAAGTGAAATTCCAACACACGACAGGATCTCGTAGCTATATCCCACACCGCGAGGCTCTTGTAATTAGTTTATGTTTCACTCTTTTCTATGTGCCATATTATTAGATCTATATTGACTTGTTCCAAGTGCAGAGGAAAGCCCGCAAGGACCAAAAAGTACCTAAACCAAATGTTGTGGAAATCTTCAAGGATTGTCACACTAGCAAGACGAAGGGCATGAATACACCAGTCAAAGCCACTGTTGTAAGTCCTTAATCCTCATGCCTTTTAACTACTACTTACTCTGACTTGTGTATTGAACTACACGGTTTGCATCCAATGTCTATTACTCTTTTCAATCTTATACACAATTGTCTTAGCGTATCATTGCACCTTACAAGGTTTAAAAGAGAGGAGTGATGTTCCTTTGATCTTGATGTGTAATCTAGTTCCATGCTGGACTTGCCCACACAACGTTACAATTGCTTGTTTGTCTGTTCTCAATTGTTTTGTGATATGAATGATGTCATACTATGCTTACTGTATTATAAACTTTGTCTCTTTATCCTTAGCTGTCAATACAATGTGAAGAAATAGACAATACATTAGCCATGGTACATGATCATATGTTTGGAACCTGTTTTTATTATGTACTTTGCAGTAAAATACAACTAATATTTTACACGGATTCACCAGAATAAGTTCTGTATATAGACCAAAGCTATTTTGTTTGGTTTTTCTGCCTCCTTAATATCTTCTGTTCTGGTACTACTAATGTAAAAAACTCAACTTTTCAGCAAGCTATGGAACAAATGGTGGAACCGCCACCTTCTGAAGGTGATGAGGCAACTATAACCGCAATGTCACCTCATGCTGAAGTGGGTCAGTACCTGTCCACTAATAGTGCCAAAAGCACGTTCTTGCATAATACTGGGTTGGTTGTTAAGGCAATCTCGTCCAAACTGCCTCATGATAAAGATATGCATGTTCAAGACATTATTATATCTGCGCTCCAGACACAAGTCCATTCCCTAACAAAGACCCTTTGTGAAACAAGGACAACCATTGTTTGATGTCGTCAAGATATGTATGGTTTAAACCAAAATATCAGACATTTGCTATATTGTTCAGGATCCTAGGAGAAATGAAGGCAAAGGTTATGGTGCTCCATCGAATGGTACAACATGAAAATGTAACAGTTAGGTCAAACGAACTAAGCTTCTGAACTTATGGTGGTGCATTGATCTGCCGGACTGTTAACTTTTAAGCCAACCTTCCTTCTGCTTTATGGTTGTAATTTTTTTTGTCGAGATACAAAATTTGTTCCTAACATGCAACCACCGGCTGAAGAAGGTAGCAAGCCATTTTTGTATACTGTAGGGTGTTCTCTATATTTGCACTGGTGGCAAACTTTGATGCCCAGTGGATGTAATCTGTGCAATCGCCTTACTAGCCTAGCGTTAGTTTCTGGCTTATTTATTTCCTGGTCTTGTTTTTCCTTGGTTTGCTAGTGGCCGCAACAACCATGGGCCATATACAGACCGTGGTAACCTCGAGCCTGCTACAGGCCATAGGATCCATGGGCCTCCTACGGGCCGTCGGATAAATGGGCCTCCAACGGCCCGTAGAATCAGTGTGCCTCGGGCCGTCGGACAAATGGGCTCACATGGGCCGTAAACGGGCGTAATTGGTATTAGGCCAGCACGGTAACGGGTTGTTAACAGGCCAGAAGACAGAAAAGCCATAATTTTGTCATAGGCATAACGGGTCGTTAATGGGCCAGAATATAGGACGGGCTGGAAACAGCGCAACAGGTTAACAAGCCAAAAACGGGCCGATTCTAACAACGGGCCAAATTTGGTCCATTAGGGGAACAGGCCAGTAACGGGCCGAAAGATCTAGGGACGGAAAGGGGCCTAACAACGTATGGGCCATCAGTAGGCTGAAAGCTAACACGGGCTGGAAACGGCCCATGTGAATCATGGCCCGTTAATGGGTACAAAGAAATTTATTGTTCATTATGGGCCAGAGTCACCGTGGGCCACTAAAGGGCCGAAAGATATGAAAGGCCTCATATGAGCCGAAAGACATCGTGGGCCATACATGGGCCGAAAGTGAAACAGGCTGGTGTTACATTCGACGGCCTACTTCATGCTGTTGGGACGATTTCAGGAAGGCCCTAACGGGCCGTGAGTTACCGGGCCGTAAAATGGGATATATGCGAACAGACTATTAACAAGCTTTCATGGTCCGGCCCGCTAGCTTTTGACCAAGTCAAATGGGTCAGCCTTTGTAATCTAAATGGGCCGATGTTGGGCTGACGCATGTGTCGACATATCAGAGCCAACTATCGACCCAATGACGAGCTGCCACGTGTTTCCTTTGGCCAATGAGAATTTTACATGTGGAAAAATTCCCCATTGGTCCGACTTGTTAACAGGTTATGGATCCAAAACTGAACCCGATAGCTTAATGGCGACCCGTTACGGTGGATGCCACGTGTTGGTTACCCTTGACGAAAGCACTTCCATCACATGTCATTTATCATCATGGAAGTGAACACTTCCACGATGATAATTTTGGTATTGTCATGGAACACTTCTACGACAGCACAGTTATGACTATCTTGATTCTGTCATCAAATCATCTTGGGTGTACATGCATCAGAGAAAATGTGACCTACTGTGACAAACACGTATCATCACGGAAGTGTATTTTTTTGTAGTGATATCAACAAGCAACAATGTCTTTCAAAATATCAACACTAAAAAAAGTTATCCCTAGCCCATCATGCTCAATCATTGATCCATTCATGAAACACACTCGAATATTAGCTACATCCAATGCACACATATGATCATAGTGCTCCCTAGTTGGTGCTTTATAAGAGAAGATGGAGACTTAAATAAAAAATTCATAAAGTAAATAGATAGGCCCTTCGTAGAGGGAAGCAGAGATTTGTAGAGGTGCCAGAGCTCAAAGCTTAAATTAAGAGATTTTTTTTGGGAGGCATGATTTTCCCATCAACGAAAACGACCGAGTAATTCCCGACACTTTCCATGCTAGATATACCATAGGCGGTTCCCAAACATAAAATAAAGTGTATTCCTTTTTCACCATACTTTCACACTCCACGACTAGCCGTATCCATGGGTGCTTTCCATACAAACACTTTCCAAGGAATTTATTATTTGACAACATAAAGTAAATTTCTTTTTCATTTCAGGACTGGGCATCCCTATTACAGCCATAATCTCGTGCAATGACAAGTGAATAACACTCATCTTGAGAATAACACATCTAGCATGCATGGCCACCCCCTGCCGCTTCATGAGTGGTACGGGCACACAAAAAGGAAATTTATTTTGAAAATTAGAGTTGGCACATATAAATTTACTTAGAATGCCATGGAAATACCACATATATGTAGGTATGGTGGACTCATGTGGCAAAACTGGGTTTAAGGATTTTGGATGCACAAGTAGTATTCCCACTTAGTATAAATGGAGGCTAGCAAATAGATTGAGAAGCGACCAACCAAGAAACAAAAACAGTCATAAATGAGCATTAAACATAACTAATACACAAATAAAGCACCATAAGTCGGATGTAACTTCATTGCAAAACTATTGAATTTAGTGCTTGCACAGGGAATCACAAACCTTAACACCAATATTCTTACTAAAGCATAATTACTCACCAACATAGCTCACATATTACTATCTCCATATCGCAAAACTGATGCAAGGAATCAAACTTATCATATCCAATGATCTACATGAAAGTTTTTATTATGCCCTTCTTGACTATCCGTCACTTTGGGACCAATTTCACAGCTTGTGCAAATTTTCATCACTATTATCAACTCTCAAAATAATATAAGTGAAGCACAAGAGTAAATGACAAACTACTCCAAAAAGATATAAGTGAAGATCAAGCGAATAGTTAAGTAAATGGGCAGCCATTTGAGGACTCTCTCTTTTTTAAAAACCTTCATATCTAAGTATTTTATTAAAATACCAAGAAAAACAAAATAAAATGACATTCCAAGAATAGCACACATCATATGAAGAAGCAAAAACTTAGGCTCAATCGAAGAAAGGTGGGATGCCTACCGGGGCATCCCCAAGCTTAGATGCTTGAGACTTCTTGAAATATTATCTTGGTATGCCTTCGGAATCCCCAAGCTTGATCTTTTGTGTCTCCTTAATTCCTTTTATATCACGGTTTCTCTAAATCTTAAAAATTCATCCACACAAAACTCAACAAGAACTAGTGAGATAAGTTAGTATAAATCAATGCAAAAACCTTATCATTCTCTATTGTAGCAAATCACTAAAGTTATTATTTAACATTCCATACTAAATTTCTCTGCGTATTTAATAGTCCTATCCTCAAATAGAATCATTAAACAAGAAAACATATACAAACAATGCAAACATAACAGCAATATGTCAAAACTGTATAGTCTATAAACAATACAAGAAGATTCATACTTTTGTAAGTCCAAAAACTCTGTAAAATTGCTATATTGTAGAAAATTTGTTGTAGCTCATTGTGTAAAAAAATTCAAGATTTTATCACATCCTGACATTTTTTAACAATTCAGACAATTATAGAAAACTTTCTGTTTTCAAAACGGCAACATATAGACTTGCGAAATAAGCATGGTAAAGGCTATCTTTGACATTTTTATTAAAATGAAAGATGCAAAGCATTATTCTAAATATCAGCAAGCAAATCCTAACAAAAAAATGACGCTCCAAGCAAAACTCGTATCATATGGCGAATGAAAATATAGCTCCTTGTGAGGTTACCGATAATGTTGAAGAAGAAAGAGGGGATGCTTTCCGGGGCATCCCCAAGTTCAGTTGCTTGGATCTTCCTTGAATATTACCTTGGGTGTGCCTTAGGAATCCCCCAATATTAGAGTCTTGTCACTCCTTATTCTCCTCATATCGACATCTCACCCAAAACTTGAAAACTTCAACCACACAAAACTTACCGGAACTTCGTGAGATAGGTTAGTATGATAAAGAGCAAACCATTCACTTTGGTCCTGTCAAAGACAAGATTCATAATTTTTATCACACAATTCCTATTGTACCTTATCATTTACAAAATTTACATCACCTAATATAAGTTATGGAAACACTAAAACAAGCAAACTATGCATTGAAAACAGAATCTGTAAAAACAAAATAGTATGTAATAATCTGAACAATGACCATACTTCTGGTACTCCAAAAAAATTTAAAAATTAGAAAAGTGTAGGAAATTTTTATATCAATAATATGTAAAAAAATCAGAATTTTATCATGTTCCAATGAATATAAAAAATTCTGCTACTGGAAGCAAAAGTTATTGTTTTTGCACAGAATTGTGTCAACTATCATCCACACTATGCCAAAGGCTTTACTTGGCACTTTATTTGAAAAAAGCTATAAAACATGATTACTACAGTAGCTTAATCATATTAACACACAAAAATAGTAGGGGCAAATGTTGGGTTGTCTCCGAACAAGAACTTTTATTTAATGCCCTTTTAGCTAGGCATGATAATTTCAATGATGCCCACATAAAAGATAAAGATTGAAACACAAAGAGAGCATCAAGAAGCATATGACTAGCACATTTAAGCCTAACCCTCTTCCTATGCATAGGGATTTTGTGAGCAAACAACTTATGGGAGCAATAATCAACTAGCATAGGAAGGCAAAACAAGCAAAACTTCAAAACTTTCAGCACATAGAGAGGAAACTTGATATTATTGAGATATGTAGAAGCATATATTCCTCTCTCATAATAAATTTCAGTAGCATCATGAATAAACTCAACAATATAACTATCACATAAAGCATTCTTTTCATGATCTACAAGCATAGAAAATCTATTACTCTCCGCACAAGCAAATTTATTCTCATCAATAGTAGTGGGAGCAAACTCAACAAAATAAATATCATGTGATTAAAAATTAAAATCATGATGAAAAGTTTCTAGGTTATCATTATTCAATAGAGCATATATGTCATCACCATAATCATCCTGTTGGGGTGGCTGGGCCGGGTGGGCCAGTCGGCCAAGTGGGCTTTTCCCCATTTTATTTGTTTTATTTTGTTTTCTTTTTATCTTTTGTCCTATTTTCCTTTTACTGTTTTATTTTAGTTTCTTTTTTATTTTAGTTTTATAAATTATAAAAGTAGTCCCTAATTTAGTGTTAATAAATATGCTACAGCCCCATAGATTTGGGCAACTAAACAAAATAGTTTAATATTTTATTAATTGTAAAAGGCAATTAACTAATTGTTTTTGCTACTGTTTTAATTATTTTTTAGCACTTAAGCATTTTCATAAAAAGTTGGTTTCTCCACTGTTATTACTTATGAATTATTTGTTGCTTTTAGAACATTTTAGTTTTAATGTTTGAAAACTTTTGTTGTTTGACTTTATTTTAAATTTGAATTCAAACGAGATTTAAATCATCGCTAGATTAACAATAGTAATCGTGGTGACGTGGCATCATTAGTAGAGAGTTACTGTAACTTAATTATCCGGGCATTACAATTATCCTCCACTACAAGAAATCTCGTCCCGAGATTTAGGAGGTAGAAGGAAATAGAGCGGGGTATTCATCACAAAGACGATCGTCACATTCCCAAGTGGCTTCGTCTACGGAATGATGTGACCACTAGACATTGAGAAATTTGATTGACTTCTGACATGTGTTGCGTTCAGCTCGGTCGAGAATGCAGACCGGATGCTCCTTATAAGAGAGGTCGTATTATAACTCGAGCACCTCGTGGTCAACTACTCGGATTAGGTCCTTGAAGCAGTGACGGAGTTGTGACATGTGGAACACATCATGAACCTAAGAAAGGTTCGATGGCAGCTCCAATTGATATGCCACTTTTGCACGCCTTTCAAGAATAGTGAATGGACCAATATAGCGAGGAGCTAGTTTGCCCTTGATCCCGAAGTGGTGAACACCTTTCATTGGCGTGACTCGAAGATAAGCCGTTTCACCAGGTTGATAGGCCATGTCTTTATGATGGCGGTCATACTGACTCTTTTGATGTGACTGAGCAGTCTTCAGATTCTCCTGAATAATGCAGACTTGTTCTTTGGCATGTTGGATAATATCCGGACCGAAGAGTGAACGTTCCCCAGTTTCTGACTAGTTCAGAGGGGTTCGACACTTTCGTCCATATAACACTTCGAAGGGAGCCATATTCACACAGCTTGATAGTTGTTATGTTAGGAGAATTCAGCAAATGGAAGAGACTCCTCCCATTTCTGCCGAAGGAAATGAGACAACCTCGAAGCTATGTCTTTGAGAACTTGGTTGACTCGTTGAACTTGGCCCTATGACTGAGGGTGAAATGCAATACTGAAGGACATATGAGTTCCGATAGCTTCCTGGAAACTTGCCCAAAATCTTGAAGTGAATAAGCTGCCACTGTCCAAACTGATTACTAGCGGAATACCGTGAAGTGAAACAATTCTGGACATGTAGAGGGTTGCCAGCTGACTAGCAATGATCGTTTCTTTGACGGTCAGAAAATGTGCAACTTTGGAGAGTCAGTCAATGACGACAAGGATAGCATCATTACCTTTCTGTGATTTGGGAAATCTAGTGATGAAGTCCATCTTGACATGGTCCCGTTTCCATTCAGGAACAATGATAGGTTGTACAGTTCCAGCAGGCCTTTGATGTTTTGCTTTGATACGACGATAAACGTCACACTCAGCAACCTAGCGAGCAGTGTCTTGCTTCATGTTTGACCACCAGAATCCCTGACGAATGCACTACAAAAAAAATACACATCCGTGACATTTTGGGACAAACGCATTTTTCTGTCATACTTATGACACTTCTATGACGATAATTATGACAAAACCCGGTATCATCATAGATGTGGTGGGCTCCTAATTCTATGACAAAAAAACAGGACAGAAAATGGGCTTTTCATCCTAGGCGGGCTGGAGACACACCTGCATGACATTCTTTGGGCCCTCAATGACGGAAAAAATTGTGGTAGAAGCAAGGACGAGGAAAATTTCAGGGAGTTCCTGGTTACGGTGGGTGGTCGGGGCTGAGCGATGCACGGAGGTTTCCACGTTTCTCTCGTGTACACACGTATGTGTGAGGAGTTGGCTAACTGAACCCGAGCGATCACATGTTACGGAACCCAAGTGATCGATCCCTTGGCTGTTAACTGAACCCGAGTGACTCATTCGCTCCTGACTGAACCCGAGCGATTCCTTCGTTGCTACTGCTAACTGAACCCGGGTGATCGATCATTGTTGCTGCTTACTGAACACGATCGAGCCCCCGTGCGAGACGTAGCCATCCGATGTTGGGTTGCCTCTCGATAAACAGTGACCGTTGCAATTGTGCATGCGGTACATAGACCGAATCGAGACGTGGTGAGTCGAGCTGGTTGGTTGGCTATGGATGAACAGTTCCTGGTGGGGGTGGATGAACAGGACCCCGTGGAGGCTCTATGAACAGTATCCGGTGGAGGCTGGATGAACAATATCCGTGGATGAATAGTAGCTCATGGAGGCTAGAGGAGGTCGACTGTGGATGAACAGTAGCCCGTGGAGGCTGGAGCGAGGCAGTAGACGGTGGATGAACAAGACCCCGTTTCACCGTAGGCGCTCCAACACAAGTCTGTTTCCTCCGTTTTGCGGTACACCACACCCCTCCTAATCAACAGGACCCCGTTTCGACCATAGGCACTCGAACAGTAGTTCATTTCCTTTGTTTTGTAGTACACCAGACCCTTCCGGATGAACAGGACCCCGTATCGACTGTACGCAGTCGAACAGAAGGCTCGTTTCCTTCGTTCTGGGGTACGCCAGACCTCATTTAGTCTGTTTCATCCAAGCCAGTTGGATCCTGATGAACACGACGTATTCTAACCCAGTCGGTTGCTTCCCGATGAACACGATGCTGATTCCTCCGTTCTGACCTAGCCGGTTTGCTGCCGATGAACTAGACGACATCGTTGTACGCCTTCGAGACCACGTCCGTATGTACGTACATAGCCGTATTTACATTTGCAGCATGGATGTATGTATGTGTACAGGTTATAGATGGGACTGCGTGACATGCTACATCCGTGGCTCTACTACGACATGTGCTGCTCCTTACTCGGCCATAGTTCATCGCAGCAGAGAGACCGATTGACTAGTATGTATGTACACGTTCACGACCAGACAGACAACACTATGTACGCTTCGATCGGGTGGGTCCCAGTTGTTCCTTGCGTGCGAAGATATAGCTGGTGGGTCCCAGCTGTCAGGGGGAATTGCTACGTCTTGAGCTTGCGTTGGTTTTCCTTGAAGAGGAAAGGGTGATGCAGCAAAGTAGCGTAAGTATTTCCCTCTGTTTTTGAGAACCAAGGTATCAATCCAGTAGGAGGCTCCTCAAAAGTCCCACACACCTACACAAACAAACAAGAACCTTGCAACCAACGCAATAAAGGGGTTGTCAATCCATTCACGGCCACTTGCGAAAGTGAGATCTGATAGAGATAATATGATAAGATAAATATTTTTGGTATTTTTATGATATAGATAGAAAAAGTAAAGATGCAAATAAAAGTAGATTGTAAACTTATATGATAAAAGATAGACCCGAGGGCCATAGGTTTCACTAGTGGCTTCTCTCAAGATAGCATAAGCATTACGGTGGGTGAACAAATTACTGTCGGGCAATTGATAGAAAAGCGCATAGCTATGAGATTATCTAGGCATGATCATGTATATAGGCATCACGTCCGCAACAAGTAGACCGACTCCGGCCTGCATCTACTATTATTACTCCACACAATGACCGACTCCTGCCTGCATCTAGAGTATTAAGTTCATAAAGAACAGAGTAATGCATTAAGAAAGATGACATGATGTAGAGGGATAAACTCATGCAATATGATATAAACCCCATCTTTTTATCCTCAATGGCAACAATCAATATGTGCCTTGCTACCCCTGCTATCACTGGGAAAGGACACCGCAAGATTGAACGCAAAGCTAAGCACTTCTCCCATTGCAAGAAAGATAAATCTAGTAGGCTAAACTAAACTGATAATTCGAAGAGACTTGCAAAGATAACTTACTCACACATAAAAGAATTCAGAGGAGATTCAAATATTTCTCATAGATAAACTTTATCATAAACCCACAATTCATCGGATCTCGACAAACACACTGCAAAAATAGTTACATCGAATAGATCTCCAAGAAGATCAAGGAGAACTTTGTATTGAGATTCAAAGAGAGAAAAGAAGCCATCTAGCTAATAACTATGGACCCGAAGGTCTGTGGTAAACTACTCACAAGTCATCGGAGAGGCCTTGGAGATGATGTAGAGGCCCTCCATGGTCGATTCCCCCTCCGGCGGAGCGCCGGCGAAGGCTCCAAGATGGGATCTCGTGGATATAGAAGGTTGCGGTGGTGGAAATAGTTTTTCGTGGTGCTCTAGGATGTTCCGGGGTACGTGGGTATATATAGGAGGAAGAAGTAGGTCGGTGGAACCTCGAGGGGCCCACGAGGGTGGGGGCGCGCCGGTGATGACCCACAAGTGTAGGGGATCTATCGTAGTCCTTTTTGTAAGTAAGAGTGTCGAACCCAACGATGAGCAGAAGGAAATGATAAGCAGTTTTCAGTAAGGTTTTCTCTGCAAGCACTGAAATTGTAGGTTACATATAGTTTTGCGATAAGATAAATTGTAACGAGTAACAAGCAATGAAAGTAAATAAAGTGCAGCAAGGTGGCCCAATCCTTTATGTAGCAAAGGATAAGCCTGGACAATTTCTTATAATGAGAAAGGAGCTACCGAGGACACATGGGGATTATCGTCAAGCTAGTTTTCATCACGTTCATCCCACTTATGTTGGTGGACCGGTGCTTGGGTACTGCCCTTACTTGGACAAGCATCCCACTTATGATTAACCCCTATTGCAAGCGTCCGCAACTACCAAACAAGTATTAAGGTAAACCTAACCACAACATTAAACATATGGATCCCAATCAGCCCCTAACGAAGCAACACATGAACTAGGGTTTAAGCTTCTGTCACTCTAGCAACCCATCATCTACTTATTACTTCCCAATGCCTTCCTCTAGGCCAAAACAATGGTGAAGTTTCATGTAGTCGACGTTCACATAACACCACTAGAGGAAAAGACAACATACATCTCATCAAAATATCGAACGAATACCAAATTCACATGACTACTAATAGCAAGACTTCACCCATGTCCTCAGGAACAAACGTAACTACTCACAAAGCATATTCATGTTCATAATCAGAGGAGTAATAATACACATAAAGGATCTGAACATGTGATCTTCCACCAAGTAAACCAATTAGCATCAATTACGAGGAGTAATAAACACTACTAGAAACCCACGGGTACCAATTTGTGGTTTGGATACAAGAGATGAACTAGGGTTTTGAGAGGAGATGGTGCGGGTGAAGATGTTGATGGAGATTGACCCCCTCCAGATGAGAGGATCATTGGTGATGACGTTGGTGATGATTTCCCCCTCCCGGAGGGAAGTGTCCCCGGCAGAACAGCTCTGCTAGAGCTCTAGATTGGTTCTGCCAAGGTTCTGCCTCGTGGTGGCGGAGTTTCGTCCCGTAAGCTTGCCCACAATTTTTTCCAGGGTAAAATCCTTCATATAGCAGAAGTTGGACACCGGAGGGCCACCAGGGGGCCAGGAGACAGGGGGCGCGCCCAGTAGGGGTGGGCGCAACCCCCACCCTCCTGGCCAGGGTGTGGGCCCCTGAGTTGTTTCTTCCGCTCGATAATTCTTATTAATTCCAAAAATAAGTTTCGTGGAGTTTCAGGATTTTGGAGCAGTGCAGAATAGGTTTCCAATGTTTGCTCCATTTCCAGCCAGAATTCCAGTTGCCGGCATTCCCCCTCTTCATGGTAAACCTTGTAAAATAAGAGACAATATAGCCATAAGTATTGAGATATAATGTGTAATAATAGCCCATAATGCAATAAATATTGATATAAAAGCATGATGCAAATTGGACGCATCTACTCCCCCAAGCTTAGACCTCGCTTGTCCTCAAGCGGAAGCTGAAATCGAAAAATATGTCCACATGTTTAGAGATAGAGGTGTCGATAAAAATAAAATACGGACATGAGGGCATCATGATCATTCTTATAACAGCAACATATATAGATTTTGTCATATGATTTCTTATGCTCAAGTAAAAATCAATTCACAATGTCAAGTATGGTTCAGAAACTTCATTGGGAACTAACAAACTATAATCTCAGTCACTGAAGCAATTGGAATTTATCATAACATCAGAAAGAGTCAACAATAGAGCTTTTCAGCAAGTCCACATACTCAACTATCAAGTAGTCTTCTACAATTGCTAACACTCACGCAATACTTGTGGTTATGGGGTTTCAGCCGGACACTGAGAAAGATAGGGGCTTATTGTGTTGCCTCCCAAAGTATTCACCTTTAGGTGATGTCAACAATAATAGCCCATGCTAACTTACATCCAATTGGATATATATATATATATATATATATCATGATCTTTCAAACACGAGGAGCTTGCCAAAGGATAAAATGAAAAAGGGAAAGGTGAGGATCACCTTGACTCAAGCATAAAGTAAAAAACATAAAGTAAAAGATAGGCCCTTCGTAGAGGGAAGTAGATGTTGTCATGTGCGTTTAGGGTTGGATGCACAAAATCTTAATGCAAAAGAACTTCACTTTATATTGCCCCTTGTATGTGGACCTTTATTATGCAGTCCCTCGCTTTTATTGCTTCCACGACAAGATCGTATAAAGCTTCTTTTCTCTACACTAATAAGTCATACATATTTAGATAGCAATTTTTATTGCCTCCAATATGACAACTTACTTGAAGGATCTTACTCAATCCATAGGTAGGTATGGTGGACTCTCATGGCAAAACTGGGTTTAAGGATATTTCGAAGCACAAGTAGTATCTCTACTTGTTGCAAGGAATTTGGCTAGCATGAGGGGGAAAGGCAAGCTCAACATGTTTGGAAGGTCAATGACAATATACTTTAACTAAGATGTGAGAAAACATAAACCATTACATTGTCTTCCTTGTCCAACGCCAACTCTGTTAGCATGTCATACTTAATGAGTGCTCCCAATCATAAAAGATGTCAAACATAATATATTTGTATGTGAACCTCTCTTTCCTTATCTCTTCCTATTAATTGCAACGATGACCAAAACTACGTTTATCAACTCTCAACAACTTTTATGCCTCATACTTTCTATGTGTGAAGTCATCACTAACCATAAGATCAATATGAACTCTTTTATTCTCTACTTTCGCAAGATCATAGCAACATAGCAAAGCCCTTGACTCAGCACTAATCTTTATTATAGATAGCTCACGGACTCGATTACATAAAGAGATCACAAAGCAGAACTCAAAACTACTTGATGTCAAAACTTCAATCTACTAGGTCAAGATACTACTAAAAGGATCGAACTAAATAAAATGGTAAAGATAGGAGTGTGATGATGATATGATACCGGGGCACCTCCCCCAAGCTTGGCAGTTGCGAAGGGGAGTGCCCATACCCATGTGATTATGTCCTCATAGGTGATGGAGGTGGTGATGATGATTGTGGATAATCGCACATCGAGTGTAAAAGCTCCTCCAACTTGCGGATAATGCCCTTGAGTCCGGCGATATGATCCGCCAGAGCTTGAACCTCCATGGCCTTCTTGATCCCCTCATCCTTGTTAATCTCTTCCGGTTCTTCTCTTTTCAGCTCTATCTTCAATAGCCAAGCATCCTTGTCTTCGTTGTTGGAGGAGGGTGACGTCATGGTGCTCTAGATCTGCAACGAAAACAGCTCGAAACAAAAACAGAGGATATTTGCATTATACGGTGGGCAAAATCTTCGGGAGTTTATATAATGAATTTTTACCGACCAAAATACGTAACATGCAAGAAAACGGAGTCCGGGAGGCACACGGGGTGTCCATGAGACAGGGGGCGCGCCCAGTAAGGGTGGGCGCCCCCTCCACTCTCGTGGAGGCCTCGTTTCCCTCTCGGACTACTTCTTTCTTCCTAAAATTCTTAAATATTCCAAAACTGATAAAAAATGCCATTGGAGTTGTTTTGGAGTCGGTTTGTTTACCGTACCACATACCTATTCCTTTTTGGAGTCTGGAACATTCTAGAAAGTGTCCCTTATGTATTCCTCCGGGGTCACGGTTTCAATAATATTAGTTTCAACATTGATAGGATTACCTGAGATATAACGTTTAATTCTTTGACCGTTCACAACCCTCGGACTTGTGCCTTCGAAGTTGTTGATTTTTATGGCACGAGAATGATAGACCTCCTCGATAACGTAAGGACCTTCCCATTTAGAGAGAAGTTTTCCTGCAAAAAATCTTAAATGAGAGTTGAATAATAACACATAATCACCTACGTTAAACTCACGCTTTTGTATCCTTTTATCGTGCCAACATTTGACTTTTTCTTTGAATAACTTGGCATTCTCATATGCTTGGGTTCTCCATTCATCGAGTGAGCTAATATCAAACAACCTCTTCTCACCGGCAAGTTTGAAGTCATAATTGAGCTCTTTAATAGCCCAATATGCTTTATGTTCAAGTTCAAGAGGTAAATGACACGCTTTTCCATAAACCATATTATATGGAGACATACCCATAGGATTTTTGTATGCGGTTCTATAGGCCCATAATGCATCATCAAGTTTTTTGGACCAATTCTTTCTAGATCTATTCACAGTCTTTTGCAAATTTAGTTTGAGCTCTTTATTGCTCAACTCTACTTGACCACTAGACTGTGGATGATAAGGAGATGCGATTCTATGATTAACATCATACTTAGCAAGCATCTTACAGAAAGCACCATGAATAAAATGTGAACCACCATCAGTCATAAGATATCTAGGGACTCCAAACCTCGGAAAAATAACTTCTTTAAGCATTTTAATAGAAGTGTTATTATCAGCACTACTAGTTGGAATAGCTTCTACCCACTTAGTAACGTAATCAATAGCAACTAGAATATGTGTATAACCATTAGAGGCGGGAAAAGGTCCCATATAATCAAAGCCCCAAACATAAAACGGTTCAATAACAAGAGAATAATTCATAGGCATTTCTTGACGTCTACTAACATTACCGATTCTTTGGCATTCATCACAAGAAAAGAAAAACTTACGAGCATCTTTGAAGTGAGTAGGCCAATAAAAACCAGATTGCAGTACCTTGTGTGCAGTTCTATCTCCAGCATGGTGTCCTCTATAAGATTCAGAGTGACACTTGCGTAGGATATGTTCCTGTTCATGCTCAGGTACACAATGTCCAATAACACCATCTACTCCTTCTTTATAAAGGTGTGTCCAGAAGTAATGTCATAAATCATAAAAGAACTTTTTCTTTTGCTGGTATGTGAAACTAGGTGGTACAAATTTAGCAACAATCTAATTAGCATAATCAGCATACCAAGGAGCAGTACGAGAAGCATTAACGACCGCTAATTGTTCATTAGGAAAGCTTTCATCAATAGGCAGTGGGTCATCAAGAACATTCTCTAACCTAGACAAGTTGTCTGCAACGGGGTTCTCAGCTCCCTTTCTATCAGTAATATGCAAAACAAATTCTTGGAGCAAGAGAACCCATCTAATGAGTCTAGGCTTAGCATCATAGTTTTCCATAAGATATTTAATAGCAGCATGATCAGTGTGAATAGTAACTTTGGAATCAACAATATAAGGTCTAAACTTATCACATGCAAACACAACTGCTAAGAATTCTTTTTCAGTAGTAGCATAATTTCTCTGGGCAGTACCCAGAGTCTTACTAGCATACTGGATAACATTCAATTTCTTATAAACTCTTTGCCCTAGAACAACACCTACAGCATAATCACTAGCATCGCACATAGTTTCAAAAGGTAAATTCCAATTAGGTGGCTGAACAATAGGTGCAGTGATCAAAGCTTTCTTAATTATTTCAAATGCTTCTACACAATCATCATCAAAGACAGAAGGAATATCTTTTTGCAATAAATTAGTCAGAGGCCTAGAGATTTTAGAAAAGTCCTTAATGAACCTCCTATAAAAACCGGCATGACCAAGGAAACTTCTTATACCTTTTATGTCCTTGGGACATGGCATCTTTTCAATAGCATCAACTTTGGCTTTGTCAACTTCAATACCTCTCTCGGAAATCTTATGCCCCAAGACAATGCCTTCATTAACCATAAAGTGACACTTTTCCCAATTCAGGACGAGACTAGTGTCTTCACATCTCTGCAAAACTCGATCAAGTTTTCTCAAACAATCATCAAAAGAGGATCCATAAAGGGAGAAGTCATCCATGAATACCTCACAAATCTTTTCACAAAAATCAGAGAATATAGCCATCATGCATCTTTGAAAGGTAGCAGGTGCATTACATAAACCAAAAGGCATACGTCTATAAGCAAAAGTACCAAAAGGGCAAGTAAAAGTAGTTTTCGATTGATCCTTAGCTGATACATGTATTTGAGAGAAACCAGAATAACCATCTAGAAAGCAGAAATGTGTATGTTTGGATAGTCTTTCTAGCATTTGATCAATAAAAGGTAAAGGGTAATGATCTTTCTTAGTAGCTTTATTTAATTTAGGGAAATCAATTACCATCCTATAACCTGTAATAATTCTTTGCGGGATCAATTATCTTTATCGTTAGGAACAACGGTAATACCTCCCTTTTTAGGAACACAGTGGACAGGGCTTACCCATTCACTATCGACAACGGGATAAATTATACCTGCCTCAAGGAGCTTTAGTATCTCCTTTCTTACCACTTCTTTCATCTTGGGATTCAGTTGTCATTGAGGATCTCTAATTGGTTTAGCATCGGCTTCCACATTAATTTTGTGTTGGCATAACGTGGGACTAATGCCCTTAAGATCATCCAGAGTATATCCAATAGCAGCATGGTGCTTCTTCAGAGTTTTCAATAATCTTTCTTCTTCTTGCTCTAAAAGGTTAGCACTAATAATAACATGATATATTTTCTTTTCATCAAGATAAGCATAAGTAAGATTATCAGGTAATGGTTTGAGTTAAAACACGGGATCACCCTTGGGTGGATGGGGATCCCCAAGAATTTCAACGAGAAGGTTGTGTTTCAGCATAGGTTCCTGTTTAAGGAACACTTCATCTATTTCCCTTCTTTCGTTCATAAACATATCATTTTCATGGTCTAGCAAATATTGTTCTAATGGATCAGTAGGAGGTACAGAAATGGAAGCAAGACTAATAATCTCATCCTTACTAGGTGATTCTCTATCACGAGGTTGTCTATGAAACTTAGCAAAATTGAACTCATGAGACATACCCTCTAAGCCAATTGTAAGAGTATCATTTTCACAATCAATCCTAGCACTAGCTGTATTCAAGAAGGGTCTACCAAAAATAATGGGACAAAAATCATCTTGTGGGGAACCAAGAACAAGAAATCAGTAGGATATTTAACCTTCCCACACAAGACTTCAACATCTCTAACTATCCCAATTGGTTTAGTGGTATCCCTATTAGCAAGCTTAGTGGTAACATCAATGTCTTCTAATTCAATGGGTGCAATGTCGTGCATAATTTCTTTATATAAGTCATAGGGTATTGCACTAGAACTAGCACCCATATCACATAAGCCATGATAACAATGATCTCCTATTTTAACGGAAATAATAGGCATGCCTACCACAGGTCTATGTATCTTAGTATCTGGTCTAGCAATATTAGCAGTCTCACCACAGATATAAATAACATGCCCATCTAAATCATCGTCCAAGAGATCTTTAACCATAGCAATACTAGGTTCAACTTTGATTTGCTCAGGAGGTGTATAAGTCCTATTATTACTCTTACGAAACAACAGTCGAAGTTTTAGCATGATCCTTTATCCTAACAGGAAAAGGAGGTTTCTCAACATAAGTAGTAGGAACAATAGGATCTCTATAAGAGACAGTCTTTTCTTCAACCGTAATAGGTGAAACTACCTTTACTTCAATGGGAGGATTATATTTAAACCAATTTTCTTTAGGGAGATCAACTTGAGTAGCAAAAGATTCACAGAAAGAAGCTACTATCTCAGGGTCAAGTCCATACTTAGCGCTAAATCCACGAAAAGCATCGGTATCCATAAAAGATTTAACACAATCGAACTTAGGTGTCATACCTGACTCCGTACCATCGTCGGAACCCCAATCTTCAGAGTTGTGTTTAATTATTTCCAATAAGTCCCATTTGAAATCAATAGTCTTCAGCATATAAGAACCAGCACAGGAAGTATTGAGCAGGTTGCGATCATTGAGAGAAAGCCGAGCATAAAATTTTTGAATAATCATTTCCCGGGAGAGCTCATGATTGGGGCATGAATATAACATTGACTTAAGCCTCCCCCAAGCTTGAGTGATGCTTTCTCCTTCACGAGGCCAGAAATTATATATGTAATTACGATCATGATGAACAAGATGCATAGGATAGAACTTTTGGTGAAATTCCAACTTCAATCGTTTATAATTCCAAGATCTCGTATCATCACATACCCTATACCATGTCAATGCATCTCCCTTCAAAGATAAAGGGAAGACCTTCCTTTTGACAACATTATTGGGAATACCTGCAAGCTTAAATAATCCACAAACTTCATCCACAAAGATAAGGTGTAAGTCGCGATGCAATGTTCCATCTCCTACAAATGGATTAGCTAGCAGTTTCTCTATCATACCCGAAGGAATCTCATAGTAAATATTTTCAAAAAGTTCAGTAGGTTGAGGAGAAACTCTTTGCTCTTCTTGTCGGGGTGAAGATACCCCGAACAAGCCCCTCAAAGGATTAGTTTCCATAGTGACAAGTAACAGAAAATTTCAGCACACTATAGGAATGTTTCCTTACCAAGTTCCACTCACCAAAAGCGCTACACTCCCCGGCAACGGCGCCAGAAAAGAGTCTTGATGACCCAGAAGTGTAGGGATCTATCATAGTCCATTCAGTAAGAGTGTCGAACCCAACGAGGAGCAGAAGGAAATGATAAGCGGTTTTCAGTAAGGTTTTCTCTGCAAGCACTAAAATTGTAGGTAACAAATAGTTTTGCGATAAGATAAATTGTAACGAGTAACAAGCAATGAAAGTAAATAAAGTGCACCAAGGTGGCCCAATCCTTTATGCAGCAAAGGATAAGCCTGGACAATTTCTTATAATGAGAAAGGAGCTCCCGAGGACACATGGGGATTATCGTCAAGCTAGTTTTCATCACGTTCATACGATTCGCGTTTGGTACTTTGATAATTTGATATGTGGGTGGACCGGTGCTTGGGTACTGCCCTTACTTGGACAAGCATCCCACTTATGATTAACCCCTATTGCAAGCGTCCGCAACTACAAAAGAAGTATTAAGGTAAACCTAACCACAACATTAAACATATGGATCCAAATCAGCCCCTAATGAAGCAACGCATAAACTAGGGTTTAAGCTTCTGTCACTCTAGCAACCCATCATCTACTTATTACTTCCCAATGCCTTCCTCTAGGGCCACACAACTGTGAAGTGTCATGTAGTCGATGTTCACATAACACCACAGAGGAAAAGACAACATACATCTCATCGAAATATCGAACGGATACCAAATTCACATGACTACTAATAGCAAGACTTCACCCATGTCCTCAGGAACAAACTTAACTACTCACAAAGCATATTCATGTTCATAATCAGAGGAGTAATAATATGCATAAAGGATCTGAACATATGATCTTCCACCAAGTAAACCAATTAGCATCAACTACAAGGGGTAATCAACACTACAAGCAACCCACATGTACCAATTTGTGGTTTGGATACAAGATTGGATACAAGAGATGAACTAGGGTTTGGAGAGGAGATGGTGTTGGTGAAGATGTGGATGGAGATTGACCCCCTCCCGATATGAGGATCATTGGTGATGACGTTGGTGATGATTTCCCCCTCTCGGAGGGAAGTGTCCCCATCAGAACAGCCGTGCCGCAGCTCTAGATTGGTTCCGGCAAGGTTCCGCCTCGTGGCACCGGAGTTTCGTCCCGTAAGCTTGCCCATGAGTTTTTCCAGGGTAAAAGCCTTCATATAGCTGAAGTTGGACACCGGGGGGCCATCAGGGGGCCTAGGAGACAAGGGGCGCGCCCAGTAGGGGTGGGCGCGCCCCCACCCTCCTGGCCAGGGTGTGGGCCCCCTGAGGTGTTTCTTCCGCTCAATAATTCTTATTAATTCCAAAAATAAGTTTCATGGAGTTTCAGGATTTTTGGAGCAGTGCAGAATAGGTTTCCAATGTTTGCTCCTTTTCCAACCAGAATTCCAGCTGCCGGCATTCCCCCTATTCATGGTAAACATTGTAAAATAAGAGAGAATTGCCATAAGTATTGAGATATAATGTGTAATAACAGCCCATAATGCAATAAATATTGATATAAAAGCATGATGCAAAATGGATGTATCAGCCGAGCACCCTCATGGCCGCCTCCTCTGTTGCTTGACATCGACTCCAAGTCCCGTGGATTGCGTTTGTTCCAAAAAGATTGCTTCCTAAGGTTCATTCCGTTTGGACTCCGTTTGATATTCCTTTCCTTCGAAACACTAAAATAGGCAAAAAAACAGCAATTTGGGTTGGGCCTCCGGTTAGTAGGTTAGTCCCAAAAATGATATAAAACTGTAAAGTAAAGCCCATAAACATCCAAAGCGGGTAATATAATAGCATGGAACAATCAAAAATTATAGATACGTTGGAGACGTATCAAGCATCCCCAAGCTTAATTCCTGCTCGTCCTCGAGTAGGTAAATGATAAAAACATAATTTTTGATGTGGAATGCTACCTAGCATAATTCTCAATGTAATTTTCTTTATTGTGGCATGAATGTTCAGATTCAAATGATTCAAAATAATAGTTCATATTGACATAAGAAATAGTAATGCTTCAAGCATACTAATCAAAGCAATCATGTCTTCTCAAAATAACATGGCTAAAGGAAGTTCATCACTACAAAATCATATAGTTTGGTCATGCTCGATTTTCGTCACACAAGAATGCACTCATCTTGCACACTGATACATCTCCGTCGTATCTATAATTTTTGATTGTTCCATGCAAATATTCTCCAACTTTTATATACTTTTGGCAACCTTTTATACTATTTTTGGGACTAACATATTGATCCAGTGCCCAGTGCCAGTTCTTGTCTATTGCATGTTTTTTGTTTTGCAGAAACCCAATATCAAATGGAGTCCAAGCGGGATAAAAATGGGCTGAGATTTTTTTGGAATATTTATGATTTTCGGGAAGTAAAATCAACGCGAGACGGTGTCTGAGGTGGTCATGAGGTAGGGGGTGCGCCCTACCCTCCTAGGCGCGCCCCTGACCCTCGTGGTCCACCCGTAAGGCAGTTGACGCTCTTCTTTTCGCACAAGAAAGCTAATTTTATGAGAAAGATCTGGGCGAAAGATTCACCCCAATCGGAGTTATGGATCTCCAGATATAAAGGACACGGTGAAGGGGTAGAATTAGGGAACGCAGAAACAGAGAGATAGATCCAATCTCGGAGGGGCTCTCGCCCCTCCCAAGCCATGGGAGCCAAGGACCAGAGGGGAAACCCTTCTCCCATCTAGGGAGGAGGTCAAGGAAGAAGAAGAAGAAGGGGGCCTCTCTCCCCCTTGCTTCCGATGGCGCCGAAACGCCGCCGGGGGCCATCCTCATTACCGCGATCTTCACCAACACCGTTGTCATCTTCACCAACATCTCCATCACCTTCCCCCTTCTATCTACAGCGGTCCACTCTCTCGCATCCGGCTGTACCCTCTACTTGAACATGGTGCTTTATGCTTCATATTATTTTCCAATGATGTGTTGCCATCCTATGATGTCCGAGTAGATTTTCATTGTCTTATCGGTGATTGATGAATTGCTATGATTGGTTTGAGTTGCACGTTTTATTATTGGTGCTGTCCTATTGTGCCCTCCATGTCGCGCAAGCGTGAGGGATTCCTGTTGTAGGGTTTGCAATATGTTTATGATTTGCTTATGGTGGGTGGAGTGAGTGACAGAAGCACAGACCCGAGTAAGTAGGTTGTTTGCGTATGGGATAAAAGGGGACATGATACTTTAATGCTATGGTTGGGTTTTACCTTAATGAATCTTTAGTATTTGCGGATGCTTGCTAGAGTTCCAATCATAAGTGCATATGATCCAAGTAGAGAAAGTATGTTAGCTTATGCCTCTCCCTCAAATAGAATTGCAATAGTGATTACCGGTCTAGTAATATAGTCAATTGCCTAGGGACAATTCAACAACTCCTACCACCACTTTTCCACACTCGCTATATTTACTTTTTTTGCCTCTTTATCTTAACAGCCCCTAGTTTATGTTTTCGTGTTCTTTATTCTCTTGCAAACCTATACTTTCACACCTACAAAGTACTTCTAGTTTCATACTTGTTCTAGGTAAAGCGAACGTCAAGCGTGCGTAGAGTCGTATCAGTGGCCGATAGGACTTGCGAGAGTATTTGTTCTACCTTTAGCTCCTCATTGGGTTCGACACTCTTACTTATCGAAAGAGGCTACAACTATCCCATATACTTGCAGGTTATCACACACCCTGATGACAAGCCAAGAAATTGTTTCATACTTTAGTAATCTCAAACTTTTTTGAACTTTCACGCAATACATGAACGTGAGCCATGGATATAGCACTATGGGTGGAATAGAATATGATGATGTTGGGGAACATAGTAATTTCAAAAAAATTCCTACACACACGCAAGATCATGGTGATGCATAGCAACGAGAGGGGAGAGTGTTGTCTACGTACCCTCGTAGACCGAAAGCGGAAGCGTTAGCACAATGTGGTTGATGTAGTCGTACGTCTTCACGGCCCGACCGATCAAGCACCGAAACTACGACACCTCCGAGTTCTAGCACACGTTCAGCTCGATGACGTCCCTCGAACTCCGATTCAGCCGAGTGTCGAGGGAGAGTTCCTTCAGCATGACGGCGTGGTGACGATCTTGATGTTCTACCGTCGTAGGGCTTCGCCTAAGCACCGCTACGATATTATCGAGGTGGACTATGGTGGAGGGGGGCACCGCACAAGGCTAAGAGATCCAAGGGATCAATTGTTGTTGTGTCTAGAGGTGCCCCCCTTCCCCCGTATATAAAGGAGCCAGGGGGAGGGGTTCGGCCGACTAGGAGGGGCGCGCTAGGAGGAGTCCTCCTCCCACCGGGAGTAGGACTCCCCCTTCCTTGTTGGAGTAGGAGAGAAGGAAAGAGGGGGAGAGGAGGAAGGAAAAGGGGCTGCACCCCTTGTCCAATTCGTACTAGAGGGGGGCTGCGCGCCTCCTTCCTTTCAGCCTCTCTCCTCTATTCCCGTATGGCCCAATAAGGCCCATATACTCCCCGGCAAATTCCCGCAACTCTCTGGTACTCCAAAAAAATACCCGAATCACATGGAACCTTTCCGAAGTCCGAATATAGTCGTCCAATATATCGATCTTTACGTCTCGACCATTTCGAGACTCCTCGTCATGTCCCCGATCTCATCCGGGAGTCCGAACTACTTCGGTACATCAAAACTCATAAGCTCATAATATAACTGTCATCGAAACCTTAAGCATGCGGACCCTATGGGTTCGAGAACTATGTAGACATGACCTAGAACTATTTCCGGTCAATAACCAATAGCGGAACCTGGATGCTCATATTGGCTCCTACATATTCTACGAAGATCTTTATCGGTCAAACCGCATAACAACATACGTTGTTCCCTTTGTCATCGGTATGTTTACTTGCCCGAGATTCGATCGTCGGTATCCAATACCTAGTTTAATCTCGTTACCGGCAAGTCCTATTTACTCGTTACGTAATGCATCATTCCTTAACCAACTCATTGGCCACATTTCTTGCAAGGCTTATAGTGATCTGCATTACCGAGAGGGCCCAGAGATACCTCTCCGACAATCGGAGTGACAAAACCCAATCTCGAAATACGCCAACTCAACATCTATCTTTGGAGACACCTGTAGAGCTCCTTTATAATCACCCAGTTACATTGTGATGTTTGGTAGCACACAAAGTGTTCCTCCGGTAAACGGGAGTTGCATAATCTCATAGTTACAGGAACATGTATATGTCATGAAGAAAGCAGTAGCAACATACTAAACGATCAAGTGATAAGCTAACGGAATGGGTCAAGTCAATCACATCATTCTCCTAATGATGTGATCCCATTAATCAAATGACAACTCTTTTGTCCATGGCTAGGAAACTTAACCATCTTTGATTCACAAGCTAGTCAAGTAGAGGCATACTAGTGACACTATGTTTGTCTATGTATTCACACATGTATTATGTTTCTGGTTAATACAATTATAGCATGAATAATAAACATTTATCATTAAATAAGGAAATAAATAATAACTTTATTATTGCCTCTAGGGCATATTTCCTTCAGTCTCCCACTTGCACTAGAGTCAATAATCTAGTTTACATCACTATGTGATTTAACACAAATATTCACATCTATATGTGATTAATACCCATAGTTCACATCATCATGTGATCAACACCCAAAGGGTTTACTAGAGTCAATAATCTAGTTCACATCGCTATGTGATTAACACCCAAAGAGTACTAAGGTATGATCATGTTTTGCTCGTGAGAGAAGTTTAGTTAACAGGTCTGTCACATATAGAGTCGTATGTATTTTGCAAATATTCTATGTCTTCAATACTCTGCATGGAGCTACTCTAGCTAATTGCTCCCACTTTCAATATGTATCCAGATTGAGACTTAGAGTCATCTGGACCAGTGTAAAAGTTTGCACCGATGTAACTTCTACGACGAACTCTTTTATCACCTCCATAATCGAGAAACATCTCCTTAGTCCTCACTAAGGATATTCTTGACCGCTGTCCAGTGATCTACTATTAGATCAAATTTGTATTCCTTTTTCAATCTCAGAGAAAGGTATACAATAGGTCTGGTACACAGCATAACATACTTTATAGAACCTATGACTGAGGCATAGGAAATGACTTTTCATTCTCTTTCTATTTTCTGCCATGGTCGAGTTTTGAGTCTTACTCAACTTCACACCTTGCAACATAGGCAAGAACTCCTTCTTTGACTGTTCCATTTTGAACTACTTCAAAATCTTATCAAGGTATGTACTCATTGAAAAATCTTATCAAGCGTCTTGATCTATCTATATAGATCTTGATGCTCAATGTGTAAGCAACTTCACCGAGGTCTTGCTTTGAAAAACTCCTTTCAAACACTCCTTTATGCTTTCCAGAAAACTTCTACATCATTTTCGATCAATAATATGTCATTCACATATACTTATCAGAAAGGCTGTAGTCCTCCCACTCACTTTCTTGTAAATACAGGCCTTTCCAAAAGTCTGTATAAAACCATATGCTTTGATCAACTCATCAAAGCGTATATTCCAACTCCGAGATACTTGCACCAGTCCATTGATGGATCGCTGGAGCTTTGCACATTTTGTTAGCATCTTTAGGATTGACAAAACCTTCTGATTGCATCATATGCAACTCTTCTTTAATAAATCCATTAAGGAATGCAGTTTTGACATCCATTTGCCAGATTTAATAACTCTTCTTTAATAAAACCATATGAAAATGATGATGCGTGTCATGATGATGAACGGAACGGTGGAAAGTTGCATGGCAATATATCTCGGAATGGCTATGGAAATGCCATAATAGGTAGGTATGGTGACTGTTTTAAGGAAGATATAAGGAGGTTTATGCGTGATAGAGCGTATCGTATCATGGGGTTTCGATGCACCGGCGAAGTTTGCACCAACTCTCAAGGTGAGAAAGGGCAATGCACGGTACCGAAGAGGCTAGCAATGATGGAAGGGTGAGAGTGTGTATAATCCATGGACTTAACATTAGTCATAAAGAACTCATATACTTATTGCAAAAATCTACAAGTCATCAAAAACCAAGCACTACATGCATGCTCCTAGGGGGATAGATTGGTAGGAAAAGACCATCGCTCGTCCCCGACCGCCACTCATAAGGATGACAATCTAAGAACACCTCATGTTTCAAATTTGTTACACAACGTGTACTATACGTGCATGCTACGGAACTTGCCAACTTCAACACAAGCATTCTTTAAATTTACAATTACCCAACTAGCATGACTCTAATATCACCACCTCCATATCTCAAAACAATTATCAAGCATCAAACTGATCATAGCAACCAATTCACTTCCTATGATAGTTTTTATTATACCCAACTTGGATGCCCATCATTCTAGGACCAATTTTATAACCATAGAAAATACCATGCTGTTCTAAAAGACTCTCAAAATGATATAAGCGAAGCATGAGAGATCAACAATTTCTACAAAATTAAACCACCGTCGTGCTCTAAAAGATATACGTGAAGTACTAGAGCAAAACTATCTAGCTCAAATGATATGAGTGAAGCGCATAGAGTATTCTAATAAATTCTAATCAAGTGGGTTTCTCCCAGAAGGTGTGTACAACAAGGATGATTTTGGTAATCTAAAAAGCAAAGACTAATATCATACAATACGCTCCAAGCAAAACACATATCATGTGGCGAATAAAAATATAGCTCCAAGTAAAGTTACCGATAGACGAAGACGAAAGAGGGGCTGCCTTCCGGGGCATCCCCAAGCTTAGGATTTTGGTTATCCTTGAATATCTTGGGGTGCCATGGGCATCCCCAAGCTTAGGCTCTTGCCACTCCTTATTCCATATTCCATCAAATCTTTACCCAAAACTTGAAAACTTCACAACACAAAACTCAATAGGAAATCTCATAAGCTCCATTAGTGCAAGAAAGAAAAACCACCACATAAGGTACTGTAATGAGCTCATTTTTTATTTATATTGGTGTTAAACCTACTGTATTCCAACATCTCTATGCTTTATAACCACCGATACTAGCCATAGATGCATGAAAATAAGCAAACAACACACGAAAAACAGAATCTCTCAAAAACAAAACAGTATGTAGCAATCTGTAACTTTAGAATACTTTTGGAACTCTAAAATTCCTACCAAAATAGGAAGTCGTTGGAAATTTGTCTATTGATCTACAGCAAAAAGTATCAATGCAAAATCACGTTTTTGTGAATTACTAAAATTATGTCTGTGCATGCAAAATTTTCTGTTTTTAGCAGAATCAAATTAACTACCACCGTAGGTTATCCTATAGGTTCTACTTGGCACAAACACTAACTAAAACATGTAAGAAAATCTAAACAGAATCTAGATGAAATATTTATTACTAAATCGAAGCAAAAAGGAAACACCAAAATAAAATTGGGTTGCCTCCCAACTAGCACTATCGTTTAACGCCCCTAGCTAGGCATAAAAGCGAGGATAGATCTAAGTAGTGTCATCTTTGATTTTCAGTTTTTTAGCGGAGTCATGCTCCAATCCGGGATGTTCTTTATGTTTCCCTTCATACTCATAAATTTTTAGATATAAAAAATCCAACCGCTTATTGCAAATAGTAATCAACATATTCATACTGTGAAGATTTCCGCTAACACTCTTAAGAGGTTCAAGAGATTTTTGTAGGATTTTTGTTACTTCGCAAATCTTTTCAAACACTTGTGTTTCTTCTTGGGTATGATGTGGCTCCCCTTTTTGAGGTAGTCTTCCCACTATTCCCTCTATAATCTCATGCGCAATACTGGGATCAATTTCAGTAAAATTTCCTTTGGCAATGCAATCCAAGAGTTGTCTATGGGACATATTTAGCACAACATAAAAATTGCGAAGTAGAATTCTAAAATTCACCTCTAGGGTGAAATTATGATAAGATTCCATCATCCTATACCAAGCATCTTTTAAGTTTTCTCGTCGCCTTTGCTTGAAGTGAAGAACTTCGAACTCGGGAGACATAGGAGTGGATAAGGGACTAGCCATGACGACGAGATAAATGATCTAACACACGGGCAAAAAGCAAGTAAAAGAGAAAGGAGATTGGGAAAGAAAGGGCGAATAAAATGGCAAGGGTGAAGTGGGGGAGAGGAAAACAAGAGGAAAATGGCAAATAATGTAATGCGAGGGAGATGAGTTTGTGATGGGTACTTGGTATGTCTTGACTTGAGCAAAGACCTCCCTGGCAACGGCGCCAGAAATCCTTCTTGCTACGTCTTGAGCTTGCATTGGTTTCCTTGAAGAGGAAAGGGTGATGCAGCAAAGTAGTGTAAGTATTTCCCTCAGCTTTTGAGAACCAAGGTATCAATCCAGTAGGAGGCTCCTCAAAAGTCCCACGAACCTACACAAACAAACAAGAACTTCGCAACCAACGCAATAAAGGGGTTGTCAATCCCTTCACGACCACTTGCGAAAGTGAGATCTGATAGAGATAATATGATAAGATAAATATTTTTGGTATTTTTATGATATAGATAGGAAAAGTAAAGTGCAAATAAAAGTAGACTGTAAACTTATATGATAAAAGATAGACCCAGGGGCCATAGGTTTCACTAGTGGCTTCTCCAAGATAGCATAAGTATTCCAGTGGGTGAACGAATTACTGTCGAGCAATTGATAGAAAAGCGCATAGTTATGAGATTATCTATGCATGATCATGTATATAAGCATCATGTCCGCAACAAGTAGACCGACTCCTGCCTGCATCTACTACTATTACTCCACACATCGACCGACTCATGCCTACATCTAGAGTATTAAGTTCATAAAGAACAGAGTAATGCATTAAGAAAGATGACACGATGTCGAGGGATAAACTCATGCAATATGATATGAACCCCATCTTGTTATCCTCGATGGCAACAATACAATACGTCCCTTGCTGCCCCAGCTGTCATTGGGAAATGACACCGCAAGATTGAACCCAAAGCTAAGCACTTCTCCCATTGCTAGAAAGATCAATCTAGTAGGCCAAACCAAACTGATAATTCGAAGAGACTTGCAATGATAACTTAATCACGCATAAAAGAATTCAGAGGAGATTCAAATATTTCTCATAGATAAACTTGATCATAAACCCACAATTCATTGGATCTCGACAAACACACCGCAAAAAGAGTTACATCGAATAGATCTCCAAGAAGAGCAAGGAGAACTTTGTATTGAGATTCAAAGAGAGAGAAGAAGCCATCCAGCTAATAACTATGGACCTGAAGGTCTGTGATAAACTACTCACAACTCATCGGAGAGGCCTTGGAGATGATGTAGAGTCCCTCCATGGTCGATTTCCCCTCCCGTTGAGCGCCGGCGAAGGCTCCAAGATGGGATCTCGCGGATACAGAAGGTTGCGGTGGTGGAAATAGTTTTTCGTGGTGCTCCTATATGTTTTCGGGGTACGTGGGTATATATAGGAGGAAGAAGTAGGTCGGTGGACGCTCGAGGGGCCCATGATGTGGGGGCGCCGGGCACCGTCGTGGCCGCCTCCTCTGTTGCTTCACGTCCACTCCAAGTCCCGTGGATTGCGTTTGTTCCAAAAAGATTGCTTCCAAAGGTTTCATTCCGTTTGGACTCCGTTTGATATTCCTTTCCTTCGAAACACTGAAATAGGCAAAAAAAACAACAATTTGGGTTGGGCCTCCGGTTAGTAGGTCAGTCCCAAAAATGATATAAAAGTGTAAATTAAAGACCATAAACATCCAAAACGGGTAATATAATAGCATGGAACAATCAAAAATTATAGATACGTTGGAGACGTATCAGGAATCTATTTTTTTTCTTAGTATGGATGCACTTCCTTACGTGCGAAGATGTAGCTGGTGGGTCCCAAGTGTCAGGGGGGAAACATTTTTTTTGCGAAATACGGTGGCCCGCCCGGTGGGTCCCGGCTGTCAGGTGGAGGAATAATTATTTTTCCACGTAATAAGGAGGCACTTCCTTGCTGTGGCCGTGGACCCAGCTGTCAGCCTCTCCACGTACAGTACTCTTCCAATGAAGTCATTCCTCGACCACATTGACCAACCGCGCCGAGAGCACCAAGGCGGTGGACGACTGCGAGGCCTAGGAAGGGGATGACGCGGAGCTGGGGAAGACGCGACAGTGGATGCCCACGTAGAGAGGAGTACCAGGGTTGACTGGTTCGGCTGTGGTGTGACCGTGTGAGGCTGCCATCACCGCAGAATAATATGGGTTGTGGGTGACTAGAGCGATGGCCTGGCCAGCGGTTGGAGTAGGAGGGGCGGTGAGTATTGCACGGCAAAACAGCCGGCCACAGGAGGTAGGAGCAGGCGGCATGGCCCGCTATGGTTTAGGCAGCTGGAGCAAGACAACCAGAGGTTGAAGAAGCACGACAGCTGTTGGATTGCCATCGTTTGTGTCATAACCCTAGCCTAGTCCTTTCCTGACTCTGCATAAACATCCTTGCATCATGTTTAACTTTCTGAAACTTGAATTGAGGATTGTTAAAACCTCAGAAATCTAACTAAAAGAAGGGCAAGCACACTTTAAATTGCATTCTGTGAATCCAAAATGCCCTAAAAATAGTTTTGTGAATTTTGGCAAGAGTTATATACCAAACCAAAATTCTGGAATATTTTTAAGGAATTATTTGGTCTCTGAATTTAAATCAATAATCTATTTGAATTTGGAGTTATATTCATAATATATAATGAATATATTTCAAATGCTTTGAAATATTTTATGTACTTTTGGAACAATCCAGAGAGGTAACATAAAATATTTCATAATGTTTTGGCACTATTTGAAATTCTTTTGAATTTGAAAATAGTGGCAAAATAAAATGGAAAAGAAAGCAAAACAGAAAAACTAAAAAAGAGAAGAGACTCACCTGGACTTACCAGAGCCAGCCCAGCAGCAGCCCAGCCCAGCAGCAGCTTCCCCCCTGTCGTCTTCCTCCCTGGACAGAAGGACGGAGGCGTGTGCCCCGCGCGCGCGGCCACGCGCCCCAGCCACCTCCTGCTTCCCACCGCCTCCTCAACGTCGCTTCGGACGCCACACAGTCCCCTGCTTCCCTTTGGCATCTCCCCTCCAGGCAGCTCTCTCTCCCATCCCCCTCTGCTCTCTTTCCGTACGGAGTTCGTCGACACCGACAACCACTGCCGCGGCCACTGGCCACCCCACGCATCCCGACGCGCCAAGAAGCTTCTCCTCGTACCCCTCTTCCTCCTCGACAAGCCACGCATGCCAGAAGCAGTGGAGCCTCGCCATCGAGCTCGACCCCGCCGCCTCTGCACCGTGATCGCCGGCGACCGTACGCCGTCCCCGACACATCCCCGAGCCTGATGAGCTCCGCCTCGACTCCTCCATGGGCACCTCATCGCTTCCCTCTCCTCCCTTCCTTGATTTCATGTCGTAGCCGCACTAACCACCAGACCCGAGAGCTCACCACCGCCGTGGTTCTCCATCGCCGTGGTCAGAACCACCGTCGCTCACTTTCGAGCACGGGATCGTGCTCCGTATCTCACCAGGAGCACGTAGCACCCACCAGCGCCTCCCCTAGAGCACCGCAACGCCAAACCCGAGCTCGCCCGAGCTCCGGCCGCCGCCTAGCTCGCCGCTGCCACCGCCAGAGTGCACCCCAGCCGCTGCCGCTCGTTGCGTTGGATGCGGGAGAGCCTGGGCTTCGCATTCATGCCATCCGCCGTTGATTTGCTCGCCGGAGGAGCGTTTCCAATGCCCTCCGCCGTCACTGGCATCGCCGGCGATGAGCCACGGGTCAACTCCGGCGAGTTTGACCCTGGTTGACAAGATTTGACTCCCCTCTGGGTCACTGACACGCGGGCCCGGGCCTACTAACTAATCTAGGATTAGTGCTAATTAAGCCAGGATAGTTTAGTTAGTAATTGACCTATGGGTCCCACTAGTCAGTTTGACCTGGGCCGTCCGTTGACCTGCTGACGTCACTAATACGTCATGCTGATGCAGTAAATATTTTCTGGGAATTAAAATAAATCAAAAATGATTTATTTATTCCAGAAAATATCCAAAACTTCTAAAAATCATATTAAATCAACCATAACTCCAAATGAAACGAATTATATATGAAAAATTATCAGAAAAATCCAAAGAATATGTTTATGGCATTCTCATGCATGTTTGAGCAAGTTAACCTCACTGAATATGACAATTCATGATTATTGAATAAATGGCAGTTAGTTTTGGAGTTGGAATTTCCTATAGGTTTGAATTCCACTTCAATGAATATGACTAACTGTTGCACTAGGTCAATTCAGTACTTTAATATGACATATATTTCATATGAATGTGCATTGCATTGATTGTGGTTCCTTTTGTGTTTGTCGGTGGTTGTTCCCTCTTAGTAGACGATGTTTCCGATGACGTGTTCGATGACACCGATGAAGAAATATACTATCTTCAGAAGTGTCAGGCAAGCAAAAACCCCTTGTTCATTTAGATACAATCCCACTCTCTTGCTTCTGCTCTCTTTTACTGCATTAGCACAACAATGATTCAACTGCTACATGCTACGGTAGTTGAACCCTTTTCCTCTGCATGACCTGTCATTGCCACAGTAAATAGATGAAACCCACTAGCATGAGTAGGTGTTGTTTGAGCCCTGATGTGCCTACTCATACATGCTTGTTTGTCATGCCCTCTACTGCTTAGAGTTGAGTCAGGTCTGATTCATCGGGGATGAATTGGAATGTGGTGAACATGTCCTACTATTGAGAGCTAAGTGTGTTAACACGAATTGGTAAAGGTAGCGGTGAGAGGCCATGTAGGAGTACATGGTGGGTTGTCTCATTGAAACCGTCCTTAGGAACTGAGTTCTGTGTTTGTCATCCATGAACAATTACTACCACACATTGGGCTCCAGGCACTCCAAGCTCTCTCGACTTATTAATCAACATGATCTCTGTCCAGGAGTTGCAACTAGTTTCTGGTGTTTGTAGGTAGTGTTAGTAGTCTACCAAGTGGCACCCAGTACAGGTGGGCTTGGGACAGACTAGACACAGTGGCCCGGTGTACCAAGTGACACCCGGATGGTGGGCTTGGGAACCCTGCACACATCGTTTGGGGCCGTGAGCGACACCCTGGCCGGATCTCCTTGCGGATGGAATCCGAATAGGCGATAAACCTGGACGAGAGACTTGTGTGGTTATTCAGGTCGTGGCTGACACCCTCGCTAGGCTTCCGCTTGAAGGTTGCCGAGTACATGTCGTGTAAATGACGATAAGTGGTGAGAGTGTGTGTGAAGAAGTACACCCCTGCAGGGTTAACATTATCTATTCGAATAGCTGTGTCCACGGTAAAGGACTTCTGGGTTGCCTATATAGTTCATAGTCAAGTGAAAGTGGATACTCTAAAATACGCAAGATAAGCGTGAGTGCTATGGATGGCGTTCTCGTAGGGAGACGGGAGCGGATACATAGTGGTGTATTGATATGGTGAATACGAGGACTCGTGTGCGCCACCTCAAAAGAGTTACTTGCACTCGTAGTTCAGGATAGCCACCGAGTCAAAGCTAGCTTGCTGCAGTTAAACCCCACCATCCCCTTTGTTGATAATGATGCATATGTAGGTAGTTCTGATGTAAGTCTTGCTGGGTACATTTGTACTCACCTTTGCCTATTTTATGGTTTTTGCAGAGAGAGATTTCAGTCTCACTAGTAGTTCCGCGTGAACTTCGACGTTTAGCTTGTTACCTCAGCTACGATCTTGAGCCCTCGGCAGGATCTAGTAGATAGTCAGGCTTCTCAGCCTTTTTAATTTATAGTTGTATGTAGTTAGACATGTTGAGCTTCCGCATGTGCTTTGACTTGTATGCTCTGAATGCTGGGTCGAGAGACCCATGTTTGTAATATCTCGCTCCTCGGAGCCTATTGAATAAATACTTGAGTTGTAGAGTCATGTTGTGATGCCATGTTGTATTCGCACATATCGAGCATATTGTGTGAATGTTATTGAAATGCTTGGTATGTGTGGGATATGACTATCTAGTTGTTTATCCTTGGTAGCCTATCTTACCGGGAAATGTCTACTAGTGTTTCCACTGAGCCATGGTAGCTTGCTACTGCTCCGGAACACTTAGGCTGGCCGGCATGTGTCCTTCTTCGTTCCTGTGTCTGTCCCTTCGGGGAAATGTCACGCGGTGTCTACCAGAGTCCTTGTTAGCTTGCTACAGCCCGGTTTACCGGAGTCCTGCTAGCCCAGCTGCTACAGCCCGGATTCACTCGCTGATGACCGACACGTTCATTGCTGGATCATGTTTGTCTGTCCCTATAAGTTAGTTCCACTTTGGGTTCACGACTAGCCATGTCAGCCCGTGCTCCTTATCATATGGATGCTAGCGACACTATCATATACGTGTGCCAAAAGGCGCAAACGGTCCCGGGCCTGGTAAGGTGAAACCCGTGGGGGTACCGTGCGTGAGGCTGCAAAGTGATATGAGGTGTTACATGCTAGATCGGTGTGGCATTGAGTCAGGGTCCTGATAGCTTTGGTATCAGAGCTTGACTGCCTGTAATATTACCAAGCCAAACTGGTCGAAGTTCAGTCTAGAAATTCTTTAGTTATATAAGGGAATTGATTGTGGTTGGGAACGCAAGGCTCTTTTTACTCCTTACTTCATGCCCTCTGATTCGAGTCATCTCATGTTTCCTACGGGGTTAAGGAACTAGGCTTTCTCTTCTTTCTATTAGGATCACGTGTTACTAATCTCTAGACCTATAGGATTGTTGGCTTTAAGCCTCAGTTCAGTTCCTACTACTTCTTCGTATCGCCAGTTGGTCTTGAAACCTTGATATTGTGATGTTGAGCGGTTATGCCATCATTTTGCAGGATGTCTCAAATTCTTTTGAGCATTTACAGCTGTTATGTTGTCCGAGTCATCCCAGGTTTCTACAATACTCTAATGCATTTGCAAATCCCTTCCTCCTGTTTCTGATGTCTCTTTGGGCTAGGTTAACCACACTAAACGGTGAGTTGAGGTACTCTATTGCCTCGACATATATGTTGGAGCTATTATTATGACCCTAGGTGTCTTAGAGTATCACCTAGTAATCCAGCCATGTTTTGTGTCCAAGTGTGATGACTCTGGCCATCATTCTCGAAAGCATCCCGTGATTCCATTTAGTTGGTAGCTATTCCAATCTTGGGTTCTTGAACCCAAGATTCACTCCACTTACCTCCTGTTGATAGTGTTTGCTCGTTCCTTTAGGATATTAGTAACCTTTGCGATAGTCCTCGAGGTCCGTGGTATTTCCTTCTTCCAAATACTATGAACCACTTATGGCACAAGTTTGTTGGATCAAAAGGTCACAACAAGAGTGCTCTTGATGAGTTCTCCATTCCACATTGTGAGTCTGCCAGTCCTACCTTTCTGCATGGGTTATCTAGAAGAAATGTTGAGCTTTTCTCAACCTACTAATCGATGCATCCACAACTCAGAAAATCATATGTTCTTTTGAGTTGTCCCTCTTTAGTTGTTTTATGAACTTCGTCTATCAATTGATAGTCAACGGTATGTGTGCATTCGTGTTCATCGATGCCTATTACTCTTGTGGTCCGTCAAGCCATCCTATTCAGAATGACTAGGAGAAACAAACTCCAGTACCTTATCCATTTCTAGGATTGGGTCAAAACAGTTGTGTTCCGCAGATCAAAATGCTAATCTTGCTCTTGTTCTGTCCTACCTTGGAGTATTACCATCTTTACATAAAGAATGTCATGGGAATTGCACACCCTACTATGAACTCTTGATACAGTGATACTTCTCGTCATCATTATTCATTCCTCGGTTCTGTGTTGTCGCAACCAGAGTGCCGATAAGTGAATCATGATGTGTGAAATCTATACTCCTAGCATCTCCGTTGCTTGGTAGTTAAGTGGACAATAATCTCACCCTTAGTGTGTTGATTATCGAATCATCACCCTAAGGTTGATCGTGCTACCTAGTCCATTTTCCTGGTGCACTCTTTGATCAATGAGTTAGGATTTTGCCAATCCTTGCTTATTCGAGCACATCGTCTTGCCTCGAAAGCAAGATTGTTCTCGAGCTTAGTAACATATTGGTGGTTCGTGATTTTCAAATATCCTCTCGGAAGTATCACCAGGTCATCACCCAACCGTTATGTTGAGCTCGTGATCAAGTTGGTTTCTTGTAACTACTCTTTCTCCAAGAATCTGTGTTGGATACCCCTGAGCTAGTTGGTTAAGCTAAAAAATAACTTGGAGAGTTGGAAGATGAAAGCTTGTCTGACTTAGTTCATTTTACGGGATATCTTGTATGTGTGTTGAAGAAAGTTGATATTTTCATCGGCTGACCCTCGTGATCAGTTAATGGACCTATCATTTTATCCAACCTTTGATTTGGGTGTGGGCTATCCTCAAATCAAGTCAGAACCAACGATGCTCGTAATCTTGTCTTATTCGTGGTTGATCCCTCGAGCATACACCATTACATCTTTTGGTCTGACCAATACTATCACATTGTTCACATAATGGTGGAAATCCAGTGATATGGAAATTCCGATGAGTTGCTGTTGAGCCCATCAGCAGCATTTTGTCTCCTCCATGATTCATGTTGAACATCAAGCTAGTGTTGGAAACTTTTATAAGCATTATATTCGTGACCCGTTCGTGAAGCATATGTTCGGATGGAAGTAGTGACCTCCTCTAAATCATGTGCATTTGATGCAAGTTGCCGCTGTGAATTCGAGAAAGTCAATGTTGCCTCCTCTGGAACCATCTCAAGTCAGTCATGCATGTGCGAAGTATGCTATGGTTTGATAGGCTCGCTACCTCCATTCTATATGTGTCCCTAGCACACCAAGCCACTGATTGATTTGTTCAAAGAAAAGAAGTTCTTGCGCTAATCCTGAAGGGCCCAGACGAACATGCACAAGACTTCGTTATTGCAATGATGGTTCCCAATCAGGGCTCGACAGTGTTTTATTATAAGACGACTATGTGGTCATGCTTGTCTGAGACAGCGTGTTCACTTGTTTGTAGCAGAACCAGCTCATGTTCTGGAGCTTACTACCGTAATCCATTTCCCGAGAATCTCGCAACGTCGTCTCGTCAATTTCTGTTGCACACTTTCATTTTTCTTTCTAGAGTCGCTGAGTCTAGAATATCCTGACACCAACCAGATCTTTCCTAGGAGTTTAATCATTACTAAAAATAAGGAAACTCCTAAGGGTTATAAGTGTTCTATTGAAGAATTGAATACCAAATATGGCAATACTTAGATCTATTCTCGCTTTTATGCCTAGCTAGGAGCGTTAGACGATAGCGCTTGTTGGGAGGCAACCCAATTTTATTTTTGTTCTTTACTTTTTGCTCCTGTCTAGTAATAAATTATTCATCTAGCCTCTGGTTAGATGTGGTTTTATGTTTTAATTAGTGTTTGTGCCAAGTAGAACCTATAGGATCATCTTGGGTGATAGTTAATTTGATCTTGCTGAAAAACAGAAACTTTTGCACGCACGAGAATAATTTTAATAAATCATAGAAACTTTCTTTTCAGTTGATTCTTTTTGTATAATATTAATAGAAAAATTTCCTAGGACTTCCTATTTTGGAAGGATTTTAGGGTTCCAGTAGAATTCGAAAGTTACAGATTACTACAGACTGTTCTGCTTTTGATAGATTCTGTTTTTCGTGTGTTGTTTGCTTATTTTGATGAATCTATTGCTAGTATCAGGGGGTATGAACCATAGAGAAGTTAGAATACAGTAGGTTTAACACCAATATAAATAAAGAATGAGTTCATTACAGTGGTTTGTTTTCTTGCACTAACGGAGCTCATGAGATTTTCTGTTGAGTTTTGTGTTGTGAAGTTTTCAAGTTTTGGGTAAAGATTTGATGGTTTATGGAGTAAGGAGTGGCAAGAGCCTAATATTGGGGATGCCCAAGGCACCCCAAGGTCAATTCAAGGACAACCAAAAGCCTACGCTTGGGGATGCCCCAGAAGGCATCCCCTCTTTCGTCTTCGTCTATCGGTAAATTTAATTGATGCTATATTTTTATTCACCACATGATATGTGTTTGCTTGGAGCGTCTTGTATGATTTGAGTCTTTGCTTTTTAGTTTAACACAATCATCCTTGCTGTACACACCTTTTGGGAGAGACACACATGAATCAGAATTTATTAGAATACTCTATGTGCTTCACTTATATCTTTTAAGCTAGATAATTTTGCTCTAGTGCTTCACTTATATCTTTTTAGAGCACGGCGGTGGTTTTATTTTGTAGAAATTATTGATCTCTCATGCTTCACTTATATTATTTTGAGAGTCTTTTAGAACAGCATGGTATTTTCTTTGGTTATAAAATTGGTCCTAATATGATAGGCATTCAAGATGGGTATAATAAAAACTTTCATATTAAGTGCATTGAATACTGTGAGAAGTTTGATTCCTTATGATTGTTTTGAGATATGAAGATGGTGATATTAGTCATGCTAGTGGAGTAGTTGTGAATTTGAGGAATACTTGTGTTAAAGTTTGTGATTCCCGTAGCATGCATGTATGGCGAACCGTTATGTGATGAAGTCGGAGCATGATTTATTTCTTGATTGTCTTCCTTATGAGTGGCGGCCGGGGACGAGCGATGGTATTTTCCTACCAATCTATCCCCTAGGAGCATGCGCGTAGTACTTTGTTTCGATGACTAATAGATTTTTGCAATAAGTATATGAGTTCTTTATGACTAATGTTGAGTCCATGGATTATACACACTCTCACCCTTCCACCATTGCTAGCATCTCTTGTGCCGCGCAACTTTCGCCGGTACCATACACCAACCATATACCTTAATAAAAACAGCCACCATACCTACCTATTATGGCATTTCCATAGCCATTCTGAGATATATTTTCATGCAACTTTCCACCGTTCCGTTTATTATGACATCCTCCATCATTGTCATATTGCTTTTGCATGATCATGTAGTTGACATCGTATTTGTGGCAAAGCCACCTTTATAATTCTTTCATACATGTCGCTCTTGATTCATTGCATATCCCTGTACACCGCCGGAGGCATCCACATAGAGTCATATTTTGTTCTAAGTATTGAGTTGTAATTCTTGAGCTGTAAGTAAATAAAAGTGTGATGATCTTCATTATTAGAGCATTGTCCCATGTTGGGATGATGGAGACTATGATTCCCCCACAAGTCGGGATGAGACTCCAGACTTTATGAAAAATAAAAGAGGCCAAAGAAGCCCAAATAAAAAAAGAGGCCAAAGAAGCCCACCAAAATAAAAAATAAAAAAATAAAAAAAAGAGAAAAAGAGAGAAGGGACAATGTTACTATCCTTTTACCACACTTGTGCTTCAAAGTAGCACCATGATCTTCGTGATAGAGAGTCTCCTATGTTGTCACTTTCATATACTAGTGGGAATTTTACATTATAGAACTTGGCTTGTATATTCCGATGGTGGGCTTCCTCAAAATGCCCTAGGTCTTCGTGAGCAAGCAAGTTGGATGCACACCCACTTAGTTTCTTTAGATGAGCTTTCATACACTCATAGATCTAGTGCATCTGTTGCATGGCAATCCCTAATCACTCACATTGATATCTATTGATGGGCATCTCCATAGCCCGTTGATACGCCTAGTTGATGTGAGACTATCTTCTCCTTTTTTGTCTTCTCCACAACCACCCTTCTATTCCACATATAGTGCTATGTCCATGGCTCACGCTCATGTATTGCGTGAAAATTGAAAAAGTTTGAGAACATCAAAAGTATGAAACAATTGCTTGGCTTGTCGTCGGGGTTGTGTGTGATTTAAATATTTTGTGTGACGAAGATAGAGCATAGCCAGACTATATGATTTTGTAGGGATAGCCTTCTTTGGCCATGTTATATTGAGAGGACATGATTGCTTTCTTAGCATGCTTGAAGTACTATTGTTTTCATGTCAATATGAACTTTCGTCTTGAATCTTATGGATCTAAACATTCATGCCACAATAAAGAAAATTACATTGAGAAAGATGTTAGGTAGCATTCCACATCAAAAATTCTGTTTTTACCATTCACCTACTCGAGGACGAGCAGGAATTAAGCTTGGGGATGCTTGATACGTCTCCAACGTATCTATAATTTTTGATTGTTCCATGCTATTATATTATCTGTTTTGGATGTTTAATGGGCTTTACTATATACTTTTATATTATTTTTGAACTAACCTATTAACCGGAGGCCCAGCCCTAATTGCTGTTTTTCCTATCAGTGTTTCGCAGAAAAGGAATATCAAACGGAGTCCAAATGGAATGAAACCTTCGGGAGAGTTATATTTGGAACAAACGCAATCCATGAGACTTGGAGTGGACGTCAAGGAACAAACGAGGCGGCGCAAGGTAGGAGGGCGCCCCCAGGGGGGCAGGCGCCCCCCACCCTCGTGGGCCCCACGTGGCTCCCCTGATCGACTTCCTTCACCTATATATACCCATATACCCTAAAAACATCCAGGAGCACCACGAAACCCTATTTCCACCGCCACAACGTTCTGTACCCATGAGATCCCATCTTGGGGCCTTTTCTGGCACTCCGCCGGAGGGGAAATGTATCACGGAGGCCTTCTACATCAGCGCCATAGCCTCTCCAATGATGTGTGAGTAGTTTAGCACAAACCTTCGGGTCCATAGTTATTAGCTAGATGGCGTCTTCTCTCTCTTTGAATCTCAATACAAAGTTCTCCTCGGTCTTCTTGGAGATCAATTCAATGTAATTCTTTTTGCGGTGTGTTTGTCGAGATCCGATGAATTGTGAGTTTATGATCAAGATTATCTATGAACAATATTTGAATTTTCTCTGAATTCTTTTATGTATGATTGGTTATCTTTGCAAGTCTCTTCGAATTATCAGTTTGGTTTGGCCTACTAGATTGATCTTTCTTGCAATGGGAGAAGTGCTTAGCTTTGGGTTCAATCTTGCGGTGTCCTTTCCTAGTGATAGAAAGGGCAGCAAGGAACGTATTTTATTGTTGCCATCGAGGATAAAAAGATGGGGTTTATATCATATTTCTTGAGTTTATCCCTCTACATCATGTCATCTTGCCTAATGCGTTACTCTATTCTTATGAACTTAATACTCTAGATGCATGTTGGATAGCGGTCGATGTGTGGATTAATAGTAGTAGATACAGAATCGTTTCGATCTACTTGTCGTAGACGTGATGCCTATATACATGATCGTGCCGAGATATTCCCATAACTATGCACTTTTCTATCAATTTCTCGACAGTAATTTGTTCACCCACCGTAATACTTATGCTATCTTGAGAGAACCACTAGTGAAACCTATGGCCCACGGGTCTATTTTCCATCATATAAGTTTCTGATCTATTTATTTTGCAATCTTTACTTTCCAATGTATATCATAAAAATACCAAAAATATTTATCTTATTTTTATCTCTATCAGATCTCACTTTTGCAAGTGGCCGTGAAGGGATTGACAACCCCTTTATCGCGTTGGTTGCAAGGTTATTATTTGTTTGTGTAGGTACGAGGGATTTGCATGTAGCCTCCTACTGGATTGATACCTTGGTTCTCAAAACTGAGGGAAATACTTACGCTACTTTGCTGCATCAGCCTTTCCTCTTTAAGGGAAAACCAATGCAGTGTTCAAGAGGTAGCAATATGCCGCTCCAGCCTGGATGATCAGTCCTGCGTAGCTCTCTATATTACCAATAGTTGGCCCTTCCCAGAGCACCAATGGTTCAAAGCAAGCGTTTCCAACGCCGAGGATTGGTTGAGCCGAAGTTCATTTCATTGCTTGTTATTTTTTGTGTGATGAAAATTTTAGTATTTGTAGAATGTTTTGTTGGAAATAATCTATAGTCCAACATGTATCCTCATTGTCGTTGTGTGTTGATGACTTGTTGTATGTAATAAATGGTAAATTTGCAAATGCATGTCATAAACTCAATTTATGAATGGTTTTCGAGTCACTTCTTGGAGTGTGAGTACCTTAGTAGTATAGCCAGCATCTGGTTAGACGAAGTTGCCACATCACATAGAGCCAACCTAATATTGGAGTATGCTAGCACAATAGTTAGTTCTAGTTAGATCAACTAGAGCTAGGTGTCCCATGGAGCCCGAGAAATATGGTGATAGCGTGACTGCGTGAGGTGTACTTGTACATAGTATGATGTAGGCACAGGGCTTGCCATGTTTCCTACTCCTCCGGTCTAAATGTGGAGAAGATTTGGTCGAGTTCTTCCTCATTTTGCCAACACGTGGGACATCCAGCATCTAGGTCATGTCATGCAAGAAAATGGAGTGCTAGTTGAAGCCACGTGATGTGCATCTTGGGTTAAAATGTAAATAGAATCTTACTCTTGAGTAACTCCAAAAGCGGCCACTGAAGATCTTTATTGGATTTGTTTTTCATCACCAGCACGTCGAGGTGAAAGATGTACAGGTTTAGTGGGTCGTCTTGCGTTTTCACTGACATGTGGAACCTCATGTGAGCAAACAAACAATGGGCTCCGTGCGTCCGCTGGCTGGCTGAGAAGAGAGAGACATAGAGAGAGAGAGAGAGAGAGAGAGAGAGAGAGAGGAGGGATGAGCATGGACTCAAGGAAATTTCGCGACAATGTGATTAGGAGTAGTACTGGTGGTGTACCATACTCCTGTAGATATAATGTGTTCGCTCTACATAACCGACACCTCGATATAGTGGGGTGGCATGGGCCATCACTAGCATTCACGTCTAGCAGTATGGCACACGCCACCCACACGAGTCCCATCTGACACCAATTTTCTTGGAGTCCATGCTACAACCATCTCTTCTCCCTCCTGTTTTCTCAGCCATCGCGTGGTGGGCGGGCAGGGGCTTTGCCGATAGTCAGATTGCTCAATTATGGTCCCACTTGTAAGTGAAAATGTAACACAACACGCATTCCCCCTTGAGCGACATGCCGAACGAACCATGTGGGGGTGTGACACCAACATGGAAGGCTTTTCCTTTTGAACTTGTAACTTGTAAAATTTGGTTCTGCATGGCGACACCGATAGTTAGAAATAACTATTTTCCCTAGAGTAATGAGATGTTTGGTTCTGGCACGGTTCATGCATGGAGTTCGTAAGAAAATTATGAAGTTGATGCGAAAGGTAATATAATTACTAGTAGTACAATGCACTACTACATGGATTTGACGGAAAGATAAAAATACATACGGATCCATCAATGACATCCTCAGGCCCTAGTGCACCGGGTCACCAACCAACATGTGAGGAGCATCGGCATTGGCGGCGAGCTCAACGTGCTTCTGAACAATGCCGTCCAAGGTTGCCCTGCGGTCCAAGAAGACCAGCGTCCTATCGTCCTCCTCTTGCATGTAGTAGTCCTTGTGGACGATTTGCGCATAGACGTGGGTGATTATGTCGATGGTGTCTTGCTGTGCCAGGCACTGCGCTGCGAGCACGACCTTGAGGTGGACATCCTCCGGTGCGACGGCGGGCAGTCACAGGGCCACCAGTGCATCGAAGAGATTGTCACCATAGAGGCCATTGACGGTGGCGGGCGTCGTAGAGCCTGGGCGCATGGGCTGGAGGCGTACGCCAAGGTCGTCTGCGAGATTCTTGACGATGGTGAACTTGTCGAGGAAGCCAACGAGGACCTCGTCAAACAAGGAGATGAAGCAGTCGTCCAAGAGGCCTCTCGCCCTGGCGGCCTCAAGCATGACCTGGAGACGTTCCTCGATGTCGGGCCGCAAGCCGACGTTGTGAACCATCTGGCATAGCCGGCTGATGCTCGCACTCATCGCCTCCATGGGTCTAGCTTCTAGTCAACTGATCTTGCAATTGGAGTGATCACTCTTGCCCTTGGTTAGGGTGCGTAGGTGCGTAGGATTTCGTAGATTGGACTGGCGGGGAGCCTTTATATGAGAAGTACAGACTGCTTTGCATTCACGTGTGTGTTGGCTATCTACTCCTCGGCCCTCCCTCCGTGCTGGTGTTGTATAGTCATCTCACCGAGACCAAGTTGGGGCAAAACGAGAGAACTTTGATGTTGACTGTTTTATTGGTCCCCTTTGCATTTTGCGCCAAGTTTTGACCTTTGATTTAGTAACTAATAAAATGTTAATGCATGTACTCCATGGTGGATAGGTGCCAAGGATGCCACATAGGCAAAAAATGACATATCACCGTAATTAAGGAGGAGAGAGGGCACTTTGGTGACCCAGGAAGAACTAATGCCAAGCACGTGAACCTAGGCAAACCACTTAAATGAGAGAAGTTGACCAATGCATCGGGAAATACGTTCAAAACCGAATAAAACAATACTCCATGTATTTATTTTCAGAGGGAGTAATATATTTTTTGTGACATGCATTACTAGATATTGCTAGTCAAATACTCCCTCCATTCCTTTTTACTCTGCATATAATATTTGTGTCGAGTCAAACTTCACCAACTTTGACCAAATTTGTGTAAAAAATAATCAACATTTACAATATCAAATATACGTAATATGAAACTACATTCCATATTGAATCTAAAGATATCCCTTTGGCCTTGTAAATGTTGATACTTTTTTCTATAACTTTGGTCAAAGTAAAGATACTTTGACTTCAGACAAAAGTTATAAGAAGACTAAAAAGAAACGGAGGGAGTACTAAATCCAGATGGAAGTGGTAGTACTACTAAATCCAGAAGGTGCTACTAGACTAGTAGTAGTACCACCAATGTAGTACTAGTATTGTACTACGCGTTGGTCAAATTACTCCTCACAGTGAAGTGACAAGACCCTACGCCGGAGATGACACATGAGTGTAGGCACCGTGTTCGGCATACCTAAGTTCGCCTCACCGTGTGCAGTCACTATCATCATGGCTGTAGAGCTAGCCTACTTACAGCTAGCCGTGTTCGGCATAATTTCACGTGTGTTGCCATGAGTATCTCTACTCTTTTCTTATACGAGTAAGATGCCCGTGCATTGCATGGAACACCAAGACTGGGGGTGGACGACGCCGGTTGCGACCGTCGCGCCAGATTGTTTAATGGCCTTCTAGATGTGGTGGGAAGGAGATAAGGCTAATTCTGAGAGATAAGGAGTTGTTTGTAAATAGGGAACAACTGCGGGCATATTTTTGCAAAATTGTAGAAGTTTGATTTGTATGCGTCAGATCTAGATCCGACGACTATTGCTGAAAGATGGCAGGCAGACCATCATCAGCAACTCAGGACCTCTTTGCTTCACAGGATTTTGAAAATGCAGGAAAAGGACACGACAGTATTACAAGTTTGAAACTGATATTACAAATGTTAGGAGTAATGTTGCACCTACGAAGAGGGAATTATTAGGAAGTTTACGTAAGAACTTTCGTTACTTTAGGTGGATGCAGCATTATCGTACAAACTAAAATCCACTGCCCTTACAAGTCACTAATGGGCAAATAAATTTTTGAGTCTCTAGCGACTTGATGTTTCAAAACAACTTCAGCTTCTGCCAAAACTTTGTCATTTAGTCTTAGACTCTTGCGGTGATCAGCACGCCATTCATTGTTGCGCCAGAGAACGCCAAACCTCATTACCTTGAACACACTTGCCTCCAGAACAAAGAACTTGGCCAATTTAATCTCACATGTGCTGCCTTGGTAGTCGCTCAAATCAATTTCTGTAAGATGGAGATCAAGGCATTTGATGAGATTGTTATAGTGCAGCATATTTTTCACTTTCGGATCTTTTTTATCTACAAAATAAGAGAACATATTAGAGCAGTTGGTTGTATAAGATTGTCGTGTCATCAATAAGTACCAATATCATTTGCTCATACGGTAGTTTTTTGCTCATACGTTCTCGGAATGGACCGAGGTTTGCCAAGCGTCCTTGGTACACCACCGGTAGACCGCCTGTCATGTTTCGTGCCATTTGGAGTCCGCTTGATACTCCAACGGTTAACCGGGTATCCATAAAGGCCTCTTTCGTGTGCAGCCCAACACCCCTCCAAAGTGGTCCAATAACCCATCCAAACCCCATCCGTGCTCTCGGTCGTTCGATCACGATCGTGTGGGCGAAAACAGCTCCCCATTTGGACTCTCCTAACTCCCTCTACCTATAAAAATGTCCTCTCCCTCCATTTTTCGGATCTAACCCTAGCCTCTTCCTCCTCCCGCCGCCAGACGCGTCCACCCCGCCGCCGGACACGTCCGCGCTGCCGCCCTCAACCAATCGCCTCCTGCCACGTGGTGGCCCACCACCCTCCTCTCTCCTCCCGCAGCGCCGGCCCGCTCGGCCCGCCCCCGGCCGTCGCGGGCCCAACCGCCGCC
>NC_041387.1:159332791-159381130 GCF_002162155.2 Triticum dicoccoides | reverse complement strand
CCGTTGGGAGCCCCCGCGCCGCCGCCCGTCTGCCCCGCCGGTGCCCGAGGTCCTCTCCGCCCGGTGCCCTGCTCCCCGCGCCTCCCGCCGCTGGCCGCCTTGCCTCCCGCGCCGAGGACTCCCGCCGCCGCCCCGCCTCGGCTCCGCCACCCGACGCCGCCTTGGCCGCCCCCGGATCCGGCGCCCCCATCCCCTTCCGGCCACCTCCCTCGGCTCTGGCAGTCTCCCCTCGCGAGCTCCCGCGAAACTCCAGCGATCCTCGGGATCTGAGCCAAGAGGAACCCTAGATCTGAAATCCTGAGGTCGACCCCGATTTCCTGCCAAGTCTTTTCCTGAGACAGTTTTAGCCCCTGTTCATCGCATCATAACTCCATGCATACTGCTCCATTTCGTGCGTGTAATATATCAAAATGTTCATCCTGAGATGCTTTTCATTTCATTAGATCGTTCCATGTTTGTTTGAGTCCATCTTAATGCCCGAATCATCGTTGCAAAAGTGCTATATGATGTTAACCTGCTAAAACTGCTATAACTTACTGTTTTGTCTTTTTTGCATTTTGTGTGTGCATCCTATGGGATAGATGTCTACATGAGTTTTGAGCTATGTCATGCCATCTTCACAGTGGTGCAATCCATGTATTTTTGTGAGTCTTGTAGTGAGTGCATCAAGGTCGTGAAGTAGGGTACTTGTTATTACTGTTTTGCTAGGCTGAATCTATTATATCATTATGCTATGTAAACCTGCTGCTACAAGTCATTCTATGCATAATCTGGAGATGTTCACTAAGGATGTATTGTTATACATGTCATGATCTATCCATTAATGAACCTGGTTGCATTTATAGCATGATGTAACTTGTTTTTATCTTGCTCCAAACTTGCTAAATAATGTTGTTGTCAGCCTGTTAACATTAAGTTCAGTTTTGCCATGAGCTTTGCTAGTGATCCGTGCACCCTATGAACTTGATATTGCAATGCTTAGCCTCATAAACATGTCTTCTTACTGTTGGTTACCTTGTCATCCCATGTATTGCTCTGTGGTGAGTGGTTCAAGCTCACCGACATGCCTACTTATTGTTGTTTCTGCCATGTCTGAATCTGTCATATCACTTGCCATGTTTGCATGGATGCTACCATGTTTTCTGTTGATCTTTGGAATAAGTTCGGTAAGGGAGTTTTGTTCTTTGTATTTAGTATTAGCATGTCATGCCTTTGTTTGCCATGATAGCTTACTGTAACATGTTGTTTGATAGCTCTAAACATTGCAACCTGATGTTATTATTTGTAATCTTGCCATGTCCTTTTGAGCATGTTCTAGTGATTTCTGGAGATAGCTCAGTCTTCATGTTTTGTCATGCTTTACCAGTACTTCATGCCCATGCCTTTTGTTTTCACGTTGAGATAATTTAGCACATTGTTTTGATGCTTGCTAGATGCCTAGTTGCTCTTTTGGACAGCTTGTCCTTTAAACTTCTAGAGTGTATGTGTTGAACCGTTGCTCCGTTTTGAGTGTGCTCTATATGAAACTTGCTTGATTTTGCATGAAGTTTCATATTATCATGTTGCATCCATGTTTTGATTGTGTTTTCTTGATGTTTGTATGCATTTTGCATCAATGCCATGTTTAACTTGTTTTGCTCATATCTTCTAGGCCGTAGCTCCGAATTAAATGATCTTTATATGTCACTTGACTAGAATCTCGTGTAGATCATCTTGGTGCATCTTAACTTGCTGTTTAACAACTTGAACATAAGGTTTATTCATTTCTGGACCAATTTCTAAATTTGCATATGGGGACTTACCAGAATTGTTATATGTTGTTTCCGGCCTCATTTAAACTTGCTTTGATGTGTTGCTTTTGTTTGCATCATCTCTTGCCATGAGTAGCTTCATGTAGCCTTTTTCATGCATCATACTTGAGTGTGCATCATGTCATGTATATGTGTGGTGTGTTTACCATGTTGTGTGCTTCTTCTCGATAGTTCCCATTTCGTTGCGATCGTGAGGATTCATTCGTCTACGCTTGGTTCAGCCTCATCCATTCATCTTCTTCATGGACTCGTTCTTCTTCCTTGCGGGATTTCAGGCAAGATGACCGTCACCTTGGATCTCACTACTATCATTGCTATGCTAGTTGCTTCGCTCTATCGCTTTGCTGCACTACCTATCACTTGTTCTTCAAGCCTCCCAAATTTCCATGTCAGCCTCTAACCTTTTACACCCTTCCTAGCAAACCATTTCTTGGCTATGTTACCGCATTGCTCAGCCCCTCTTATAGTGTTGTTAGTTGCAGGTGAAGTTGAAGATTGCTCCATAGTGGACAGGATTATGTTGGGATATCACAATATCTCTTATATTATTAATGCATCTATATATTTGGTAAAGGGTGGAAGGCTCGGCCTTATGCCTGGTGTTTTGTTCCACTCTTGCCGCCCTAGTTTCCGTCATATCGGTATTATGTTCCCAAATTTTGCATCCTTAACACGGTTGGGTGATTTATGGGACCTGCTTGATAGTTCGCCTTGAATAAAACTCCTCCAGCAAGGCCCAACTTTGGTTTTACCATTTGCCTACCACCTATACCTTTCCCTTGGGAGTAATTAATCCAAGGGTCATCTTTATTTTAGCCCGTCCCCCCCCCGGGCCCGTGCTTCTCTAAGTGCTGGTCCGAACTAGAGCCCTTTGCAGCGCCCCCTCAGGGAAACTTGAGGTCTGGTTTTAGTTGTACGGATTGCTCATCCGGTGTTTTCCCTGAGAACGAGATATGTGCAGCTCCTATCGGGATGTCGGTGCATCGGGAGGTCTTGCTGGTCTTGTTTTACCATTGTCGAAATGTCTTGTAACCGGGATTCCGAGACTGATCGGGTCTTCCTGGGAGAAGGAATATCCTTCGTTGATCGCGAGAGCTTATCATGGGATAAGTTGGGACACCCTTGCAGGGTATAAACTTTCGAGAGCCACGCCCGCGGTTATGTGGCAGATGGGAATTTGTTAATATCCGGTTGTAGATAACTTGACACCAGATACGAGTTCAAATGCATCAACCACGTGTGTAGCTATGATGGTCTCTTTTCGGCGGAGTCCGGGAAGTGAACACGGTTTTGTGTTATGTTTGACGTAAGTAGGAGTTCAGGATCACTCTTGATAATTGCTAGCTTCATGACCGTTCCGTTGCTTCTCTTCTCGCTCTCATTTATGTTAGCCACCATATATGCTTAGTCGCTGCTGCAACCTCATCACTTTACCCCTTCCTTTCCCATTAAGCTTTGCTAGTCTTGATACCCATGGTAATGGGATTGCTGAGTCCTCATGGCTCACAGATTACTACAACAACAGTTGCAGGTACAGGTTATGCGATGATCAAGACGCGAGAGCGATGTTCCTTGTTTTGGAGTTCTTCTTCTGCTTCTTCCTTGATCACGGGATAGGTTCCAGGTCGGCAGCCTGGGCTAGCAGGGTGGATGTCGTTTGAGTTTCTATTTGTGTTTCATCCGTAGTCGGATGGTACTCTTATGTAAGATGATGTTGTATTCATGTGGCATTGTATGCCTTTTGTATGTATCCCCATCTATTATGTAATATTGATGTAATTGTATCCACCTTGCAAAAGTGTATCAATATGCGGTTATATCCTTGGTGGGACCTTCGAGTCTCTTTAGGATAGTATCACATATTGGGCGTGACAATATGAGTCCGGGGGTCCGGAGTCATAGGCTCCCTCAGAGGCGAGACCTGTGTTCGGCTCCATCGCCGAGGGTATGGCCTGCAGGGCGGGGTCCAGCCCTCCGTCCTTAGGCAACGCAACCTGCCTCGGATTTAGGTTTGTGGCTTCTGTCGGGGTGATATCCCAAACAACGTCTGACAGCAGGTCTAAGCTGTGCTCATCGTGAATGTTCGGCGCTTCTGGTGCTGGCTCGAATTCGTCGAAGATCGAGTCCCCGCGAATGTCCGCTGTGTGACTCAAGTTTACAAACCTGGCCTGGTGGCCGGGGGCATAGTTATCGATCTGCTCCAGGTGGCGAAGTGAGTTGGTCCGCAGTGCGAAGCTGCCGAACACAAAGATCTGTCCGGGGAGGAAAGTCTCGCCCTAGACAGCGTTGTTGGTAATGATCGAAGGAGCCATCAAGCCTGACAGCGACGACACAGAGGAACTATCGATGAAAGCACCAATGTCGGTGTCAAAACCGGCGGATCTCGGGTAGGGGGTCCCGATCTTTGCGTCAAGGCTGATGGCAACAGGAAGCAAGGGACACAAATGTTTACCCAGGTTCGGGCCCTCTCGATGGAGGTAAAACCCTACTTCTTGCTTGATTAATATTGATGATATGGGTAGTACAAGAGTAGATCTACCACGAGATCGTAGAGGCTAACCCCTAAGAGCTAGCCTATGATGGTATGAATGTAATTCTGATCGGCCTTCTAAGGACCAACCTCTCTGGTTTATATAGACAACGGAGAGGGCTAGGGTTTACATGGAGTCGGTTACAAGGAAGGAAATATAATATCCGGATCGCCAAGCTTGCCTCCAATGCAAAGGAGAGTCCCATCCGGACATGGGCCGAAGTCTTGAGTCTTGTATCTTCATGCTTCAATAGTCCGGGCGTATTGCATAGTCCCGCTGTCCGGATACCCCCTAATCCAGGACTCCCTCAACTAGGCCGCGTTGGGAGGAGGCCGCGCACCCGGGGGTGGCGACGAGGGCACCCAGGGTGGGCCGCGCCAGTGCCATGGCAGCGGCTGGGCCAAGGGCCGGGCAGGGCTGGCAGAGGCAGCGCCCAGGGGAGGGCCGGGCACCCGGGCTGCTGGTGGCCGGGCACCCGGGGTGGCTAGGGACTTGGCCCTCTGGCGGTTGGGGTCCGGGCACTTGTGCCTTCTCCATCTTCTCTCTTGTCGCTCCTCTCCTCCTTCTCCTCGACCGTGGGTGCTTGGGTCTTCGCTCTAGCCTCTCCATGATCAACACCTTGACACCTAATCATGCATAGTACTTCCATTTGAGCTACTTCCATTTTTCACGCCCAAGATGCTACCCTATCCTAAAGGAACTCGAAGGTCCCACCAAGGATAGAAGTGCATCTTGAAGACGCTTTTGCAAGGTGGATATCATTACATCAACATTACATAATAGATGGGGATACATACAAAAGGCATACAATGCCACACATATACAACATCATCATACACAAGATCAACATCCGACTACGGATGAAACACAAACAGAAACTCAAACAACATCCACCCTGCTAGCCCAGGCTGCCGACCTGGAACCTATCTCCTGATCGAAGAAGAAGCAGAAGAAGAACTCCGAAACAAGCAAGCATCGCTCTCGCGTCATGATCATCGCATAACCTGTACCTGCAACTGTTGTTGTAGTAATCTGTGAGCCACGAGGACTTAGCAATCCCATTACCATGGGTATCAAGACTAGCAAAGTTTAATGGGAAAGGAAGGGGTAAAGTGGTGAGGTTGCAGCAACGACTAAGCATATATGGTGGCTAACATACGCAAATAAGAGCGAGAAGAGAACAAGCGGAACGGTCGTGAAACTAGCAATGATCAAGAAGTGATCCTGAACTCCTACTACGTCAAACATAACCCAAAACCGTGTTCACTTCCCGGACTCCGCCGAGAAGAGACCATCATGGCTACACACGCGGTTGATGCGTTTTAAAATGGATCTGGTGTCAAGTTATCTACAACCGGACATTAACAAATTCCCATCTGCCCATAACCGCGGGCACGGCTTTCGAAAGTTTAAACCCTGTAGGGGTGTCCCAACTTAGGATAAGCTCTCGCGATCAACGAAGGATATACCTTCTCCCAGGAAGACCCGATCAGACTCGGAATCCCGGTTTACAAGACATTTCGACAATGGTAAAACAAGACCGGCAAAGCCGCCCGATGCACCGACAATCCCGATAGGAGCTGCACATATCTCGTTCTCAGGGCAACACCAGATAGGTCAGCCTACGAGTAAAACCAGCCCTCGAGTTGCCCCAAGGTGGCCCCGCAGTCTGCCCGATTCGGACCAACACTCAGACAAGCACTGGCCCGGGGGGGCTAAAATAAGGATGACCCTCGGGCTGGTCGACCCAAGGGAAAGGTATAGGTGGTGGTGAGGCAAATGGTAAAACCAAGGTTGGGCCTTGCTGGAGGAGTTTTATTCAAAGCGAACTGTCAAGGGGGTCCCATAAATCACCCAACCGCGTAAGGAACGCAAAATCCGGGAACATAACACCGGTATGATGGAAACTAGGGCGGCAACAGTGGAACAAAACACCAGGCATAAGGCCGAGTCTTCCACCCTTTACCAAGTATATAGATGCATTAATAATATAAGAGATATTGTGATATCCCAACATAATCCTGTCCACCCTGGAGCAATCTTCAACTTCACCTGCAACTAGCAACACTATAAGAGGGCTGAGCAAAGCGGTAACATAGCCAAGCAACGGTTTGCTAGGAAGGGTGTCAAAGGTTAGAGGTTCATGGCAATTTGGGAGGCTTGATGAGCAAAAGATAGGTAACACAGCATAGCGATAGAACGAAGAAACAAGCATAGCAATGATAGTAGTGAGATCCAGGGTAGCGGTCATCTTGCCTGAAATCCCGCTAGGAAGAAGAACGAGTCCATGAAGAAGATGAACGGGCGTAGTCGAACGAATCCTCACAAACGCAGCATTACCGGAACTATCAAGGAGAAGCGCAACCGGAAAGAAGTAAACAACATAGTAAATGCACAAGCATAAACATGGCATGATGCACAAACAAGTATTACGCATGTCCAGTTTAAAGAGGCATGGCATGGCAAAGTGCAACAAACAATACTACAAATTAAGTGGAGCTCAATATGCAACGAGTTGCATATTGACGAAACACCACATTCAAGTTATTTAGTTCGCTCTCGTTTAGGTACCCAACAATATTAAATGTTGATTAACATGGCAAGAGGTGAAGCATAATTAAACTACCTATCTTGGCAAATTTAAATGAGGCCGGAACAACGAACAACAATTCCGGAGAATCCCCATGTGCATATTTTGAGTTTGGTACTGTTCTGCCCTAAACCATATTTTATAGTTGTTAAACATGCAAGATGAGTGCACCAAGTTAAACTAGGCATTTTTGCACCCCATTTACATATAAAGTTTATTTAAAATGGAGCTAGGGTTATTTAGTTATGAAATAAATCATTTTAACATGGCATTTATGCAAATTAATGCAAACAGCAAATTAAACATATTTAACATGGATGAAAGTGGCAAATTATTAATCTACACAAAATTCTAAGCATTTTGCATGTTTGAATCATTTAAATCCGATGCACGGTTCTGGAGTTATTAAATGCATGAAGTTGAGGGTTTTTTTCTGAAAAACTATAAAACACAGGATAAATGACAAAATCGCAGCAGCAGGAAAAAATACTATATGGGCCGAATCTAGCTGCACTACTGGGCTAATAGAGAGGAGGATTGTGGGAGCTCACCCATGGGCCTATCCCAAGATGGCGAGGAGGGAGAGGCTTCGGCTGGGCCTTGGAGACCGCTGGAGGCGCGGTCAACGCGGCAGGGACGAGCGGGCGGGCTGCTGTTACTCGAAGCAGAGGATGGAGTGATGGCTTAGTGCGTCTTGGGACTCCGGCGATGGCGCGATGGAGGCCAGGGCGGCATGGATCCAAGCGGGGAACTTGAGGAGGAAGGAGGCTGTTGCGGTCCTGCGAGGGGCGGTGCCGCTTGCTGGTCTTCGGGAGGAGCTCGTCTCCCTGCGTCGACGAGGAGAGCGGGGATGCTGCGGGGACGAAGGACGACGGCTTGAAGCAGTTCCAGCGAGGAGCGGCACAGGAACAGTGGGGGCGTGGGTCTCCAAGCAGCGGATCCAGGCGGTGGAGGGCGTCGGGGTTCCATTCTCTGCCGAATCGAAGCGGAGGCGGCTCCAGGCGATGGGACGTGATGCAGGCGAGGCAGAAAGGGTCCCGAACGGGCGGCTTCGCGGATCCGGCGGGACAAAGAGGCGATGGCGGAACGGGTCGGCACGGAACGGATCTGGACGGTGGGGTCGAGCAGGACGATGGTGGTTCAGCTCCATCGGCTCCGGTCGGTGGTGAGCTGCTGTTTAGAGAAACAGAGAGGAGAGATCATGAGAGAGATCGAAGGGGAAGGAGAGAAAGCAGTAGGGGGAGAAGGGAAGGAGAGTTGCAGCCTCGTGGTGGTGGAATCGAGGGAGAGAGGAGGCTGGTTGCGAGGGGATTTGGGCAGGTGATGGCTGCAGCAATCTGGTTGGGTGGAGATGGATCGGGAAGGTGGAGGCTGGTTGGGTGGCTGAGGAAACCGAGGAGGATTTGGAATGAGCGGCGGCGGCGAGTGAGGGGATTGATGGGACAGCCATCCGAGATTTAGGGTTGGACAATATATATACATTAGGTGGATTAGGTTAGGGGCTACCTCATCCCTACGATCGTAATCGGACGGTCGCAAATAAAATAGTTAGGGAGCCCAACTAACAAAACGTAGATGTTTTGTAGATGTTTGGAGAGGATCCGGACCCATTGGTCATGACAGTCCGGGTCGGGTTCGGGGGAGTTTCGGACGCACGCGTGAGGGGGCTGCGAGCTGGCAAGAGAGGTTAGGTGGTCACGGTCAAGAGGGGAGCGAAACCCTGATTGGTCTGGAACGGCCAACAAAAGAAAGGGGGGACACGGCAACTACGAGCGGATGCAAGTTTTATGAAAACGATGCCGATGCAATGTGAATGATGACATGAGACGAGATGCATAACAAGAACAAAATGCAAAACAACAGACAAAAACCCAACCACGGAGGAAATAATAAATCACATAGCCGGAAATGGCAAGAGTCAGAGTTACGAATATGGAAAGTTGTATCCGGGGCGTTACAACACTCCACGACTACGAGAGGATCTCGTCCCGAGATCTAGGATGGCACCGGAGGGAAAAGAAACAGGAAGATAAGAGGTAAAACTAAGTTGCTTCTTCGGCAAACGAGTGAAACCATGAACCTTGAGAGGTTGAGCAATTTAAAAGAAAGAGTACAACAGAGATGAACGAGATTGCAAACAATCCGTTAGAAAAGAGGAACAAGGAACATTACGAGAACTTGAGGGTTGCAAAGACATGAATCAAGAGTTTAATGGACAAGATAGAATTCAAAACCACTCCGGTTAAAACAAGATGAGAGAGGAAGAATTCGGGCAGCACTTTGGTTGAACATGGAAGGAATAGAACATGAACTTGGCAAAATAAAAGCACTTGGATGAGACTCCAGTTAAAAGAGGAATGATAAACACAACACTCCGGTTAAGTGGATAAGCAATGAAAAGAACACGGTCCTCATAGAACGAGGTGATGGGTGAAGAGCACAACATCACTGTGCCTCCGTAACGAAAGAATAGAGGTTAGACCGTTGGGATAAAGGGACGGATAAGAAAATGAGATATGCTGCCACAAATGAACTTGGAAAGCACCCTTCCAAGAAGGTTAGAACGAAGTTGTTGGAAAGCCAACAACGAAAAGAATAAGCTTTTAGTGGGCTTATGGAAAACATCTCAAGACTATGAGGTGACAACCGGCCACTAATGGAAACCATTGATTTGATTGAGAGCACCAAAGATATGAAAACTTCTTCCACCAAGAGGATAAAGAGCAAGCTTGGGTCATGCATAATCACCACAAATAGCAACAACCCTTAAGGAAAGGCTTTAGGTGAAATCTACACAAGATAACTCACAATGAGGTTGATGGATTTAAAATACCTCATTCTTGACAACATGTGAATCACGAAACACGAACTCAAAATTATCAAGAATGACATAACACCACCTCAAATGATAAGGTAGAAAGAATTGCACTTCGGACTTCAAGATGAAGAATGCTTGAACTCCTCAAAAGAAAACGTGTGTTGAACACCATGTTTATTTTTGAGTATAGCTTTGCAGATCTTAACTTCAAGAGAAATCTTGAAGAACAATTGAAGAATGAAAAGAATCCTTGACGAACCACCATGTCGAGTCTTCGTGAGAACTCCAGTAATAAAATCAAAGGATGATAATAAAGAAAGAGAAGTTGAGAACACAAGGTGAAGCCTTGCGATGATTTAGATGGAGCTTCGCGATGAGATAATGCGGAAGACTTGGAACTCTTGAAAAGAATAGATGAAACACTAGAACCGAGAATTACTTCATCATGAACAATCTCCAGAAGAAAAGAATTGAATCACCTCGAGGAAATAAGAATAAGATTTATTGTATGCTTATCCTTCATCAAATTAAATTGATGACAAGCAATGGATTTGGCATACTACTTATTCCCGTAGAAAGGATTAAGAGAGGTATAGCGCAAACTTCAGAAGGTATTGATGGAACCACCGGTCGGGTTTGGAAACAATGATTGAATTGATATGATAAAGAAGGAAGAGAAATCTTGAATGAACCACCGTAAGAATTGAAAATGAACGTAGCAAAGGCACAATTAACCGGGAAGAATTGGAAAATGAATGAATATACTTGAGGGGATTTAGATACAAGTGAATGAAGAGATCATGAGCTTATTAGAGAATACTTGAATGATGCACCGATTAGATTTGGAGAACAAGAGTTGAAGGTTGAGAATGAGTAATATTCAGAAATGGTGGCATTCGGATTATCAAGAAAGGAAGCAACTCCTGAAATGCGTCGGATGGTTGAAAAGAATTCTCACAATTGAAAACAATTATGAGAGGATGACATAAGCTAGAACCATGAATCTTCAAGAGAATGGACCAAGATTTGGAGGAAACACTTCTTCGGTCTTCACATGTTGAGAATGATGACGAGAACCACCACCAAATTGTTGAGAAACTCCGGAAGGATTAAAAGAGGAAAGGTTGAGCCAAAGATGAAAAGAATTTGAAAGCGACCTTGGAGAAGGCATGTGACTGATGATAATTCATTCTTACATCAAACTTTGAAAAGAATTTAGAAGCTGTGGGAAAATTAGAAGAGTCAGGTAAGATCCTGGGAAAACACCTGTGGGTTAGGGCCCACTCAAAAGAAAACACCGTTGAACGATTTTGAAGAGAGATTGCACCGGTTGAATTAAATGGCTTGAATGAGATAACAACCTCGAAATATCTTGAACGGATTGAGAATGGAAACACAAGTCTTCTAAGATATCTTGAGCACTCCGGATAAGAATAGAGAGAGGTGAACAATTAAGAGGTGCATCGGCATGAGAAAGCATTAGAAACGAGGAAAGGAATATGATGAATATTGAAAGCTTGAATTGGATCCACCGGAGAAGAAACAACAATGAAGGATGATGAACTTGAAACTATTGAGCATCTTCATGGGAAATCACCGATAAGAACATTGAAAGAAAAGAATGAAGAGACTTCCCACAAATAAAAGGGTACATGATTAAGAAATATGAGTCCCTGAAGAAAAAAGGGTGGGAGGGCGGGAAAACAAAGGCAACTTGGGGACGGATGAAACGGATACCGTTGAGAAAACTTAGAATTGATCTCACAAATTTTGAAATGATCGGATCCACTTGAAGAGAAGCACACCGGTTGTAAAGAATTTACATGACAATCTCGATGATCAAAATGATTAGTACTCCCATAGAAATATGAGAACACCTCTTGAAAGGTATGGAATCAACATTTGACATTGAAGCAACTCAAATACCACAACTCAAATACCACAACTCAAAACAAAACAAAGGATTTGGCTTGCAGAATAAGCCGGAACAAACATATGATAGATCCCATATCGTATCAGGTGTCTGTTGGAAAGATATCCTACGAGCTACTTGAATTCCCACCTATAAACTCCCGAAACTTTCTGGTTATGCAATCTGGTGTTGGGGATACAGGGGAAGCAATATATCTCACCCAAACTAACTATCCCTACATCCATCTGTATCCATCCGTCAACACATAACCAAGAAAACTCCGGAAATCGTGTACCTCAACCTTCGAAAAGCATCCGTTATACGAGTTATGGCAATACTCCCGAACTCCCGCCCCAGTACTGGGTGGCGTTGAGGTTATCTCACCAACAACTACATAAAAGAGATTCTCGATGTCGGCAAAACTCAGGTATTCCAGAACTGCAACGATAAAATTGTGACGACAACACCTCGGAGCTCAACTCCCCGGGTCACTGCCACATAAAAGACAGGAGGCACCAAGAACAATGTTATCATCACAAAACCATCGGAACGATTCCAAGAAACCCGCGTGATCCTAGAAAAATTATTGAAATTTGAGGAGAGGAAAGACAAAACATCTAGGTCAGGAGACCTCACAAGAGCGACGAAGGGGCTGAGGAGTAAAAAGAATCCTACTCTCCGATATATATATAATCCTAAGACTCAAAATAGTTATCTTCTAGACTCAACAACGGCCAACAATCAAGGGGGATCCTATGGTCGGTCGAGGCTCTGATTACCAACTTGTCACGCCCAAGATGCGACCCTATCCTAAAGGAACTCGAAGGTCCCACCAAGGATAGAAGCGCATCTTGAAGACGCTTTTGCAAGGTGGATATCATTACATCAACATTACATAATAGATGGGGATACATACAAAAGGCATACAATGCCACACGAATACAACATCACAATACATAAGAGCAACATCCGACTATGGATGAATCACAAACAGAAGCTCAAACGACATCCACCCTGCTAGCCCAGGCTGCCGACCTAGAACCTATCCCCTGATCGAAGAAGCAAAAGAAGATCTCAACGCAAACAAGCATCGCTCTCGCTTCATGACCATCGCGTTACCTGTACCTGCAACTGTGGTTGTAGTAATCTGTGAGCCACGAGGACTCAGCAATCCCATTACCATGGGTATCAAGACTAGCAAAGCTTAAAGGGAAAGGAAGGGGTAAAGTGGTGATGTTGCAGCAGCGACTAAGCATATATGGTGGCTAACATACGCAAGTAAGAGCGAGAAGAGAAGCAAAGGAACGGTCGTGAAGCTAGCAATGATCAAGAGGTGATCCTGAACACCTACTTACGTCAAACATAACCCAAAAACCGTGTTCACTTCCCGGACTCCGCCGAAAAGAGACCATCACGGCTACACATGCGGTTGATGCGTTTTAAAACGGATCTGGTGTCAAGTTATCTACAACCGGACATTAACAAATTCCCATCTGCACATAACCACGGGCACGGCTTTCGAAAGTTTAAACCCTGCAGGGGTGTCCCAACTTAGCCCATGATAAGCTCTCGCGATCAACGAAGGATATACCTTCTCCCAGGAAGACCCGATCAAACTCGGAATCCTGGTTTACAAGACATTTCGACAATGGTAAAACAAGACCAGCAAAGCCGCCCGATGCGCCGACAATCCCGATAGGAGCTGCACATATCTCGTTCTCAAGGCAACACCGGATAGGTCAGCCTACGAGTAAAACCAGCCCTCGAGTTGCCCCGAGGTGGCCACGCAGTCTGCCCGGTTCAGACCAACACTTAGACAAGCACTGGCCCGGGGGGGCTAAAATAAAGATGACCCTCAGGTTGGCCGACCCAAGGGAAAGGTATAGGTGGTGGTGAGGCAAATGGTAAAACCAAGGTTGGGCCTTGCTGGAGGGGTTTTATTCAAAGCGAACTGTCAAGGGGGTCCCATAAATCACCCAACCGCGTAAGGAACGCAAAATCCGGGAACATAACACCGGTATGACGGAAACTAGGGCGGAAAGAGTGGAACAAAACACCAGGCATAAGGCCGAGTCTTCCACCCTTTACCAAGTATATAGATGCATTAATAATATAAGAGATATTGTGATATCCCAACATAATCCTGTCCACCCTAGAGCAATCTTCAACTTCACCTGCAACTAGCAATGCTATAAGAGGGATGAGCAAAGCGGTAACATAGCCAAGCAACGATTTGCTAGGAAGGGTGTCAAAGGTTAGAGGTTCATGGCAATTTGGGAGGCTTGATGAGCAAAACATAGGTAACACAGCATAGCGATAGAACGAAGCAACTAGCATAGCTATGATAGTAGTGAGATCCAGGGTAGCGGTCATCTTGCCTGAAATCCCGCTAAGAAGAAGAACGAGTCCATGAAGAAGACGAACGGGCGTAGTCGAACGAATCCTCACAAATGCAGCATTACCGGAACTATCAAGGAGAAGCGCAATCGGAAAGAAGTAAACGACATGGTTAATGCACAAGCATAAACATGGCATGATGCACAAACAAGTATGATGCATGTCCAGTTTAATGAGGCATGGCATGGCAAAGTGCAACAAACAATACTACAAATCAATTGGAGCTCAATATGCAACGAGTTGCATATTGATGAAACACCACACTCAAGTTATTTAGTTCGCTCTCGTTTAGGTACCCAACAATATTAAATGTTGATTAACATGGCAAGAGGTGAAGCATAATTAAACTACCTATCTTGGCAAATTTAAATGAGGCCGGAACAACGAACAACAATTCCGAAGAATCCCCATGTGCATATTTTGAGTTTGGTACTGTTCTGCCCTAAACCATATTTTAGAGTTGTTAAACATGCAAGATGAGTGCACCAAGTTAAACTAGGCATTTTTCCACCCCATTTACATATAAAGTTTATTTAAAATGGAGCTACGGTTATTTAGTTATGAAATAAATCATTTTAACATGGCATTTATGCAAATTAATGCAAACAGCAAATTAAACATATTTAACATGGATGAAAGTGGCAAATTATTAATCTACACAAAATTCTAAGCATTTTGCATGTTTGAATCATTTAAATCCGATGCACGGTTGTGGAGTTATTAAATGCATGAAGTTGAGGGTTTTTCTGAAAAACTATAAAACACAGGATAAATGACAAAATCCCAGCAGCAGGAAAAAATACTATATGGGCCAAATCTGGCTGCAATACTGGGCTAATAGAGAGGAGGACTGTGGGCGCTCACCCATGGGCCTAGCCCAAGATGGCGAGGAGGGAGAGGCTTCGGCTGGGCCTTGGAGACCGCTGGAGGCGCGGTCAACGCGGCAGGGACGCGTGGGCGGGCTGCTGTTGCTCGAAGCAGAGGATGGAGCGATGGCTTCGTGCGGCTTGGGACTCCGGCAATGGCGAGATGGAGGCCGGGGCGGCATGGATCCAGGCGGGGAACTTGAGGAGGAAGGAGGCTGTTGCGGTCCTGCGAGGGGCGGCGCCGCTTGCTGGTCTTTGGGAGGAGCTCGTCTCCCTGCGTCGACGAGGAGAGCGGGGGTGCTGCGGGGATGAAGGACGACGGCTTGAACCAGTTCCAGTGAGGAGCAGCACATGAATGGCGGGGCGTGGGTCTCCAAGCGGCGGATCCAGTCGGTGGAGGGCGTCGGGGTTCTGTTCTCTGCCGAATCGAAACGGAGGCGGCTCCAGGCGATGGGGCGTGATGCAGGCGAGGCAGATAGGGTCCCGAACGGGCGGCTTCGTGGATCCGGCGGGACGAACAGGCGATGGCGGAACGGGTCGGCGCGGAACAAATCTGGATGGTGGGGTCGAGCAGGACGACGGTGGCTCAGCTCCATCGGCTCCGGTCGGTGGTGAGCTCCTGTTTAGAGAAATAGAGAGGAGAGATCATGAGAGAGATCGAAGGGGAAGGAGAGAAAGGAGTAGGGGGAGAAGGGAAGGAGAGTTGCAGCCTGGTGGTGGTGGAATCGAGGGAGAGAGGAGGCTAGTTGCGAGGGGATTTGGGCAGGTGATGGCTGCAGCGATCTGGTTGGGTGGAGATGGATCAGGAAGGTGGAGGCTGGTTGGGTGGCTGAGGAAACCGAGGAGCATTTGGAATGAGCGGCGACGGCGAGTGAGGGGATTGATGGGACAGCCGTCCGAGATTTAGGGTTGGACAATATATATATATACATTAGGTGAATTAGGTTAGATGCTACCTCATCCCTACGATCGTAATCGGACGGTCGCGAATAAAATAGTTAGGGAGCCCAATTAACAAAACATAGATGTTTTGTAGATGTTTCGAGATGATCCGGACCCATTGGTCATGATAGTCCGGGTCGGGTTCGGGGGAGTTTCGGACGCGCGCGCGAGGGGGCTACGAGCTGGCAAGAGAGGTTAGGTGGTCACGGTTAAGAGGGAAGCGAAACCCTGATTGGTCTGGAATGGCCAACAAAAGCAAGGGGGGACACAACAACTACGAGCGGATGCAAGTTTTATGAAAACGATGCCGATGCAATGCGAATGATGACATGAGACAAGATGCATAACAAGAACAAAATGCAAAACAACAGACAAAAACCCAACCACGGAGGAAATAATAAATCACATAGCCGGAAATGGCAAGAGTCGGAGTTACGAATATGGAAAGTTGTATCCGGGGCATTACAGAATTAGAATGGAGTTTGAAGAGGAAGGAGTCAACCTCGGTTTTGACGGTGCGTGCGTGTGCTCTTGTCCATGGTCCTCTCCGTCCTTGCGGTAATGGTGTGACGTGCATGGTGATGGTCGAGGGATGCTCCGCATCAGATTGCCATGCAACAGATGCACTAGAGCTATAAGTGTATGAAAGCTCAACAAGAAACTAAATGGGCGTGCATCCACCTTGCTTGCTCGCGGAGACCTAGGGCACTTTGAGGAAGCCCATCATTGGAAATACAAGCCAAGTTCTATAATGAAAACTTCCCACTAGTATATGAAAGTGAAAACACAAGAGAGACTCTATCATGAAGATCATGGTGCTACTTTGAAGCACAACTGTGGTAAAAGGATAGTAGCATTGCCCCTTCTCTTTTTTTCTCATTTTTTATTATTATTTTGGCCTTTTCTCTTTTTATGGCCTCTTTTTTTTCTCTTTTTTGTCCGGAGTCTCATCCCAACTTGTGGGGGAATCATAGTCTCCATCATCCTTTCCTCAGTGGGACAATGCTCTAATAATGAAGATCATCACACTTTTATTTACTTACAACTCAAGAATTACAACTCAATGCTTAGAACAAAATATGACTCTATGTGAATGCCTCCGGTGGTGTACCGGGATGTGCAATGATTCAAGAGTGACATGTATGAAAAATTATGAACGGTGGCTTTTCCACAAATATGATGTCAACTACATGATCATGCAAGGCAATATGATAATGATGGAGCGTGTCATAATAAACGGAATGGTGGAAAGTTGCATGGCAATATATCTCGGAATGTATATCTCGGAATGGCGATGGAAATACCATAATAGGTATGTATGGTGGCTGTTTTGAGGAAGGTATATGGTGGGTGTATGGTACCAGTGAAAGTTGCGCGGTACTAGAGAGGCTAGCAATGGTGGAAGGGTGAGAGTGCGTATAATCCATGGAGCCAACTCTAGTCATAAAGAACTCACATACTTATTGCAAAAAATTATTAGTTATTGAAACAAAGTAGTATGCGCATGCTCCTAGGGGGATAAATTGGTAGGAAAAGACCATCGCTCTTCCCCGACCTCCACTCATAAGGAAGACAATCAATAAATAAATCATGCTCCAACTTCTTCACATAATGGTTCACCATACGTGCATGCTACGAGAATCACAAACTTTAACACAAGTATCTCTCAAATTCACGACTACTCTACTAGCATGACTCTAATATCACCATCTTCATATCTCAAAACAAGCATAAAGAATCAAACTTCTCATAGTATTCAATGCACTTTATATGAAAGTTTTTATTATATCCATCTTGGATGCCCATCATATTAGGACTAATTTTATAACCAAAGCAAATTACCATTCTATTATAAAAGACTCTCAAAATAATATAAGCGAAGCATGAGAGATAAACAATTTCTATAAAATAAAACGACCATTGTGCCCTAAAAAGATTTAAGTGAAGCACTAGAGCAATATTATCTAGCTCAAAAGATATAATGAAGCACATAGAGTATTCTAATAAATTCCATTTCATGCGTGTCTCTACCAAAAGGTGTGTACATGAAGTATGATTATGGTAAACTAAAATCAAAGACTCAAATCATACAAGACGCTCCAAGCAAAACAGATATCATGTGGTGAATAAAAATATTGCCTCCAGTAAAGTTACCGGCAGATGAAGACGAAAGAGGGAATGCCTTCCGGGGAATACCCAAGCTTAGGCTTTTGGTTGTCCTTGAATTTACCTTGGGGTGCCTTGGGCATCCCCAAGCTTAGGCTCTTGCCACTCCATCTTCCAAAATCCATCAAATCTTTACCCAAAAACTTGAAAACTTCACAACACAAAACTTCAATAGAAAATCTCATGAGCTCCGTTAGCATAAGAAAACAAACCACCACTTTAAGGTACTGTAATGAACTCATTATTTATTTATATTGGTGTTAAACCTACTGTATTACAACTTCTCTATGGTTCTTACCCCCCGATACTACTCATAGATTCATCAACATAAGCAAACAACACACGAAAAACAGAATCTGTCAAAAACAGAACAGTCTGTAGGTATCTGTAAATTTCAAATACTTCTGTAACTCTAAAAATTCTGAAATAAATTGGTGGACGTTAGTAATTTGTATGTTAATCATCTTCAAAAAGAATCAAACTAAAATCACTCTTGATTAAACAATGACAGCTATTCTCGTGGGCGCAAAAGTTTCTGTTTTTACAGCAAGATCGCAAAGACTTCACCCAAGTCTTCCCAAAGGTTCTACTTCGCACAAACACTAATTAAAACATAAAACCACATATAAACAGAAGCTAGATGAATTATTTATTACTAAACAGGTGCAAAAAGCAAAGAACAAAAATAAAATTGGGTTGCCTCCCAACAAGCGCTATCGATTAACGCCCCTAGCTAGGCATAAAAACACGAATAGATCTAGGTGTTGCCATAATAATGATAGGGCAAATCGAGAAAACTCATCTCATACTCCCTTTGTTCAGCAGAAATTTTTCTTTGAGGGAAGAAAAAGTAATCAAAAGGGCTAAATTTAATGGGACAAAAGTCCGCAAGATCAAGCTCGGGAGGAATTGGTTCCTCCTTTGGCCCATCAAATTGCACAACCAATTCATCATTATAAGCATTCTTTTGGCAAAAAGTCATGAGACTTTGTTCAAGAAGAAAACCTAACCCATTGTCCTGAATAGCAAAATTATCATTAATTTCAGAAATCCTATCAACTATAACACCGGTAGGAACCCTTTTTCTAAGGTTTTCATTATAAGCAACATGATCTAAAGATCGTAAACGCATTATGTCTTCTTGATTAAAAATAATTGCTTCTATGGGAGGACGACCAACATCCACCCTATAATGTGCAAAAATTTCATTGACTTCTTTCATTATAAATCTGAACTCATGTGCTAGAAACATGGTAGCCGCTCACTTAACAGAAGAATGCTCAATATTGGAAAACTCTAGAAAAATCCTTTGTATGCAAGGATGCATGTGGATAAATTGTCTTTCAAGTTCAACTATGAGCAAAGATATAGGATCCGCAAGACTAGTAGTTCTATGAATAATAGACCCACCCATAGTGGGTAAAGCACCGACACAAGTGAAGAAATCTTGAATAACTCCTTTTCCACTAATATTACCACTACCAATCCGGAACTTTTTAGTATGTAAAATAGTAGGTTCTTCATGAGGATTATCAAAAGCATCAAAGTTTCCCCCATTGTTACTACTATGTTTTTCAATGATAACCTCCCCAGTTTCAGACATGATGGCAACAAACCGCACTATCGAATGAACACACAAGAAACTAGCGAAAAGAGACGAACGGAAGAGGGGTGAAGAAAAGGCAAAGGTTTTTGAAAATCGCTTTAGAAGTGGGGGAGAGGAAAATGAGAGGCGAATGGCAAATAATGTAGTGCGAGGGAGAAGAGTTTATGATGGCTACTTGGTATGGCTTGACTTGGCGTATATCCCCCCGGCAACGGCGCCAGAAATCCTTCTTGCTACCTCTTGAGCTTGCATTGGTTTTTCCCTTGAAGAGGAAAGGGTGATGCAGCAAAGTAGCATAAGTATTTCCCTCAGTTTTGAGAACCAATGTATCAATCCAGTAGGAGACAATGCACAAGTCACCTAGTACCTGCACAAACAATCAAGAACCTTGCAACCAACGCGATAAAGGGGTTGTCAATCCCTTCACGGCCACTCGCAAAAGTGAGATCTAAGAAAAATTGTAAAGTAAATATTTTTGGTATTTTTGTTGTATAGATTGGAAAATAAAGATTGCAAAATAGTAAACGAGATGTGATAATATGTAAAAGAGAGGTAATATAATAGAAAAGAGACCCGGGGGCCATAGGTTTCACTAGTGGCTTCTCTCAAGATAGCATGTGTTACGGTGGGTGAACAAATTACTGTCGACCAATTGATTGAAAAGCGCATAATTATGAAGACATCTAAGGAAATGATCATGAACATAGGCATCACGTCTGTGTCAAGTAGACCGAAACAATTCTGCATCTACTACTATTACTCCACACATCAACCGCTATCAAGCATGCACCTAGAGTATTAAGTTCATAAGAACGGAGTAACGCATTAAGCAAGATGACATGACGTAGAGGGATAACCTCAAGAAATATGATATAAACCCCATATTTTTATCCTTGATGGAAACAATACAATACGTGCCTTGCTGCCCCTACTGTCACTCGGAAAGGAGACCGCAAGATTGAACCCAAAGCTAAGCACTTCTCCCATTGCAAGAAAGATCAATCTAGTAGGCCAAACTAAACCGATAGTTCGAAGAGACTTGCAAAGATATCAAATCATGCATATAAGAATTCAGAGAAGAACCAAATAATATTCATATATAATCTTCTTCATAAATCCACAATTCACAAGATCTCGGCAAACACACCGCAAAAGAGTATTACATCGAATAGATCTCCAAGAACATCGAGGAGAACTTTGTATTGAGAATCAAGGAGAGAGAAGAAGCCATCTAGCTAATAACTATGGACCCGAAGGTCCGTGGTAAACTACTCACGCTTCATTAGATAGGCAATGGTTTTGATGTAGAAGCCCTCCGTGATCGATTCCCCCTCCGGCAGATCGTCAAAAAAGGCCCCAAGATGGGATCTGATGGGTACAGAAGGTTGCGGTGGTGGAAAAGTGGTTTCGTGGCTCCCCCTGATGTTTCTAGGGTATAAGAGTATATATAGGCGAAAGAAGTACGTCGGTGGAGCTACAAGGGGCCGGCGAGGGTGGGGGCGCGCCTACCCCCCTGGGCACGCCCTCCTGCCTCGTGGCCTCCTCGTGGTGTTCCAGACTTCTACTTCAAGTCTTCTGGATTGCTTTCAGTCCAAGAAAGATCATCATGAAGGTTTCATTCCGTTTGGACTCTGTTTGGTATTCCTTTTTTGCAAAACCCTAAAATAGGCAAAAAAAATAGAAACTGGCACTCGGCCTCCAGTTAATAGGTTAGTCCCAAAAATAATATAAAAGAGCATATTAAAGCCCGTTAAACATCCAAAACAGATAATATAATAGCATAGAACAATCAAACATTATAGATACATTGGAGACATATTAAGCATCATGAAGGAGGGTCGCCGGCGAGGAGGCAGCACTGCAAGCAAGGAGTGAAGGTTTCAACTTGGAAAGGAAGGCGTAAATAGGGGAAATGTGGCTTTTGGTAAGGGGGAGGGGCGGGGAGGTAGATATTTCCGTGGAAGCCAAAATTTTTGAATCGGCTCAGCGAAAAAATTGGCGTGCAAAGTGTCATCAGACATGGTCCCTTATTCAGCACTGTGTATGATATGTGAACAACACAAACGATTCATATAGCTTAACCCGTGTGATGAGTTTGAACGTGAAAATTTTGGTTCGAATTTCCCTGGTTACGGTGGTCATCACATCATTGCATAATTTGCGTCACAAAGGAGACTACAGCACACCCACACTTCTTAATCGAGCAATTTCAGCAATTAAACAAAGCTAGCTGACCTAAACATTACTCTAACAAATTAAAGACCGGTGCTCTTAATTAAACAAAACAAAGAGTACTACTATGGCTGGTGCTCATCAATCTCCACCACGTCCTCCATGTCCAGCTTGCGCCCGACAATCTGGGGAAGGGGCTCCATTGCATCGATCACACCATACTCGGCAAGCATCACGCCATCCGCATCTACCATATCTTTGGAATAGGCCACCATGAGCTTGGCGTGGGCGGCCGTGATCTTGGCTTGGGCGGGCTCCGTCATGGCAAGGTATGCCGCGCAGGAATGGATGGCTGCTCGAACGCTCTCGACGATTGCCAAGTCTTCGGTCGTGTGTTGCCGACCATTGTCGGAGAACCTTCCTTCAATTTGTTTGATGACCGCCATGAGCTGGGCGTGGCTGCCCTCGACATGGTCGTGGGCGGCCTCCAACAGGGCTATGGACGCCGCTACGAAATGAACAGCTGTTGTGTCGTGACACGTCTCCAACGTATCTATAATTTTTGATTGTTACATGCTATTATATCACCCATTTTGGATTTTTATGGGCTAACCTATTAACCGAACGCCAGCCAAAATTGTTGTTTTCTTGCCTATTTCAGTGTTTCGAAGGAAAGGAATATCAAACGGAGTCCAAACAAAATGAAACATTTGGGAGAGTTACTTTTGGAACGAAAGCAATCCAGGAGACATGGAGTAGACATCAGGGAAGCAACAAGGAAGCCATGAGGCAGGGAGGCACATCCTACCCCCCTGGGCGCACCCCCCACCCTCGTGGGCCCCTCATGGCTCCCTTGATCGTCTTCTTTCGCCTATATATGTCCATATACCCTAACAAACATCGGGGAACATAATAGATCAGAAGTTTCACAGCCGCAAGCCTCTATAGCCACCAAAAACCTCTCGGGAGCCCATTCCGGCACCCTGCCGGAGGCGGAATCCCTCACCGGTGGCCATCTTCATCATCCCGGCGCTCTCCATGACAAGGAGGGAGTAGTTCACCCTCGGGGCTGAGGGTATGTACCTGTAGCTATGTGTTTGATCTCTCTCTCTCTGTCGTGTTCTTGATTTGGCATGATCTTGATGTACCGCGAGCTTTGCTAAAATAGTTGGATCTTATGATGTGTAACGCCCCGGATACAATTTTCCATATTCGTATCTCGAACTCTTTCCTTTTCCGGAGATGCGTTATGTTATTTTCCCCCGTGGTTGGGTTTTTCTCTGTTGTTTTGCATTTTGTTCTTGTTATGCATCTCATCTCATCGCATCATCCGCATTGCATCCGCATGTTTTCATAAACCTCGTTACCGTCATTGTTTTTAAAACATGCATTCGCTCGTAGTTGCCGCGTTCCCCCTTGCTTTTGTTGACCGTTCCGAGACCAACCTTGTTCTTCGTTTTTCCCTCTTGCCTAAACCGGAGTCTCTCTGTAAAGTGCTCAAGCCCCCTTGCATGCACGCCCGAAACCTGCTCCGAACACGAACCGCTCAGTCATCACCGTTGCATTCAAATCATCCCTAAACATCCCTAAATCATCATCGGTTTCTCGTTGAACTCTCCTAAGCTATTTATTCTTGACCGTTCGATTTTAATCCGAGGGTCCAAAAATAGCCCTAACCCAAATTCCACTTGCTATATAAACAGCCCAACCCTAATTTCCAGGGTAGCTGTCCCAACCTCCCTGTTGCCGCCGCCACTCCACCTCCCACATCGGGATCCCCTCGCCCGATTTCCCTTGATCCACTCGCCCAGCCAACCACCGAAGCCTGCAGCCTCCTCCTCCCACCTTGGGATCATCTCTCGGCCACCCGATCTCCTACTGCGCGCCTCCACCTCGAACCACCTCACCTCCCTGTTCCCGAGCGCCTCGGCCTTCTCCTTGAGCCAGAGCTCGCCGCCGTTGGTGACAAAAGCAGCAGCCCCGAGGCTCCCCTGCTCCCTGCCTCCTCACGTCGGCGACCAATCCGACGACACCAGGCCTCTGTCTCGCGCCCTGCTCTCCTTTCTCCCTTCCTTTACTTCCCCTCGTTCCTCACCTTCTTCCTCTGCTTGCAACAGATCGAGCCATGGCACCGCCCCAGGCTCTTCCCCGATGCCATGGACGCCGTGGAGTTTTCCTCTGCTCCGGAGCTCCTTCCTCAACACCGAGCTCGCCAAGCCCCGCTGTTAGGGACCTCCTCTACGCCCCGTTGACCCGCGCCCGTCCGCCTCGGAGCCAGCCTCCACAGCCTCCTCCCGAATTTGCTCTGCCTCGCCTCTGCCGGATCGGAGCAGCACCAGACCAGCAGCACCGTGCCCTTCCTCTCCAGCCTCCCCTCTGTTTTCTTCTAGATCATCGGCAACGCTCTCTCTCAGGATCTCTCTTCTCTCTCGCTTCTCTCCACAGGGGACCGAAGCCATGGCCGCCGGCTGTCCATGGTCGCCGCCGCAAGGATCTGCTCGCCATCCCTGTCGCCAGAGGATGCAGCCCCGCTGCCTCCAAGTCCTCTGCTTCGCCCGTGGTCGAGCGAGACGACCATAAACGCAGCCGCGTTGACCGCCCGCTCGTCAGCGCCTCTTTGCCTCGCTGGCAAGGCCCAGCCTGCTCCAGCTCCTCATCCGGCCTGCTACCTCCTCCAGCGACAGGGCCAGAGCCCATGGTGAGCCTCCAGCGCCCTGCTCCTGTTGGCTCAGTCATCACCGTTGCATTCAAATCATCCTCAAACATCCCTAAATCATCATCGGTTTCTCGTTGAACTCTCCTAAGCTATTTATTCTTGACTGTTCGATTTTAATCCGAGGGTCCAAAAATAGCCATAACCCAAATTTCTATGGTAGCTGTCCCATCCTCCCTGTTGCCGTCGCCACTCCACCTCCCACATCGGGATCCCCTCGCGCGATCTCCCTCGATCCACTCGCCCAGCCAACCACCGAAGCCTACAGCCTCCTCCTCCCACCTTGGGATCATCTCTCGGCCACCCGAGCTCCTACTGTGCGCCTCGACCTCGAACCACCTCACCTCCCTGTTCCCGAGCGCCTCGTCCTTCTCCTTGAGCCAGAGCTCGCCGCCGTTGGTGACAAAAGCAGCAGCCCCGAGGCTCCCCCGCTCCCTGCCTCCTAACGTCGGCGACCAACCCGACGACACCAAGCCTCTGTCTCGCGCCCTGCTCTCCTTCCTCTCTTCCTTTGCTTCCCCTCGTTCCTCACCTTCTTCCTCTGCTTGCAACAGATCGAGCCATGGCACCGCCCCAGGCTCTTCCCCGACGCCATGGACGTCGTGGAGTTTTCCTCTGCTCCGGAGCTCCTTCCTCGACGCCGAGCTCGCCAAGCCCCACCGTCAGGGACCTCCTCTGCGCCCCGTTGACCCGCGCCCGTCCGCCTCGGAGCCGGCCTCCACAACCTCCTCCTGAATCTGCTCCGCCTCGCCTTTGCCGGATCGGAGCAGCACCAGACCAGCAGCACCGTGCCCTTCCTCTCCAGCCTCCCCTCTGTTTTCTTCTAGATCACCGGCAATGCTCTCTCTGAGGATCTCTCTTCTCTCTCGCTTCTCTCCACAGGGGACCGAAGCCATGGCCGCCGGCCGTCCATGGTCGCCGCCGCAAGGATCTGCTCGCCTCCGCTGCCTCCGCGCCATCCCTGTCGCCGGAGGATGCAGCCCCACTGCCTCCAAGTCCTCTGCTTCGCCCGTGGTCGAGCAAGACGACCATAAACGCAGCCGCATTGACCGCCCGCTCGTCAGCGCCTCTCTGCCTCGCTGGCAAGGCCCAGCCTACTCCAGCTCCTCATCCGGCCTGCTACCTCCTCCACCGACAGGGCCAGAGCCCATGGTGAGCCTCCAGCGCCCTGCTCCTGTTGGCCCAGCCAGTTTCGGCCCATGATTTTTTTTCCTGCCAGGACGATTTTATCTAATTTCCTGGAATCTGCATGTTTACAGATTGCACCCTCATGTTCATGCATCAATAATTAATTAATCATGCATCAGATTAAAACAAATTATATATGTAAAATGCTTAGTTTTTCATCTAGTTTCATAATATGCTGTTTTCATCCATGTTCAAAATGTTTGAAATGATGTTGGTTTTAATTTGCATAAATGCCATGTTAAAATGTTTTATTTCATAACTAAATAACCGTAACTCCAATTTTAATAAACTTTATATGTAAATGGGGTGGAAAAATGCCTAGTTTAACATGGTGCACTTCATTTTGCAGTTTAACATCATTAAAATTGTGTTTAGGGCAGAACAGTACCAAATTTGAAATATGCATATGGGGATTTTCCGGAATTGTTGTGTGTTGTTTTCGGCCTCATTTAAACTTGCCTAGATAGGTAGTTTCCATATGCTTCACCTCTTGCCATGTTTAACAACATTTAATATTGTTGAGTAGCATAAACGAGAGTGAACTAAATAACTCGAATGTGGTGTTTCATCAATATGCAACTTGTTGCATATTGAGCTCCACTTAACTTGTAGTGTTGTTTGTGCATATTGTCATGCCATGCCTCATTAAGTCGGACATGCATCATGCTTGTTTGTGCATCATGCCATGTTTATGCTCGTGCATTTACCATGTTGTTTGTTTCTTTCTGGTTTGCTTCTCTCGTTAGCTTCGGTTTCGTTCTGGAGTTGTGAGGATCCGTTCGACTACGTTCGTCTGTCTTCTTCATGGAATTGTTCTTCTTCCTTGCGGGATTTCAGGCAAGATCACCGCTACCCTGGATCTCACTACTATCATTGCTATGCTAGTTGCTTCGTTCTATCGCTATGTTGCGCTACCTATCACCTCTTTATCAAGCCTCCCAAATTGCCATGAACCTCTAACCTTTGTCACCCTTCCCAGCAGACCATTGTTTGGCTATGTTACCGCTTTTCTCAGCCCCTCTTATAGCGTTGTTAGTTGCAGGTGAAGTTGAAGATTGCCCCATGATGGACAGGATTATGTTGGGATATCACAATATCTCTTATCTAATTAATGCATCTATATACTTGGTAAAGGGTGGAAGACTCAGCCTTATGCCTGGTGTTTTGTTCCACTCTTGCCGCCCTAGTTTCCGTCATACCGGTGTTATGTTCCTGGATTTTGCGTTCCTTACGCGGTTGGGTGATTTATGGGACCCCCTTGACAGTTGGCTTTGAATAAAACTCCTCCAGCAAGGTCCAACCTTGGTTTTACCATTTGCCTCACCTAGCCCTTTTTTCCCTTGGGTTTCCGGAGCCCGAGGGTCATCTTTATTTTAACCCCCCCTCCCGGGCCAGTGCTCCTTCGAGTGTTGGTCTGAAATGAGCAGCCTGCGGGGCCACCTCGGGGCAACTTGAGGGCTGGTATTACTCGTAGCTTGACTTATCCGGTGTGCCCTGAGAACGAGGTACGTGCGACTCCTATCGGGATTTATCTGCACATCAGGTGGCTTTGCTGGTCTTGTTTTACCATTGTCGAAATGTCTTGTAAACCGGGATTCCGAGTCTGATCGGGTCTTCCTGGGAGAAGGTATATCCTTTGTTGATTGCGAGAGCTTATCATGGGCTAAGTTGGGACACCCCTGCAGGGTATAATCTTTCGAAAGCCGTGCCTACGGTTATAGGCAGATGGGAATTTGTTAATGTCCGGTTGTAGATAACTTGACACCAGATACGAATTAAAACACATCAACTACGTGTGTAGCCGTGATGGTCTCTTTTCGGCGGAGTCCGGGAAGTGAACACGGTTTTTGGGTTATGTTTGATGTAAGTAGGTGTTCATGATCAACTCTGGATCATTGCTAGCTTCATGACCGTTCCTTTCTTCTCTTCTCGCTCTTACTTGCGTATGTTAGCCACCATATATGATTAGTCGCTGCTGCAACCTCACCACTTTACCCCTTCCTTTCCCTTTAAGCTTTGCTAGTCTTGATACCCATGGTAATGGGATTGCTGAGTCCTCGTGGCTCACAGATTACTACAACCACAGTTGCAGGTACAGGTTACACGATGGTCATGAAGCGAGAGCGATGCTTGTTTGCTTGTGATTCATCCGTAGTCAGATGTTGCTCTTATGTATTGTGATGTTGTATTCGTGTGGCATTGTATGCCTTTTGTATGTATCCTCATCTATTATGTAATGTTGATGTAATGATATCCACCTTGCAAAAGCGTTTCAATATGCGGTTCTATCCTTGGTGGGACCTTCGAGTCTCTTTAGGATAGTATCACATATTGGGCGTGACATGTTGTTTCTCCCCCTCTACTCTCTTGTGATGAATTGAGTTTTTCCCTTGAAGTTTTCTTATCGCATTGAGTCGTTAAGGATTTGAGAACACTTGATGTATGTCTTGTCGTGCTTATCTGTGGTGACAATGGGATATTCACGCGATCTACTTCATGTATGTTTTGGTGATCAACTTGCGGGTTCAATGAACTTATGCATAGGGGTTGGCACACGTTTTCATCTTGACTCTCCGTTAGAAACTTTGGGGAACCCTTTGAAGAACTTTGTGTTGGTTGAATAGATGAATCTGAGATTGTGTGATGCATACCGTATAATTATTCCCACGGATACTTGAGGTGACATTGGAGTATCTAGGTGACATTAGGGTTTTGGTTGATTTGTGTCTTAAGGTGTTATTCTAGTATGAACTCTATGATAGATCGAACGGAAAGAATAGCTTCGTGTTATTTTACTACGGACTCCTGAATAGATCGATCAGAAAGAATAACTTTGAGGTGGTTTCGTACCCTACAATAATCTCTTCGTTTGTTCTCTGCTATTAGTGAGTTTGGAGTGACTCTCTGTTGCATGTTGAGGGATAGTTATATGATCCAGTTATGTTATTATTGTTGAGAGAACTTGCACTAGTGAAAGTATGAACCCTAGGCCTTGTTTCGAAGCATTGCAATACCGTTTGTGCTCACTTTTACCACTTGTTACCTTGCTGTTTTTATAATTTCAGATTACAAATACCTATATCTACTATGCATATTACACACGTATCACCATCTCTTCGCCGAACTATTGCACCTATACAATTTACCATTGTATTGGGTGTGTTGGGGACACAAGAGACTCTTTGTTATTTGGTTGCCGGGTTGCTTGAGAGAGACCATCTTCATCCTACGCCTCCCACGGATTGATAAACCTTAGGTCATCCACTTGAGGGAAATTTGCTACTGTCCTACAAAGCTCTGCACTTGGAGGCCCAACAATGTCTACAAGAAGGTTGTGTAGTAGACATCATGCCGCTCTTGCCAGTTGCTATCCCCGAGGCAGATGTTGTTCCTACCGCCTAAGAAGCAACAACGGCCGTTTGGGCTACCTTGGCCACCCGGACATAGATTGCGGCCACGCTCATGAAGCTTGTTAGCATGCGCCTGGAGGCTGCGACCGCGCTCTTGCTGGAGTGGGCCGCTGAAGTTGCCCTCACGAAGAGGGTCCACACTACATCTTTCACCGGTGACGATTGAAAAGTGAAATGATATTTGGGGAGCAAGTTAGTGTGCTTAACATGCTGGTTGTGGACTGTAGTCGTTGCACCTTCCCACGTAACCCGTATGCGTACTATACTCCAAAGATGCTCCGAGCTATTTTGTGCTGCTTCTCACACAGTTGGTGATAATAAACTGTGTGCGATCTACTTGATTTTTCGTCTTAATTTGAATTACATAATGGGGTCACAGCTACAAAGGATGGTGTTTGAATTGTTAGCACTTTTATCTGCAGTGAACATGCAACTATAGGTGTGTCGTCAAAATTTTTGGAATTATTTAGGGTTCATTTGGACATTTTAGACATTAACTTTGTTTTTTAGGCATTTCTGGTGCATAATTCAAAATTAAACTACATGCACATGCTTCGGTGCACCAAATGGGTTGTAAAATGATATATGTGTGCATGGGTTGATGCTTATGTCCCATTCAAGAAATGGGGATGAATTTTAAACACCATGGCACCGTGGCTCTCCAGCAAACATTGAGGTGCTTGCTTTTGTAATTCTGGTAAATACAAAACTCGTTTGAAATTCATGAACCTTCGCATGCTATCATGGAACAGCATCAACATGCTGGGGTAAAAAATATTGTACCATTTGGGGCAGGTTATGGTATAAGCGTCTCACAAACCAGAGATTCTCGCAAGAAGCCTCATGGTTCCGTTAGGGAAACGTGTAACATTTGTGGACAAAACGATATTCGTCGCCTCTTCATCCTTTCAAATTTTTTCCTAGTGTCAACATAGAACAACTGGAGTGTCCTGTTAAATTTTGGTTTTTTCGAGGATCGTTTGGACATTTTTATTCGTTAACTAAGTTTTCTAGGTATTTATGTGCATAATTCAAAATTGAATTCCATGCAGATGCTCCAATCCATAAAAACGGGTTGCAAAATCAAATGTTTGTCCTTGGTTGCAAGCTTAGGTCACATGGAACAAATGAGAATGAATGTCAAACACCTTGACAACGTCGCTCGGCCGCTAACATTGAGATACATGATTTTAAAATTCTAGTAAATTAAAAACTCTTCTGAAATTCATGAAACTTGACATGATATCATGGAATGGCATCGACATGCCGTGGTAAAAATATTGTCCCATTTGTGGCAGGTTTGTGTATAAGTTTCTCGCAAACCAAAGCTTCTCTCACAAGAAGCCTGATGGTTTTGGTAGGGAACATGCCACCTTGGGGGACGAAACGATATATGTTGCCTCTTCTTACTTTCAAAAAATTTCTTGTGTCAACATAGAACAACAGGAGTGTTGTGTCAATTTTTGGGATTTTTTGGGGTTCGCTTGGACATTTTTATACATTAACTGAGTTTTTATGCATTCATGTGCATAATTCAGATTTGAACTACATACACATGCTCCAGTGCATATAAATGGGTTCAAAATTGGAATGTGTGCCCTTGGTTCCAACCTTGGGTCCCATGCAAAAAATGAGAATGAATGCCAAACACATTGCCACCATCGCTCGGCCGCTAACATTGAGATACATGGTTTTTAAATTCTAGTAAATCGAAAACTCGTCTGAAATTCATGAAACTTGACATGCTATCATGGGACGGCATCAATCTGCAGTGGTAAAAATATTGTCCCATTTGGGCCAGGTTGGGGTATATAAGCTTCTCACAAACCAGAGCTTCTCACAACAAGCCTCATGGTTATGGTAGGGAACGTTTCACCTTTCTGGACGAAATGATATATGTTCCCTCTTCTTGATTTCAATTTTTTTAGTGTCAACATGCAACAACATGAGTGTTGTGTTAATTTTAGGAATTTTTGGGGCTCGTTTGGACATTTTTATACATTAACTGAGTTTTCTATGCATTTATGTGCACAATTCAAATTTGAACTACAGGCACATGCTCTAATGCATATAATTTGGTTGAAAATTCAAATTTGTGTCCTTGGTTGCATGCTTAGGTCCCATGCATGAAATGGGAATGAATGTCAAACACCCTGCCCCCGTCACTCGGTAGCAAACATTGAGATACCTAGTTTTTAAATTGTAATAAATCCAAAACTCGTCTGAAATCCATGAATCTTGACATGCCATCATGTTGGGCATCAACATGCCGTCGTCAAAAATTTGTCCCATTTGGGGCAGGTTTGGGTATAAGCTTCTTACAAGCCAAAGCTTCTCACAACAAGCCTGATGGTTTTGGTAGGGAACGTGCCACCTTTGGGGACGAAACAATATCTGTTGCCTCTTATTGCTTTCAAAAATTTCCTAATGTCAACATAGAAAAACAGGAGTGTTGAGTTAAAATTTTGAATTTTCGGGGTTCATTTGGACATTTTTATACATTAACTGGGTTTCTAGGCATTTTATGTGCATAATTAAAATTTGAACTACATGCACATGCTCTAGTGCATATAAATTGGTTGAAAATCAAATTTGTGTCCTTGGGTGCATGCTTAGGTACCATGCAAGAAATGGGAATGAATTTTAAACACCGAGGCACTATTGATTGCCGGCAAAACATTGAGATGCTCTATTTTTAAATTCTAGTAAATCCAAAACTCGTCTGAAATTCATGGAACTTGGCATGCTATCAGGGAATAGCACCCGACATGTTGTGGTATTTTTCGTGTCTATTTTGAGAGAAGGCGCACTCGAATAACAACCAACAAAGACATTTTGAAACAAATAGCTACCACTATAACATCGCAAACATTTTAGATAGAACACACGTATGTAAACCGACAGCTTCCCTAGTGAGCAAAGGGAGAATGCGCCGAGCAGGATTTGTCCAGCTCTTCATCGCAAACGTTTTAGATAGAACACCTGTATGCAAAGTGAGAGCTATGTTCTTCCGCAGTAAGCCAAGGGAAAATTCGCCACGCATGATTTGTGCATCTCTTCAACGCATATAGTTAAGATTGAATAAGGTATGCAAAGTGAGACTTTGGAGCTAAGCCAAGAGAAAATTTGGCAAGCAGGATTCCTACCTCCCTTCAATGCAAACAGTTTTTTCGGAAGACCCGTGTGCAAGCACGTATAGACAATTTGGTATGATTTGCATCTGTCATATTGGGTATATTGCCATTTGTCAAACTGAAAATATTGACATTTGTTGATCTAGTAACATTGCCATTTGTCAATCCTTGTAACACTGCAATTTATCAAAATATGCAGCTAAAAATCACTAGCACTATCTTATTTTTGCAACTAAAATTCAGTAATTAAGCATGGATTGCATTCAAAGATTAAGCAGTCGTTCTTAATTTATACAAATAGTTCAACTCGACACCTAAACCGATCAAACTTTTCCCCAATTGTTACCAACCACGTATTGAAATAGCTAGTTCAACTATATAGCCCCTAAATACTACTACTACGGAGGGGCTTTGTACTACTTTTGGCAGCCTCTCATCTGCCGAGTGCTCTCAGTAAGAGGAAGAGGAGGTGGAGCCTACCGATGAGCTGGACAACTGCAATACGGTGCCAGCCGCTGCTGCACCTTCAACCACGCTCACCTCAAACGCCCTGTGCCGCTCTAGATGACCCATCTCAAAGAGGATGTACTACTCGTAGATCTCTTGATTCCTCACCTCTGCGTCGGCATGTGCTGCATCCATGGTTGCGGTAAGGCTCTTTGCGTGTTGGATGAGGCGCTCCTCCTCCTCCCGCAGGAACTCGATGTAGCACGCAAGGTTGCTGACACACATGCGGACCTCCAGCTCTGCCTCCCTCCTTTGGGCGATGGTGGCGGAGCGGTGATGATCTCGATGGTGGGCTGGTGGCCACGGCGGCCGGCGATGGGGTGGCGGCCATGACGGCCACCTGTTGGGAACATAGTAATTTCAGAAAAATTCCTACACACACACAAGATCATGGTGATGCATAGCAACGAGCGGGGAGAGTGAGTCCACGTACCCTCGTAGACCGAAAGCGGAAGCGTTAGCACAACGCAGTTGATGTAGTCGTACGTCTTCACGATCCGACCGATCCAAGTACCGAACGTACGACACCTCTGAGTTCAGCACACGTTCAGCTCGATGACGTCCCGCGAACTCTGATCCAACAGAGCTTCATGGGAGAGTTCCGTCAGAACGATGGTGTGATGACGGTGATGATGTTGCTACCGACGCAGGGCTTCGCCTAAGCGCTACTATGATATGACCGAGGTGGAATATGATGGAGGGGGCACCGCACACGGCTGGGAGAGATCAACAGATCAACTTGTGTGTCTAGAGGTGCCCCCCTGCCGCCGTATATAAAGGAGTGGAGTAGGGGAGGGGCCGGCCCTCTCTATGGCGCACCCTGGGGAGTCCTACTCCCACCGGGAATAGGATGCCCCCCTTCCATGTAGTAGGAGTAGGAGTCAAGGAAAGGGAAGAGAGAAGAGAAGGAAGGAGGGGGCGCCGCCCCTCCCCTAGTCCGATTCGGACTAGGCCTTGTGGGGGCGCAACCTGCCTCTCTCTCTCCCCCTTAAAACCCAATAAGGCACATATACTCCCCGGCGAATTCCCGTAACTCTCCAGTACTCCGATAAATACCCGAATCAGTCGGAACCTTTCTGATGTCCGAATATAGTCGTCCAATATATCGATCTTTACGTCTCGATCATTTCGAGACTCCTCGTCATGTCCCCGATCTCATCCGGGACTCCGAACTACCATCGGTACATCAAAACACATAACTCATAATATAAATCGTCATCGAACTTTAAGCGTGCGGACCCTACGGGTTCGAGAACTATGTAGACATGACCGAGACACGTCTCCGATCAATAACAAATAGCAGAACTTGGATGCTCATATTGGTTCCCACATATTGTACGAAGATCTTTATCAGTCAAACCGCATAACAATATACGTTGTTCCCTTTGTCACCGGTATGTTACTTGCCCGAGATTCGATCGTCGGTATCTCAATACCTAGTTCAATCTCATTACCGGCAAGTCTCTTTACTCGTTATGTAATGCATCATCCCACAACTAACTCATTATTCACATTGCTTGCAAGGCTTATAGTGATGTGCATTACCGGGAGGGCCCAAAGATACCTCTCAGACAATCGGAGTGACAAATCCTAATCTCGAAATACGCCAACTCAACAAGTAACTTTGGAGACACCTGTAGAGCACCTTTATAATCACCCAGTTATGTTGTGATGTTTGGTAGCACACAAAGTGTTCCTCTGGTAAACGGGAGTTGCATAATCTCATAGGCATAGGAGCATGTATAAGTCATGAAGAAAGCAATAGCAACATACTAAACGATCAAGTGTTAAGCTAACAGAATGGGTCAAGTCAATCACATCATTCTCCTCATGATGTGATCTCGTTAATCAAATGACAACTCATGTCTATGGTTAGGAAACTTAACCATCTTTGATTCAACGAGCTAGTCTTGTAGAGGCATACTTATGACATTATGTTTGTCTATGTATTCACACATGTACTAAGTTTCCGGTTAATACAATTCTAGCATGCATAATAAACATTTATCATGAATTAAGGAAATAAATAATAAATTTATTATTGCCTCTAGGGCATATTTCCTTCAGTCTCCCACTTGCACTAGAGTCAATAATCTAGTTCACATCACCATGTGATTTAACACCAATATTCACATATGTATGTGATTAACACCCATAGTTCACATCGTCATGTGATCAACACCCGAAGGGTTTACTAGAGTCGATAATCTAGTTCACATCGCTATGTGATTAACACCAAAAGAGTACTAAGGTGTGATCATGTTTTGCTTGTGAGAGAAGTTTAGTCAACGGGTCTGTCACATTCAGAGCCATATGTATTTTGCAAAATATTCTATGTCTACAATGCCTGCACGAAGCTACTCTAGCTAATTGCTCCCACTTTAAATATGTATCCAGATTGAGACTTAGAGTCATCTGGATTGGTGAAAAAGCTTGCGCCGATGTAACTCTTTACGACGAACTCTTTTATCACCTCCATAATTGAGAAATATTTCATGTCGGTGGGAAACGACACCTATGGGATCAATGGAATCCCTTCTACGGTTGCGGGGCACGGGGATCATGAGGAGAGCAGGACTAGCGGATGACACAGAGGGATTTACCCAGGTTCGGGCCGCAAAGATGCGTAAAACCCTACGATCCTACTTTGGTGGATGTATTAGTGTTCTTGAGCTCTTGAACTAGCTCTAGGTGTTGCGAGGTTCGAAAGAGCCAAATCCTTTCTCTGTGTGCCATGGGCCTCCTTTTATTGGCGAAAGGGGATGCCACAGTGGCACACAGGAGGTGAAAAGTGCTACAGTACTGCGAGTTTATTGCTAGTATTACAGGACAAGACGCATTTAATGCGAGGCTTAGGTGTCCCTTCGCTTTATCGAGGACGGGGGCGAGGCCCGTCCCGACAGTCGCCGCTCCTCCTCGCTCCGACACGCGCCCCTGGCCAGCGATGCATGTGGTGCCATGTAGGCAGGCAGGCAGCTGAGGTGGCGCGATGGTGGAGCCTCCAAGAAGGTTTGCATGTTGCCACACAGGTGCCTGCCCAGCTGGTTGGGTCGGCAAATGCATGCGAACGGCGGCAGTGACTTGGCTTGTGAGGGCCTGGTGGTGGCCCTACCGGTGTGCTTCGCGAGGGTCTTGCCGGGTGGCCCGGCAAGGGTCTTACCGTGGCGCGCTGGCTCCCCCGGCAGGGATCTTGCCGGGGTCTTGTGGGTTCCTTCGGTGAGGATAGTTGCCTTCCTATCCTCTTTTGATCTTGAGCATTTTATGTCTTCACAAAGATCTGCATGCCACCACGGAGGTGCCTCCCGAGCCCTATCCCAACGCTTTTGTCGAGCACTGGTGGGCTCAAGGGTGGCTCACTTTGGTTGGCGTGGGCTAGCTGCCCCGGCAAGGGTCTCGCCGGGGCTGCTGAGGCTGCCCCGTCAAGAATCCTTGCCGGGGGAACCTGCTACGCCTATCAGATATTTGTGGCCTTGGTCCTTGTTGTTGCTTCGATCGTCCTTGTGGCTTCGGCTTCTCTCCGGCTCCCCTTTCCTGCCCTGTTATGCGTGGTCGTGGAGGGAGGCTCTGACTGCCCGTTCACAAGTAAAGGGGTCAAAAGAAGAGCCCCTACTTTTGTACACCGACAGGAGCCCCCGGGCCTGGGCCACACATAATCGTAGCACGTTGTTGGGCCAGGCCCAGAATGGTGCGCAGGCAGTTGGGGCGGATTTTTAGCGCGGCCACTGTTCCGTCTGCTGCGCTTCCCCATGACCCGCGTAGAACGCGCGACGTGGGGATCGTGCGCGTGCATGACATGGGCGCGCTGGCGTCACCTTTCGGTGGATAGTAAAGAGGCGACTTGCGTGTCTCTTCGAGACCGCAAGGCCGCCTCCCATTTACTGCCCTCGCTCAGGAACCGTCGTTCCACGCGTCCCACTGCGCCCGCCCCTTGCGCCACGTTCGCTGCATGCATAACGCAGAGCAAATGGCAGGCGCGCGGGACGTGGGTTGTCGCGCGCGTGCGGGTCGATGCCCAGGAGCCTTCAATGGAGGGGGGAGGGTTGTCGATGGCCCCGCTTGCTGTCACTTCAAGAAGCCGGATTGGACGAGGGAGGGCGGCCTGGCCTCGCCCTTGCCCCTTTATAAAGAGAGGAGCGGGAGGAACGGTGACCTTAGCCTCTCGCCATCTGCCTCTCCCCATTCCTACTTTCTTTCTTCTTCTGCCATGGCGAGGAGGCGTGGCGACGCATCATCGGTGGCGTCGAGGGTCTTGGCCAGACAGTGTATCGCCCCTCCCCAGGAGCTCGTAGCAGCGGAGCCGGCCGCTAGAGGAAGGGGGAGGGGCGAGGTCGAGGCCGTCACGGTGCCCGAGGGAGAGGAGGACGGGGCGGAAGATCCGCCTCGCCTCCTCCAGCAGCCCCTCCTCCTATGGAGGGCCACGCCGGGGACAACCCCTGCGAATTCTTCGTCAGGCTGCGCCATCCGCCGCGCCGCCGCCTTCGCCTTTCGACCCCATTTGCGCGGGAGATGGAGCTGGATCCGCCGCAGGCGCTGTGGCTGCACATGAGGGGTTGTGGGAACAGTGGCACGTGGGTCGACGTCGAGTTCCCCGCCCCTCACGTCATGTATCTTCACTGAGGGTGGAAGACCTTCGCCCGCCTCCATAGCTTGACGGACGGGCTCGCTCTCCATTTCAAACAAATGGAGGGTGGCCTCCTCTCCATCAAGATCTTCGGGCACTTCAGGACCTGCGTGAGGTGCTGCGTGGAGAGCTCCTCCGACGATGAAGATTCCTCCGCAAGCGAGAGTGGCGAGGAAGACAACGGCAGAGACGGCAGCGTCGACGAGGGTAGCGGGCGGTAGGATGACGGGTCTGACTAGGTGTCGAGCGCCGCTCCATGTGGCACTGGTGACCCCATCATCCGTGATGCCGGCTCCTTGAACTTCTCGGGGTCGTCTCCTTGGGCGGCTGGCGTAGGGAGGCTGCGGAAGAGGAAGAGGACAGGCGACAAGGCCGTCAAGTCAGAGTACGCGGGCACCGACGCCTTCGTCGCGTGTTGACGTCCTGCCGCCTCGTCTTCGAGCTCTACCTCCGGCGCCGCCATCACCATCCAGCCCTTGGACGGCCACCGAGATGTTCTCTTGGTGTCGTCTGCCACTCGTAGCTCGCCTAGGCGCCCCTTTTGCCCTTCTGCTTTCTTGTTCCATTTCCTGAGGAGAGGGACAAGAAAGGGATTACGGGCACCTTATATATTTTTAGTCCTGTAAGCCTTCGGGCCTTTGTTAGCTTTAGAACTTGTAATCCCCCTATTCATGTTTTTCATTTCGTATGAACTGTACCTGTACGGGATGTTTTTTAATGAAAAAGGGATGTTTGCCGGGATTTTCGTTCGTGGGAGGAATCCACGACAAGGAGTGAATCCTTGTTATCTTTAAGACAAACGCTTTTCCGCCCGGCAACTGCCCTTGCCATCTCCCCACCTTTCTCAACCTTTCTCACGGTCTTGGCGGAGGCACGGATGAGGTGGGCTTAGGCTCCCTGTTCCCCTTCCTTGCCGCCGCGGCTACGACCAAATTCGGACCCAGGGGATAATCCTTGGGTACCGAAAGGGGGAGCACAGCAGTTTAGAGATAGAACGGGGTTTCACGTGTCCCAGTCCATAACGAAATGCATGATAGAGGATAAAAGACTTATCTGGATTCGCAACCCCCGGCGACCTTCGCTTGCAGCGAAGGGACCCTTGTTCTTGCAGCCCCCGGGAACTCTGGCTTGCCGGGGTCCGGTCGCCGGTCCGTTCCCTTCCTTCCAAAACAGCTCGGCAAGAATACTTATGTGCCCTGCAAACAAAAGAAGACAGAGAGGAACAGAGAGACGCACACTCGACCTCTAAGATAGGGGTTAGCCGCCGCTAAGCACTATCAACCCTAACCAAGGAAGAGACTCAATCTAGCATGCATGCTATAACTTAGGGCGCCAGTGCTTCGTTTATTTATGCTCAGGGTCTGCGCTTGGCTTTGTACAAAGGGTTACATGCCTTGCTAGCAAGGCTTGTACAAAAGGGTGGCTTGCCGAGAGGCCCGGCAGCTGCGCCTTATGGGTAAAACTTGCGAAGATGCTCGATGTTCCAGGAATTGCTCACTGGAATGGCATCTTCGGTCTCCAGCCGGACTGTGCCGGGCCTGGTGACTCGCGTTACCCGATAAGGGCCTTCCCACTTCGGCGTCAACTTGTTGGAATTCTTGGCCGACTGAGTGTGCCGAAGAACAAGGTCGCCTTCCTCAAAGCTCCGGGCATGAACCTTGAGTCTATGGTAGCGGCGCAAGGCTTGCTGGTAGTGTGCTCCTCTCACAGCTGCCCGGAGACGATCATCCTCAAGGAGCGTCACGTCATCTTGCCGCAATTGCTCTTTCTCAAGCTCATCATAAGAGAGCACTCGAGGTGACCCATATATGAGTTCCGTGGGGAGAACTGCTTCTGCCCCGTAAACTAGGGCAACGGGTGTCTGGACGGTGGCTCGATTTGGCGTCATTCCGATCGACCAAAGAACCGCCGGCAACTCATCAATCCAGCGCCTGTCAAAAGTCTTCATCCTTATGCCTCGCAGGACCTCAGCATTTGCTCTCTCCGCTAGGCCGTTGCTCCGTGGATGTGCCACGGAAGCAAAACAGACCCTGCTGCCGAGGTCCTCAATGTATTACATGAAGGCGTGGCTCGTGAACTGTGTGCAATTGTCGGTCATGATCTTGTTGGGCACCCCGAAACGGCACATTAGCCCCTTGAAGAACTTGATGGCTGACTGCACTGTCACCTTCCTCACTGCTTCCACCTATGGCTACTTTGTGAACTTGTCGATTGCAACGTACAAGTACTCAAAGCCCCCGACGGCATGGGGGAAAGGGCCCAGTATGTCGAGCCCCCAGACCGAGAAGGGCCTGGAGAGAGGGTCAGTCTGAAGGGCTTGAGCTGGTTGATGAAGCTTCTTTGAATGGAACTGGCACGCTTCAGACTTGGTTACTAGTGCCATCGCATCCTGGAGGGCGGTGGGCCAGAAAAAACCTTGCCGGAAAGCCTTGCCGGCAAGAGCCCTCGACCCTATGTGGGAGCCACATATGCCTCCATGTATCTCTAGCAATAGCTTTAGTCCTTCCTCTCGGGAGATGCACATCAATTTCACCCCATTCAGTCTTCTTCTGTACAACACGTTATCAATGAATTGGTACAGAGTGGACCGGCGGGCTACTTTTTCTGCCTCTTCCTGCTCCTCAGGAAGCTCCCCTTTTTGAAGGAAACTGACGGTGTGCTGCGCCCATGCCGGAGCCTGTGTCTCGACGGCAAGGACCAAAGGCATGTCCTTTGCCACGGGAGCGGCCGCGTCCACGTCCATGACACAAGGTCCTGCCGGAGTTGGTTGCTCTACGGCACGAGCGGCATCCACGACAACATCTTCGCCGATGGCTCTGGGGAGCTCGGTGGGGAAGTACTTGCCGGAGCTTAGCTTCCTCCGCTTGCTCTGCCCGGTTGACGGCTCAACGGATGGTTGGGTTAACTGAAGCACAAAAGTACCTGGTTCCACAGGTAGCTTGAGGGCGGCGCACTTTGACAGGTAATCGGCGACGTTGTTCTCCGCCCGAGGGACATGTTTCGGTGGGAAACGAGACCTATGGGATCACTGGAATCCCTTCTACGGTGGCGGGGTGCGGGGATCGTGAGGAGAGCAGGACTAGCGGACGACACAGAGGGATTTACCCAGGTTCGGGCCGCAAAGATGTGTAAAACCCTATGATCCTGCTTTGGTGGATGTATTAGTGTTCTTGAGCTCTTGAACTAGCTCTAGGTGCTGCGAGGTTCGAAAGAACCGAATCCTTTCTCTGTGTGCCATGGGCCTCCTTTTATAGGCGAAAGGGGCTGCCACAGTGGCACACAGGATGTGGAAAGTGCTACAGTACTGCGAGTTTATCGCTAGTATTACAGGATAAGACGCATTTAGCGAGGCTTAGGTGTCCCTTTGCTTTATCGAGGACGGGGGAGAGGCCCGTCCCGTCCGTCACCGCTCCTCCTTGCTCCGACACGTGCCTCTGGCCAGCGGTGCATGTGGTGCCATGTAGGCAGGTAGGCAGCTGAGGTGGCGCGGTGGTGGAGCCTCCACGAAGGTTTGCATGTTGCCACGCAGGTGCCTGCCCAGCTGGTTGGGTCGGCAGCTGCATGCGAACGGCGGCGACGACTTGGCTTGTGCGGGCCTGGTGGTGGCCCTACCGGTGCGCTTGGCGAGGGTCTTGCCGGGTGGCCCGGCAAGGGTCTTGCCGTGGCGCACTGGCTCCCCCAGCAAGGATCTTGCTGGGGGTCTTGTGAGTTCCTTCGCTGAGGGTAGTTGCCTTCCTATCCTCTTTTGATCTTGAGCATTTTATGTCTTCACAAAGATCTTCATGCCTCCACGGAGGTGCCTCCCGAGCCCTGTCCCAACGCTTTTGTCGAGCGCTGGTGGGCTCAAGGGTGGCTCACTTTGGTTGGCGTGGGTGAGCTGCCCCGGCAAGGGTGTTGCCGGGGCTGCTGAGGCTGCCCCATCAAGAGTCCTTGCCGGGGGAACCTGCTACGCCTATCTGATCTTTGTGGCCTTGGTCCTTGTTGTTGCTTCGGTCGTCCTTGTGGCTTCAGCTTCTCCCCAGCTTCCCTTTCCTGTCATGTTATGCGTGGCCGTGGCGGGAGGCTCTGACTGCCCATGCACAAGTAAAGGGGTCAAAAGCAGAGCCCCTACTTTTGTACACCGACAGGAACCCCCGGGCCTGGGCCACACATAAGCACATCACGTTGTTGGGCCAGGCCCGGAACGATGCACGGGCAGTTCGTGCGGATTTTTACCACGACCACTGTTCCATCCGCTACGCTTCCCCACGACCCGCGTTGAACGCACAACGTGGGGGTCGTGCGCGTGCATGACGTGGGAGGCATGCGTGGGATAGAGCTCGCATGCATGCGTCGCATTGCAGTTAATGGGAAAGGTGGCGGCCCGCGCCTTCCCCATAAAAATGAATAACCGCGGGCATGCTGCTCACTTTTCCCCTTCCCTACGTCTTCCTCCAATCTCAGAACCGCCGCCCCCTTCTTCTCGAACCTCTCTGTTTAGCCCATCGCCGCCGTGCTTCCGCCATCCTCCGCTTTTTTGCTTCCTGCAGCTGCCATGGCGCCGAAGCCCACCAAGAGCAAGGGAGTGGCGAAGGATGCCGGCGTGTCTGCGCAGCCGGAGAGGGAGCTGGTGGCGCGGCGGGCGCAGTCCGCCAACTTTCCCTCGTCGGTCGGCGTGCCCGAGCTCCGGGAGATGTTCAAGTGTTTGTGGGGCGCGAAGACGGTGGGAGAGAATACGGGGCATCCGGCCACGACCGTCGTCCCTGCCAGCGTCGGGCCGTCCCCGCATCGGTACCCCTTCTTTGTCGACTATTTCTCTTGCGGCCTCTGTCCCCCCTTCTCCGACTTCTTCAAGGACATCATGCACACCTACGGCTTCAGCCTCTTGGATTTCACTCCGAATGTCGTGGCGTGCATGGCCCTCATCGCCCATCTCTACGAGGGGTTCGTCGAGGTGTACCCCAACACGGCGCTCTTTCGCCATTATTTCTCCCCTCGGATCCAGAAGGGGGCGCCATTGTCGGCTGCGTCGCCTAGATCCCGAGGGCCAAGGGGGCGTACCCGGACGGTGCCATGAAGGAGAAGTGGGAATAATGGCGGGGCCGGTGGTGCTGGATTGAGGAAAAGGATCCGCCAGCGTTCTGCGAGGTTCGCCATAAGCCGCCGGTCCGTGGCGCTGATTGGGGCGACGCCCGGACGCCATCGCCCTCCCCCCCTCGCCGGCAAACATTGGTGCGGGGATTGGGCATGATTTGTTTAACTTCGGGCCTCTCAGCCCGGAGAGAGAGCTCGGGCCTCTCAGCCCGTAGTGGAAGAGGAAAGCAACTGAGGAGGAGGAGGAAGAGAACGAAGAGTAAGCCTCTGCTTTCCTCCCGCATTCCTTACACTTCCCCCCAATGGCGTTGCTTACCTGTCTTCACCTTGCAGGGATGTGGAGACGCTGGCCCAGAGGATCAAGAGCGCCAGGATTTCGGCGAGTGGCCAGCCCCTGCAGGTACCTCCAGTACGCCACTGGTGGTGTCGAGCAGCCCAGACAGCAGCCCCCAACCCAGCGCCCAGCGTAATTCCTCCACTCTCCGTCTATCAACGTGCGTCATGGTCGATGCTTCAGTGTTAACCGTGCTGTGGATGCACGAGAGGAGCAGCACCAAAGGGAGCCACAGAGGGCTTCTCCGACCGTGCCGCCCCCGTCGACTACACCGCCCCAAGGGGCGTCCCCGGCAAGGACACCAAGCACTGAGGCCATGCACATGGAGGAGGGGGAGGAGAACACAAGCGCTGGCGGATTTGCCTCGATGCCAGACCTTGGTGGAGAAGGGGATTCCGCCTCTCGGCCCGGCACGGGTAAGCTACTCGCTCTTCTCTTCTGCTTGCATTCTCCTTTTCCTCTTTTCCTCATTGGCTTTCGATCTTGGCTTCGCCCCATCTTTTTCTTGGTGTCCAGACCGCTCCTCCTAGGAGGTCGACGCCACCATCTAGGACGTCGCCACGGAGGCCGAGGCGGAGGCGGAGAAGATCGCTGCTAATGAGGGCGCCAGGGGCGCCACCGAGGATGCCGCCAAGGGTCCCACCGAAGAGCCCGGAAAGGGGCCTGCCGGGGACGCCGGCAAGGCCACTGCCGAGGAGGTGGCATTTGACGACCTGCCCTCCTCCTCCGCTGCTTCCGGCTCCGGCAGGTACCTGAGGGTCAGCGATGACCTCTTCGTCCATCTCCTTGGCGCGTCGAGCACCAGGGCTCCTTTTGAGGGAGAGGTATTCGACGAGGAGGCGCTTGCCACTGCCGGGCTCGAGGTGGTTGATGAGCCGGGCGTTGGTGGCGCCGGCGCCCAGGAGGAGCAGCTGCTCCAAGCCATGGGCGCCAGCTTCCGAAAGCTCCAAGCGCTCCATCGCGCTCGCCTGGCCAAGGCCCTGTCCAGGACGGCGGTGGTGGAGAAGATGGAGGAGGACCTGGGGGGCGCGTCATCGAGGCACAGGACTAGTTCCGCCAGGCTCAGGACGAGCTAAAGGCCGCCCAGGGTGAGCTGGCCAACCGTGAGGTCGAGCTCGCCCTGAAGCTGGCTGACATCGAGAAGGCCTAGGAGAGGGCAAAGAGGTTGGCTGACAAAGCCGAAGTCGTCCGGTCCTAGCACGAGGCCGCCCTGAAGACCCAGGAGGAGGACCTTGCCGAGCATGAGGAGAAGCTTGCCACCACGCTCTGGGGCAAGGACGAGGAGGTGGACAAGCTCATCCTACAGCGGACCCAGGAGCTGGAGCGGAGGCATCAAGAGGCACTCAACGCCCTGGCTCAGGCCCACGCCGCCAAGGTGAAGGAGCTAGAGGAGCAAGCTCTGAAGCTGGCCCAGGAGAAGCACACGCTCAATTGTTCTCTGACGGTGGCGCAGGGCGAGGTCATCAGCAAGTCTGGAGAGCTCTTTGAGGCCAACGCCTCCATCAAAGATCTCAAGCCGAAGCTGGGAGAGCTCGAGGAGACACTGTCGGGGGCCATGACCCAGGAGGGTATCCTGGCCAAGGAGCTGGAGACGGAGAAGCAGCTGAACAACGAGACCGCCAACCTCAAGGACTACAAGGCGGGCGAGAAGCGTTGGCTCGGGCGCCTTGCTGCCATTGCAAACTCGGCCGCTGATCAGCTGGCCATCATGGGGATGCCGGAGATGGTGTACGCCCCCGAATCGAGCCTGATCCCCAGCACCAACCTGACCATATACTTCGAGAAGGTCGGCGACGCGCTGAAGCGGCTTCACTCCAACCGGGTGGCCTCCCTGGCTGAGGAATCCCGGATACTCTGCTAGGGGACCATGACCAGGGTGCTCACCAAGATCACGTACTGGCACCCCAACCTTGACTTTGGAGCTGTGCTGAAGAGCTTGCCGGAGGGTGTCGACACCGCGGTGCTGAATGAGCCTATCCAGCACATCCTCAGCCGCATCGACAAAATCAAGAGGGTGGAGGGCCAACGCTGGACTAGGCATCCCGTTCTCCATCACCGCTGCAGGTTCATGACCAAGACAAAGTTATCTTTAGTAAGAACCGTGGCGGCAATTTTTGTAATATAACTCTGTGATGCCCCTGAAACTATGCACGTTATTTTCCTATTCGATTTTCCTTTTATGACTAGCTCACGTCAACTGGGAACGCCCGCCGGCACATAAACCCAGGGCGGCGCTCTCAGGACGGTTCCTCATTAGCCTGTCGGGTGTGCTTGTTGCCGGGCAAAGCACCTTACCGCCCTTGGCGCGGCCGCTCGATCTGTTGAGCTTTACACGAGTCAGAACCGAGAGCATTGCCGATGGCGGAAGGCCACCCTGCTGCTCTTGACGCGGCCGCTCGAACTGTTGAGCAGACTCGAAACAGAACAAGGGCGTTGCCAATTGCGGCAGGGCCCCTCTGCATTCAGGCTTCACATACATCCGTCGAGGATAATAACTTTATATTTAAGCAAAAAAACTTCAAATTCAGCATGACTTATCTCTCTCATCGCCGCCTTGGCGTCCTTCGTCCAATGGGCAGCGCCGCCTTCTTGGCCGCCTTCTCCGCAGGAGCCGTGGCGATGAAGAACAGCTAGGTCCACTGCTAGGCCAGATCCTCACAATTGCGCTAACCCCTACCTGGCGCGCCAAAGATGTCGGTGGGAAATGACACCTATGGGATCACTGGAATCCCTTCTACGGTTGCGGGGCGCGGGGATCATGAGGAGAGTAGGACTAGCGGATGACACCGAGGGATTTACCCAGGTTCGGGCCGCAAAGATGCGTAAAACCCTACGATCCTGCTTTGGTGGATGTATTAGTGTTCTTGAGCTCTTGAACTAGCTCTAGGTGCTGCGAGGATTGAAAGAGCCAAATCCTTTCTCTGTGTGCCATGGGCCCCCTTTTATAGGCGAAAGGGGCTACCACAGTGACACACGGGTGGTGGAAAGTGCTACAGTACTGCGAGTTTATCGCTAGTATTACAGGACAAGACGCATTTAATGCGAGGCTTAGGTGTCCCTTTGCTTTATCGGGGACGGGGGCAAGGCCCGTCCCGTCCGTCGCCGCTCCTCCTCACTCCGACACGCGCCTCTGGCCAGCGGTGCATGTGGTGCCATGTAGGCAGGCAGGCAGCTGAGGTGGCGCGATTGTGGAGCCTCCATGAAGGTTTGCATGTTGCCACGCAGGTGCCTGCCCAGCTGGTTGGGTCGGTAGCTGCATGCGAATGGCGGCGGTGACTTGGCTTGTGCGGGTGGTGGTGGCTCTACCAGTGCGCTTGGCGAGGGTCGCCGGGTGGCCCGACAAGGGTCTTTGCGTGGCGTGCTGGCTCCCACGGCAAGGTCTTGTGGGTTCCTTCGGTGAGGATAGTTGCCTTCCTATCCTCTTTTGATCTTGAGCATTTTATGTCTTCACAAAGATCTGCATGCCACCACGGAGGTGCCTCCCGAGCCCTGTCCCAAAGCTTTTGTCGAGCGCTGGTGGGCTCAAGGGTGGCTCACTTTGGTTGGCATGGGCGAGCTGCCCTGGCAAGGGTCTTGCCGGGGCTGCTGAGGCTGCCCTGTCACGAGTCCTTGCCGGGGGAACCTGCTACGCCTATCTGATCTTTGTGGCCTTGGTCCTTGTTGTTGCTTCGGTCGTCCTTGTGGCTTCGGCTTCTCCCCAGCTCCCCTTTCCTGACATGTTATGCGTGACCGTGGCGGGAGGCTCTGACTGCCTGTGCACAAGTAAAGGGGTCAAAAGCAGAGCCCCTACTTTTGTACACCGACAACATGCTCCGCTTGTATACCGTCAAAGCACTCCTCCAGTTTCCTCACCTCATCTAAGTAAGCTTCCATCAACGGGCTTTGATAATCTTTGTTGATCTGCCTGATAACGAGCTGTGAGTCGCCCCTGACGATGAGCTTCTTAACTCCGAGGTCTGCCACGATCCTGAGACTGGCAAGCAAACTCTCGTACTCGGCGGTGTTGTTGGTTGACATCTCCCGGGGAAAGTGCATCTGGATAACATACTTGAGGTGCTCTCCGGTGGGTGCGACAAGCAGCACACCAGTGCCGCGCCTTGCAGCAAGAAGGCACCATCAAAGTACATGATCCAGTTGCGGCTCATTTCCTTGCTGGGGAGAGCGGTCTACTATACCTCTTCGCCAGGCGTTGAGGTCCATTGCGCAACAAACTCCGCCAAGACTCTGCATTGAATCGTTGAGGTACTTTCAAATTTTAAACTGAAACTTGACAGCTCTAGGGACCATTCCAGGATCCTCCCCGTCGCATCTGGGTTATGCAGTATCCGTTGCAACGGGAGGCAGGTGACCACCGTGATCTCGTGTGTTTGGAAGTAATGGCGCAGCTTCCTCGAAGCCATAAGGAGGCCGAAGAGTAGTTTTTGCACACCTGAGTACCTTGACCTAGGCCCCTGCAAGAGGGAGCTGACGAAGTACACCGGGTGTTGTACCATTTTCTTCTTCTGCGCCTCTCCATCCGGTTGCGTGGCCCTGTCGTGCTGCCGTCAGCCCCTGCCGGGGACCCGATCTTGCCGGGATCGAGCCCTGCCGGAGAGGGTTTCGTCCTACCATCTGTTGGCTCTGCCGCTATTGCTGCCTTCTCGTCGACCTCTCACCGCGCCACTAGTGCGGCGCTAACCACTTGATTTGTTACCGCTAGGTAAAGCAGCCACGTTCTTGTCGTTTGGGCGCAACCAGCACTGGGGTAGAGGAGAGGTATTTCTTCAAATCCTGCAGCGCTGCCTCTTCACCCGGACAACCCACCTCGTAAGGTAGGCCACCGTAGCCTCCCGGCGCCGGGTGGTCCGTAGCGGGCCCTGCCCGCCTGTCCGACTGGTGGCGCGCGTCACGTCGGTGCTCAATCATAGTTCAAGCGTCCTTGTGAGCCCGCTCCCGAAGGACTTGGCGCTGATCGCAGTTGGTTCACGGGTCGGACGACGTGATGGAAATATCATCACGAGCGTTGTCGCGATGAACCGACGCCCGGGGCAGTCAGGACAGATGAGGGGAGTGCAGCATGGCTGCATTGCCTCCAGCACAGTCTCCGATCGCATGCGGTGGACCGGTGTAGTGACGGCCTACGGGTCCCGCCGGCCGCAACTCATCGTTGTTGGTGATGCCGACGAGGACAGTGGCCCTCCATTTGTCAAGCTTCTCCGCGGCAGGAGGGAAATCGAGGAGCAGCTGCGCGCGCTAGGGCTTCCGCTGGTGTGGGTGGCGGCGAAAGCTGGGTGGACCGCGATGCACCTCGAATCCTAACCACGTTAGAAGGAGCTGCGTCACGGCTCCGCAGCCGTTCGCCACCTTCGTCAGCACCTCGGCGTGCACACTGGCCCTCTTCTTCATGTGATGGATGCATGGGACTCTTCCCAGGGCGGCGCGCAGGGTCAACGGCAGGGTGACGCTGCTCGTCACGCACAACCTGAGAGGAGCGCATTGTGGGGGCCGGTGTTGGCGTTTTTGAGGTCGCTGTGCCGCCGCCTGGCGGGACGGCGGCACCCTTGGGGGC
>NC_041387.1:159327925-159332781 GCF_002162155.2 Triticum dicoccoides | reverse complement strand
GCATTTGACGACCTGCCCTCCTCCTCCGCTGCTTCCGGCTCCGGCAGGTACCTGAGGGTCAGCGATGACCTCTTCGTCCATCTCCTTGGCGCGTCGAGCACCAGGGCTCCTTTTGAGGGAGAGGTATTCGACGAGGAGGCGCTTGCCACTGCCGGGCTCGAGGTGGTTGATGAGCCGGGCGTTGGTGGCGCCGGCGCCCAGGAGGAGCAGCTGCTCCAAGCCATGGGCGCCAGCTTCCGAAAGCTCCAAGCGCTCCATCGCGCTCGCCTGGCCAAGGCCCTGTCCAGGATGGCGGTGGTGGAGAAGATGGAGGAGGACCTGGGGGGCGCGTCATCGAGGCACAGGACTAGTTCCGCCAGGCTCAGGACGAGCTAAAGGCCGCCCAGGGTGAGCTGGCCAACCGTGAGGTCGAGCTCGCCCTGAAGCTGGCTGACATCGAGAAGGCCTAGGAGAGGGCAAAGAGGTTGGCTGACAAAGCCGAAGTCGTCCGGTCCTAGCACGAGGCCGCCCTGAAGACCCAGGAGGAGGACCTTGCCGACCATGAGGAGAAGCTTGCCACCACGCTCTGGGGCAAGGACGAGGAGGTGGACAAGCTCATCCTACAGCGGACCCAGGAGCTGGAGCGGAGGCATCAAGAGGCACTCAACGCCCTGGCTCAGGCCCACGCCGCCAAGGTGAAGGAGCTAGAGGAGCAAGCTCTGAAGCTGGCCCAGGAGAAGCACACGCTCAATTGTTCTCTGACGGTGGCGCAGGGCGAGGTCATCAGCAAGTCTGGAGAGCTCTTTGAGGCCAACGCCTCCATCAAAGATCTCAAGCCGAAGCTGGGAGAGCTCGAGGAGACGCTGTCGGGGGCCATGACCCGGGAGGGTATCCTGGCCAAGGAGCTGGAGACGGAGAAGCAGCTGAACAACGAGACCGCCAACCTCAAGGACGACAAGGCGGGCGAGAAGCGTTGGCTCGGGCGCCTTGCTGCCATTGCAAACTCGGCCGCTGATCAGCTGGCCATCATGGGGATGCCGGAGATGGTGTACGCCCCCGAATCGAGCCTGATCCCCAACACCAACCTGACCATATACTTCGAGAAGGTCAGCGACGCACTGAAGCGGCTTCACTCCAACCGGGTGGCCTCCCTGGCTGAGGAATCCCGGATACTCTGCTAGGGGACCATGACCAGGGTGCTCACCAAGATCACGTACTGGCACCCCAACCTTGACTTTGGAGCTGTGCTGAAGAGCTTGCCGGAGGGTGTCGACACCGCGGTGCTGAATGAGCCTATCCAGCACATCCTCAGCCGCATCGACAAAATCAAGAGGGTGGAGGGCCAACGCTGGACTAGGCATCCCGTTCTCCATCACCGCTGCAGGTTCATGACCAAGACAAAGTTATCTTTAGTAAGAACCGTGGCGGCAATTTTTGTAATATAACTCTGTGATGCCCCTGAAACTATGCACGTTATTTTCCTATTCGATTTTCCTTTTATGACTAGCTCACGTCAACTGGGAACGCCCGCCGGCACATAAACCCAGGGCGGCGCTCTCAGGACGGTTCCTCATTAGCCTGTTGGGTGTGCTTGTTGCCGGGCAAAGCACCTTACCGCCCTTGGCGCGGCCGCTCGATCTGTCGAGCTTTACACGAGTCAGAACCGAGAGCATTGCCGATGGCGGAAGGCCACCCTGCTGCTCTTGACGCGGCCGCTCGAACTGTTGAGCAGACTCGAAACAGAACAAGGGCGTTGCCAATTGCGGCAGGGCCCCTCTGCATTCAGGCTTCACATACATCCGTCGAGGATAATAACTTTATATTTAAGCAAAAAAACTTCAAATTCAGCATGACTTATCTCTCTCATCGCCGCCTTGGCGTCCTTCGTCCAATGGGCAGCGCCGCCTTCTTGGCCGCCTTCTCCGCAGGAGCCGTGGCGATGAAGAACAGCTAGGTCCACTGCTAGGCCAGATCCTCACAATTGCGCTAACCCCTACCTGGCGCGCCAAAGATGTCGGTGGGAAATGACACCTATGGGATCACTGGAATCCCTTCTACGGTTGCGGGGCGCGGGGATCATGAGGAGAGTAGGACTAGCGGATGACACCGAGGGATTTACCCAGGTTCGGGCCGCAAAGATGCGTAAAACCCTACGATCCTGCTTTGGTGGATGTATTAGTGTTCTTGAGCTCTTGAACTAGCTCTAGGTGCTGCGAGGATTGAAAGAGCCAAATCCTTTCTCTGTGTGCCATGGGCCCCCTTTTATAGGCGAAAGGGGCTACCACAGTGACACACGGGTGGTGGAAAGTGCTACAGTACTGCGAGTTTATCGCTAGTATTACAGGACAAGACGCATTTAATGCGAGGCTTAGGTGTCCCTTTGCTTTATCGGGGACGGGGGCAAGGCCCGTCCCGTCCGTCGCCGCTCCTCCTCACTCCGACACGCGCCTCTGGCCAGCGGTGCATGTGGTGCCATGTAGGCAGGCAGGCAGCTGAGGTGGTGCGATTGTGGAGCCTCCATGAAGGTTTGCATGTTGCCACGCAGGTGCCTGCCCAGCTGGTTGGGTCGGTAGCTGCATGCGAATGGCGGCGGTGACTTGGCTTGTGCGGGTGGTGGTGGCTCTACCAGTGCGCTTGGCGAGGGTCGCCGGGTGGCCCGACAAGGGTCTTTGCGTGGCGTGCTGGCTCCCACGGCAAGGTCTTGTGGGTTCCTTCGGTGAGGATAGTTGCCTTCCTATCCTCTTTTGATCTTGAGCATTTTATGTCTTCACAAAGATCTGCATGCCACCACGGAGGTGCCTCCCGAGCCCTGTCCCAAAGCTTTTGTCGAGCGCTGGTGGGCTCAAGGGTGGCTCACTTTGGTTGGCATGGGCGAGCTGCCCTGGCAAGGGTCTTGCCGGGGCTGCTGAGGCTGCCCTGTCACGAGTCCTTGCCGGGGGAACCTGCTACGCCTATCTGATCTTTGTGGCCTTGGTCCTTGTTGTTGCTTCGGTCGTCCTTGTGGCTTCGGCTTCTCCCCAGCTCCCCTTTCCTGACATGTTATGCGTGACCGTGGCGGGAGGCTCTGACTGCCTGTGCACAAGTAAAGGGGTCAAAAGCAGAGCCCCTACTTTTGTACACCGACAACATGCTCCGCTTGTATACCGTCAAAGCACTCCTCCAGTTTCCTCACCTCATCTAAGTAAGCTTCCATCAACGGGCTTTGATAATCTTTGTTGATCTGCCTGATAACGAGCTGTGAGTCGCCCCTGACGATGAGCTTCTTAACTCCGAGGTCTGCCACGATCCTGAGACTGGCAAGCAAACTCTCGTACTCGGCGGTGTTGTTGGTTGACATCTCCCGGGGAAAGTGCATCTGGATAACATACTTGAGGTGCTCTCCGGTGGGTGCGACAAGCAGCACACCAGTGCCGCGCCTTGCAGCAAGAAGGCACCATCAAAGTACATGATCCAGTTGCGGCTCATTTCCTTGCTGGGGAGAGCGGTCTACTATACCTCTTCGCCAGGCGTTGAGGTCCATTGCGCAACAAACTCCGCCAAGACTCTGCACTGAATCGTCGAGGTACTTTCAAATTTTAAACTGAAACTTGACAGCTCTAGGGACCATTCCAGGATCCTCCCCGTCGCATCTGGGTTATGCAGTATCCATTGCAACGGGAGGCAGGTGACCACCGTGATCTCGTGTGTTTGGAAGTAATGGCGCAGCTTCCTCGAAGCCATAAGGAGGCCGAAGAGTAGTTTTTGCACACCTGAGTACCTTGACCTAGCCCCCTGCAAGAGGGAGCTGACGAAGTACACCGGGTGTTGTACCATTTTCTTCTTCTGCGCCTCTCCATCCGGTTGCGTGGCCCTGTCGTGCTGCCGTCAGCCCCTGCCGGGGACCCGATCTTGCCGGGATCGAGCCCTGCCGGAGAGGGTTTCGTCCTACCATCTGTTGGCTCTGCCGCTATTGCTGCCTTCTCGTCGACCTCTCACCGCGCCACTAGTGCGGCGCTAACCACTTGATTTGTTACCGCTAGGTAAAGCAGCCACGTTCTTGTCGTTTGGGCGCAACCAGCACTGGGGTAGAGGAGAGGTATTTCTTCAAATCCTGCAGCGCTGCCTCTTCACCCGGACAACCCACCTCGTAAGGTAGGCCACCGTAGCCTCCCGGCGCCGGGTGGTCCGTAGCGGGCCCTGCCCGCCTGTCCGACTGGTGGCGCGCGTCACGTCGGTGCTCAATCATAGTTCAAGCGTCCTTGTGAGCCCGCTCCCGAAGGACTTGGCGCTGATCGCAGTTGGTTCACGGGTCGGACGACGTGATGGAAATATCATCACGAGCGTTGTCGCGACGAACCGACGCCCGGGGCAGTCAGGACAGATGAGGGGAGTGCAGCATGGCTGCATTGCCTCCAGCACAGTCTCCGATCGCATGCGGTGGACCGGTGTAGTGACGGCCTACGGGTCCCGCCGGCCGCAACTCATCGTTGTTGGTGATGCCGACGAGGACAGTGGCCCTCCATTTGTCAAGCTTCTCCGCGGCAGGAGGGAAATCGAGGAGCAGCTGCGCGCGCTAGGGCTTCCGCTGGTGTGGGTGGCGGCGAAAGCTGGGTGGACCGCGATGCGCCTCGAATCCTAACCACGTTAGAAGGAGCTGCGTCACGGCTCCGCAGCCGTTCGCCACCTTCGTCAGCACCTCGGCGTGCACACTGGCCCTCTTCTTCATGTGATGGATGCATGGGACTCTTCCCAGGGCGGCGCGCAGGGTCAACGGCAGGGTGACGCTGCTCGTCACGCACAACCTGAGAGGAGCGCATTGTGGGCGCCGGTGTTGGCGTTTTTGAGGTCGCTGTGCCGCCGCCTGGCGGGACGGCGGCACCCTTGGGGGCCCTGCGCCG
>NC_041387.1:159251552-159327686 GCF_002162155.2 Triticum dicoccoides | reverse complement strand
GACTCCATCTCCGGAGCCCGCGACTGGTGGCTGTCGCCTGGCGTGCGAACGGCGCCACTTGCCAGGCCGGGACCAGCGGGGTGATGTAGATGTTCGCGGGCCGCGCCACAGGTTCTCTCCGTGACTGGCCCGCTGCCGGTCCGCGCCGGTACCAACCCGTTCCCGGATGAACCAATCGACGTGGTCATCTTCTTCTTTGGAGCCATGGCGACGAAGAACAGCTAGGTCGACCGCTAGGCCAGATCCTCACAATTGCGCTGCCCCCTTCCTGGTGCACCAAAGATATTGGTGGGAAACGACACCTATGGGATCAATGGAATCCCTTCTACGGTTGCGGGGTGCGGGGATCGTGAGGAGAGAAGGACTAGCGGACGACACAAAGGGATTTACCCAGGTTCTGGCCGCAAAGATGTGTAAAACCCTACGATCCTACTTTGGTGGATGTATTAGTGTTCTTTAGCTCTTGAATTAGCTCTAGCTGCTGCGAGGTTCGAAAGAGCCAAATCCTTTCTCTGTGTGCCATGGGCCTCATTTTATAGGCGAAAGGGGCTGCCACAGTGGCACACAGGAGGTGGAAAGTGCTACAGTACTGCGAGTTTATCGCTAGTATTACAGGACAAGACGCATTTAATGCAAGCCTTAGGTGTCCCTTCGCTTTATCATGGACAGGGGTGAGGCCCGTCCCGTCCGTCGCCGCTTCTCCTCGCTCCGACACGCGCTCCTGGCCAGCGATGCATGTGGTGCCATGTAGGCAGGCAGGCAGCTGAGGTGGCGCGATGGTGGAGCCTCCACGAAGGTTTGCATCTTGCCACGGAGGTGCCTTCCCAGCTGGTTGGGTCGGCAGCTGCATGCGAATGGCGGCGGTGACTTGGCTTGTGCGGGCCTGGTGGTGGCCCTACCGGTGTGCTTGGCGAGGGTCTTGCCGGGTGGCCCGGCAAGGGTCTTGTCGTGGCGCGCTGGCTCCCCCGGCAGGGATCTTGCCGGGGGTCTTGTGGGTTCCTTCCGTGAGGATAGTTGCTTTTCCTATCCTCTTTTGATCTTGAGCATTTTATTTCTTCACAAAGATCTGCATGCCACCACAGAGGTGCCTCTCGAGCCCTGTCCCAACGCTTTTTGTCGAGCGCTGGTGGGCTCAAGGGTGGCTCACTTCGGTTGGCGTGGGCGAGCTGCCCTGGCAAGGGTCTTGCCGGGGCTACTGAGGCTCCCCATCAAGAATCCTTGCCGGGGGAACCTGCTACGCCTATCTGATCTTTGTGGCCTTGGTCCTTGTTGTTTCTTTGATCGTCCTTGTGGCTTCGGCTTCTCTCCGGCTCCCCTTTCTTGCCATGTTATGCATGGTCATGGCGGGAGGTTGTGACTGCCCATGCACAAGCAAAGGGGTCAAAAGCAGAGCCCCTACTTTTGTACACCGACATTTCCTTAGTCCTCACTAAGGATATTCTTGACCGCTGTCCAGTGATCTACTCCTAGATCAAAATTGTACTCCCTTGCCAAACTCAGAGCAAGGTATACAATAGGTCTAGTACACAGCATAGCATACTTTATAGAACCTACGACTGAGGCATAGGGAATGCCTTTCATTCTCTTTTTATTTTCCGTTGTGGTCAAGATTTGAGTTTTACTCAATTTCACACCTTTGCAACATAGGTAAGAACTCCTTCTTTCACTGTTCCATTTTGAACTACTTCAAAATCTTATAAAGGTATGTACTCATTGAAAATTCTTATCAAGCGTCTTGATCTATCTCTATAGATCTCAATGCTCAATATGTAAGCAGCTTCACCGAGGTCTTTCTTTGAAAAATTCCTTTCAAAATACTCCTTCATGCTTTCCAGAAAATTCTACATTATTTCCGATCAACAATATGTCATTCACATATACTTTATCAGAAATGTTGTAGTGCTCCCACTCACTTTCTTGTAAATACAGGCTTTACCGCAAGTCTGTATAAAACTATATGCTTTGATCAACTCATCAAAGCGTATATTCCAACTCTGAGATGCTTGCACCAGTCCATAGATTGATCGCTAGAGCTTGCACATTTTGTTAGCACCTTTAGGATCGACAAAACCTTCTAGTTGCATCATATATAACTCTTATTTAAGAAATCCATTAAGGAATGTAGTTTTGACATCCATTTGCCAGATTTCATAAAATGTGGCAACTTGCTAACATGATTCGGACAGACTTAAGCATCGCTATGAGTGAGAAAATCTCATTGTAGTCAACACCTTGAACTTTGTCAAAAACCTTTTTCGACAAGTCTAGCTCTGTAGATAGTAACACTACTATCAGTGTCCATCTTCCTCTTTGAAGATCCACTTATTTTCTATGGCTTGTCGATCATCGGGCAAGTCCACCAAAGTCCACACTTTGTTCTCATACATGGATCCCATCTCAGATTTCATGGCCTTCAAGCCATTTCACGGAATCTAGGCTCATCATCTCTTCCTCATAGTTCATAGGTTCATCATGATCTAGTAACATGACTTCCAGAACAGGATTACCGTACCACTCTGGTGCGGACTGTACTTTGGAAGACCTACAAGGTTCTGTAGTAACTTAATATGAAGTTTCATGATCATCATCATTAGCTTCCTCACTAATTGGTGTAGGAATCACTGGAACTGATTTCTGTGATGAACTACTTTCCAATTCAGGAGAAGGTACAATTACCTTATCAAGCTCTACTTTCCTCCCACTCACTTCTTTCGAGAGAAACTCCTTCTCTAGAAAGGATCCATCTTAGCAACGAATATCTTGCCTTAGGATCTGTGATAGAATGTGTACCCAACAGTTTCCTTTGGGTATTCTATGAAGACACACTTCTCCTATTTGGGATCGAGCTTATCAGGTTGAAACTTTTTCACATAACCATCGCAGCCCCAAACTTCAAGAAACGACAACTTTGGTTTCTTGCCAAACCACAGTTCATAAGGCGTCGTCTCAATGTATTTTGATGGTGCCCTATTTAAAGTGAATGGAGCTGTCTCTAATGCAAAAACCCCAAAACAATGGTGGTCAATCGGTAAGGTACATCATAGATCGCACCATATCCAATAAAGTACGGTTATGACGTTCGGACACACCATTATGATATGGTGTTCCAGGTGGGATGAGTTTGTGAAACTATTCCACATTGTTTTAATTGAAGTCCAAACTCGTAACTCAAATATTCGCCTTGGCGGTCAGATCTTAGAAACTTAATTTCTTGTTACGATGATTTTGCACTTCACTCTGAAATTCTTTGAACTTTTCAAATGTTTCAGACTTGTGTTTCATCAAGTAGATATACCCATACCTACTCAAATCATCTGTGAAGGTCAGAAAATAACGATACCCGCCATGAGCATCAATACTCATTGGATCGCATACATCGGTATGCATTATTTCCAATAAGTCAGTAGCTCGTTCCATTGTTCTGGAGAACGGAGTTTTTAGTCATCTTGCCCATAAGGCATGGTTCACAAGCATCAAATGATTCATAACCAAGTGATTCCAAAAATCCATCTTTATGGAGTTTCTTCATGCGCTTTACACCGATATGACCCAAACGGCAGTGCCACAACTAAGTTGCACTATCATTATCAACTTTGCATCTTTTGGCATCAGTATTATGAATATGTGTATCACTACGATCGAGATCCAACAAACTATTTTCATTGGGTGTATGACCATTGAAGGTTTTATTCATGTAAACAGAACAACAATTATTCTCTGACTTTAAATGAATAACCGTATTGCAATAAACATGATCAAATCATATTCATGCTCAACGCAAACGCCAAATAACATTTATTTAGGTTTAACACTAATCCTGAAAGTATAGGGAGTGTGCGATAATGACAATATCAATCTTGGGACCACTTCCAACACACATCGTCACTTCACCCTCAACTAGTCTCTGTTTATTCTGTAACGCCTGTTTTGAGTTACTAATTTTTAGCAACCGAACAAGTATCAAATACCCAGGGGCTACTATAAACACTAGTAAGGTACACATCAATAACCTGTATATCAAATATACCCTTGTTCACTTTGCCATCCTGCTTATCCAGCAAATATTCAGGGTATTTCCGCTTCCAGTGACCATTTCCTTTGCAGTAGAAGCACTCAGTTTCAGGCTTTGGTCCAGCTTTGGGCTTCTTCACGGGAGTGACAACTTGCTTGCCATTCTACTTGAAGTTTCCCTTTCTTTCCCTTTGCCCTTTTCTTGAAACGAGTGGTCTTGTCAATCATCAAGACTAGATGCTCCTTCTTGATATCTACCTCCATCGATTTCAACATCACGAAGAACTCGGGAATCGTTTTCGTCATCCCTTGCATACTATAGTTCGAACGAAGTTCTAGTAACTTAGTGATGGTGACTAGAGAACTCTGTCAATCACTATCTCATCTGGAAGATTAACTCCCACTTGATTCAAGCGATTGTAGTACCCAGACAATCTTAGCACATGCTCACTAGTTGAGCAATTCTCCTCCATCTTTTAGCTATAGAACTTGTTGGAGACTTTATATCTCTCAACTCGGGTATTTGCTTAAAATATTAACTTCAAATCCTGGAACATCTCATATGGTCCGTGATGTTCAAAACGTCTTTGAAGTCTCGATTCTAAGTCGTTAAGAATTGTGCACTAAACTATCAAGTAGTCATCATATTAAGCTAGCCAAACATTCATAACGTCTGCATCTGCTCCTGCAATAGGTCTGTCACCTAGCGGTGCATCAAGGACATAATTCTTCTATGCAGCAATCAGGATAAACCTCAGATCACTGACCCAGTCTGTATCATTGCTACCATCATCTTTCAACTTAGTTTTCTCTAGGAACACATATAAAACATAGGGAAGCAACAACGCGAGCTATTGATCTACAACATAATTTGCAAAATACTATCAAGACAAAGTTCACGATAAATTAAAGTTCAATTATTCATATTACTTAAGAACTCCCACTTAGATAGACATCCCTCTAATCATCTAAGTGATCACGTGATCCGAATCAACTAAACCATGTCCGATCATCACGTGAGATGAAGTAGTTTTAAATGGTGAACATCACAATATTGATCATATCTACTATATGATTCACACTCGACCTTTCGGTCTCCAGTGTTCCGAGGCCATATCTGCATATGCTAGGCTCGTCAAGTTTAACCCGAGTATTTCTGCGTTTGCAAAACTGGCTTGCACCCGTTGTATGTGAACCTTGAGCTTATCACACCCGATCATCACGTGGTGTCTCGGCACGACGAACTTTGGCAACGGTGCATACTCAGGGAGAACACTTGTACCTTGAAATTTAGTGAGAGATTATCTTATAAAGCTACCACCGAACTAAGCAAAATAAGATGTATAAAAGATAAACATCACATGCAATCAAAATATGTGATATGATATGGCCATCATCATCTTGTGCCTTTGATCTCCATCTCCAAAACATCGTCATGATCTCCATTGTCACCGGCATGACACCATGATCTCTATCATCTTGATATATATCAATGTGTCGTCACATGATCGTCTCGCCAACTATTGCACTTGCAACTATTGCTATTGCATAGCGATAAAGGAAAGCAATTATTTGGCGCTTGCATCTTATGCAACAAAGAGACAACCATAAGGCTTCTGCCAGTTGCTGATAACTTCAACAAAACATGATCATCTCATACAACAACTTATATCTCATCACGTCCTGACCGTATCACATCACAACATGCCCTGCAAAAACAAGTTAGACGTCCTCTACTTTGTTGTTGCAAGTTTTACGTGGCTGCTATGGGCTGAACAAGAACCGTTCTTACCTACGCATCAAAACCACAACAATATTTCGTCAAGTTAGTGTTGTTTTAACCTTCTCAAGGATGGGCGTAGCAACACTAGGTTCAACTAAAGTTGGAGAAACAGACACCCGCCAGCCACCTGTGTGCAAAGCACGTCGGTAGAACCAGTCTTGTCGGTCCGGGCCGCTTTATCCAACAATACCGCCGAACCAAAGTATGACATGTTGGTAAGCAGTATGACTTGTATCGCCCACAACTCACTTGTGTTCTACTCGTGCATATAACATCTACGCATAAACCAGGCTCGGATGCCACTGTTGGGGAACGTAATAATTTCAAAAAAATTCCTATGCACACGCAAGATCATGGTGATGCATAGCAACGAGCGGGAAGAGTGTGTCCACGTACCCTCGTAGACTGAAAGAGGAAGCTCTAGCCCAACGCGGTTGATGTAGTCATACATCTTCACGATCCGACCGATCCAAGTATCGAACAACGGCACCTCCGAGTTCAGCACACGTTCATCTCGATGACGTCCCGCGAACTCTGATCCAGCAGAGCTTCATGGGAGAGTTCCGTCAGCACGACGGCATGATGACAGTGATGATGTTGCTACCAATGTAGGGCTTCGCCTAAGCACCACTACGATATGACCGAGGTGGAATATGGTGGAGGGGGCACCGCACACGGTTGGGAGAGATCAACAGATCAACTTGTGTGTCTAGAGGTGCCCCCTGCCCCCGTATATAAAGGAGTGAAGGAGGGGAGGGGCCGGCCCTCTCTATGGCGCGCCCTGGGGAGTCCTATTCCCACCGGGAGTAGGATTCCCCCCCTTCCATGTAGTAGGAGTAGGAGTCAAGGAAAGGGAAGAGAGAAGAGAAGGAAGGAGGGGGCACCGCCCCTCCCTCTAGTCTAATTCGGACTAGGCCTTGGGGGGGTGCGGCCTGCCTCTCTCTCTCTCCCTTAAAGCCCAATAAGGCCCATATACTTCCCGGCGAATTCCCGTAACTCTCCAGTACTCCGATAAATACCCGAATCACTCGGAACGTTTCCGATGTCCGAATATAGTCGTCCAATATATCAATCTTTACGTCTCAACCATTTCGAGACTCCTCGTCATGTCCCCGATCTCATCCGGGACTCCGAACTACCTTCGGTACATCAAAACACATAATTCATAATATAAATCGTCACCGAACTTTAAGCATGCGGACCCTACGGGTTCGAGAACTATGTAGACATGACCGAGACACGTCTCCGATCAATAACCAATAGTGGAACCTGGATGCTCATATTGGTTCCCACATATTCTATGAAGATCTTTATCGGTCAAAACGCATAACAACATACATTGTTCCCTTTGTCATCGGTATGTTACTTGCCCGAGATTCGATCGTCGGTATCTCAATACCTAGTTCAATATCGTTACCGGCAAATCTCTTTAATCATTATATAATGCATCATCCCACAACTAACTCATTAGTCACATTGCTTGCGAGGCTTATAGTGATGTGCATTACTGAGAGGGCCCAAAGATACCTCTCCGACAATCGGAGTGACAAATCCTAATCTCGAAATATGCCACCTCAACAAGTACCTTTGGAGACACCTGTAGAGCACCTTTATAATCCCCCAGTTATGTTGTGACGTTTGGTAGCACACAAAGTGTTCCTCCGGTAAACGGGAGTTGCATAATCTCATAGTCACAAGAACATGTATAAGTCATGAAGAAAGCAATAGCAACATACTAAACGATCAAGTACTAAGCTAACGGAATGGGTCAAGTCAATCACATCATTCTCCTAATGATGTGATCCCGTTAATCAAATTACAACTCATGTCTATGGTTTGGAAACTTCACCATCTTTGATTCAACGAGCTAGTCAAGCAGAGGCATACTAGTGACATTATGTTTGCCTATGTATTCACACATGTACTAAGTTTTCGGTTAATACAATTCTAGCATGAATAATAAACATTTATCATGAAATAAGGAAATAAAAAATAAATTTATTATTGCCTCTAGGGCATATTTCCTTCACCATCTCTTGCCTTCGGGCCGCGATGGCGTTGCGGGTGATGACCACGGTGGCCAGCAGTAGGGTGGCGGCCATGACGGCCACCTCCCGCCTTCAAGTCGTGGCGACAGAGCGGGCAATGGCCATGGGTTTCGAAGGTGGTGTGGTAGAAATGGCGGCCGGCAACAATTGCCGACGGGCAGCGGCGGCAGAGCGTGTGGTGGGTGTTCCGCGCACACCCAATTGGGACGCCACGCGCAGTACACTACGCCGGGGACTATGCCACCGACGTGGTGTAGCCTTCCAGCTGGAGTTGTACTTTGATGATGGTGGAGTGGCTGAGTGACGAGAAGGACCGGTGCCATTGGCGATTGTGGGAGAAGCAGATGAGATCAGCTATAGGGAGGGAGGGGAAAATGCGACGCAGGACTCGCCGACCATGAGGGTTTATATAGTAGGCTGGCGAGCATTGGGATTTGGGGGATTTAACTGAGTCGGGCAGGAAGCTTGCGTGGGAACCTACGCGGTTGCGCGGGAACGGGCTCACCACCGTTTGGCCAAAAGAACGACCTCACGTGCTGCTAAAGCTTGCGCTCGAAGCCGTCTGCGGTAGCGAGGTGACAAGACGTGCGAGAGGAGGACGAAAGGACACGTACACATCTGGTTAATAAAAAAACCTTTGCGATTTAATTACCTACTATACCCCCGTCAAGGTTTATAAGTAGGATTTAACTAATAAAATACGAATGCATGTCGCAAAAGATTATATCGTTGGATTCGTATTTGAACATAGTTTCCAGTTATATAATTTTTGTAACATGCATTAACATTTTGTTGGTTAAATTTAAGGTCATATACCAGCAAGCGTTTGCCCACAACACACACGGCTTATGCCATCACAAGCAGCTCAGATGGATCAATTGTATGCCACATATCGCACACGCAACTCTAATCTAATTCGTGCTCGATGTCTCCAACATCGCTCGCATAGTTCGTCTTATTTGCCACGTATCACTATGTCAGCCTCTGCTCATGTCCCCCGGCAAGCTCTACTTGCCGTTAGGTGCCGCAGCACTGTGCTCGCTGTTAGGCGCCATGGCACGCTCTGCTCGAGTCCGTCAGTGCGCTCGTCTTGTGGACAGGTTTTCCTTGTGTGTCCAACTTCTATATGCATATATATGGTTGCTCGCCGTTGAGGTGACCGTAGAGCGCTTTGCTCGCGTGCGTCCGCGTGCGCTCTGCCAACGGTTGGGCCTGCGCACGATCACGTCAGCGGGTCCCATATGCATGCCTTGTGCTGTGTGTGTCGCCACACGATGTAGTTATGTGCGGCACGATGGAGTTACACGCTGCAAATTAGAACTGACATCCGAGCGTGCCGATATTCCAGGCCATCCGGCTTCCCCTTTAATTCCCGCGGCCATTATAACATTAGTCTGTTCAACCTTTCGATCACCCCCCACAACACAACAAGCACACCCACGACAACACATAGAGAGGGGATGTCTAGCGGTGCTCCAATGGAATTCGGCGAGCATAAAGTGGAGACCCACGTGAGGGAGACGGATCACTCGATGGTGTACACCATCGACCCGACCGTGGTGGATGACTACATCGACACCATTGAGTAGTTGGTTGCTCGAGACAAGTACAAGGTGGTCGGCATCGACCTCCAGTACACCGTCGGTTGTCCCAACATTGATCATATGGTTGCCGTCGCCCAGTTTTGCATGCGCCATCATGTCCTCTTCTACCACTACTGCATGGCCACAGAGCCTTCCGACCGTTTCGCCAGGTTTGTCAACAACACCGACTACAAGTTCACTACGGTGGAAACCACTGACGATGTAAAAGAGCTCAGGGTTAGGAGCTTGACCTGCAAGAACCTTGTCGAAATCCGTGAGCGCTATAGGTTCTGGGGCAGCACAAAGAAGGACTCCCTGGTTGAATTATCCTCGGCCATCATCCACCCATACTACGAAAAGATGAAGCAGGATGCCAACAGAACACGTCCGGTATCCTGGCACGGGGCCTGGATGTGGCAACTGGATGAACCACACCTCAGGTTCGCGGCCAAGAGTGTGTACACATGCTACGAGATACACAGGCGAATCGTTGACATGAGGAAGTGCCTCGTTCCTCAAATCGAGGAGGCCAGATCGAGCCAGAAGCAGAGAAAGCATCACAAGAAGTAGATGATGATCAGAGATCGTTTATCCTAGTTAATCATGCATGCAATATATAGTTTACTTTGGTGTGTGGAAATTTCATGTGTGTAGTAGCCACCTATGTAATTATGCATGTAATAGTTTACTTTGGTGTGTGCAAATGCCATGGTTGTAGTAGCCACCTATGTAATTGGATGTTTAATTTGGTTATGCAACCATGTCCTTGTAAGTGTGTGTATATGTATATGTTATTGTTCTGTATGCAATCCCATCGCACAACAGACATGTCTTATTAGCAGCAATGTTCTCTGTTATTATTGGTCTTCGCACACATTTCTGATTACGGACCTATTTGCCGCGTATCACACACATCTTGTTATATTGAAGCATTTCTATTCTCTTGTCTCAATGCAAACAGTTCATCCGAGTGAACTGCATGCCGTATATCGCACAAACCTTGATCTGGCTGACCGTTGTGTTGCCTAATCACAAACAGTTCATCCGAGTGAACCGTATGCTGTATATCGCACACACCTCCATCTGGCTGCTTGTTTCTATTGTTCTTCCTCATCGCAAACAGTTAATTGAACTGAACCGTATGCTCTGCATCGCACACGCAACAAAATCTGAACCGTGTTTGATGCATCCGTCATCGCAAACGTTTTGCACCTTTTTTATGGTTTTTTACACCACTGTTTGCGATTATTGCATCGCACACAATTTCGTCAAAGGGTCTTTGATCATAGTGTCGCGTTAGCAGCATCTTGAAGTAGTGGTTGTTGCAAACCATGGAGGTTCGACATTGGCCCGCATGGGTGTGTACTAATAGCGAAGCGTTCATGTCCTCACAATTTAATGTCAGGCATGAATGCAAAATCTTCTGACATGAATGAGTGCAATGCTCGTGTCTCAAATAAAACGGATGATAGTACTGAATTTACAAGGAGTGTACCCATCACAGTAGCAGGCTGGTCCTGAGCTTCATTCAGATCAACATGGTTGGCATGAACACTACCATAAGACCTCGCATTGTTGTTGCGGGGCTGATTGTTTCCACGGCCAACTGAAGGCAGAGCCAGCTGGTTCTGATTTTGGTAGCAGTTCCTGGCAAGGTGACCTAGTTGACCACACTTGTAACACAACCCATCAATGGGGGTGGGAATAGGAGCTCGTGGTGGTGCAGTTGGAAGTCTCGGCTGCCTAGGTGGTGGAGGAGGCAAACACGGTGCAACATAGTCTTGGAGCAGGTGCAGTTGGACGGTACATGCTATTGGGGATCCAGATCCTACGCTTCTGCAAGGGCAGACCCGAAGATGAGCCCGCGTCATGGTTGTGCCTAAGAGAGCCCTTGTGTTCCTGCAGACCATTTTCAACCTAGATGGCCTTGTTCACCAAGGTGGCGAAGTCCACAAAATAGTGCATGAGAAGTGTGAGCTTGATGTCAGCTTGAAGGCCATCGCGGAACTTCTCTTGTCTGTGTGCATCAATGGCAATGTCTTCTTCAATGTAGTGGGACAAGTCCAGAAACTCCCGCTGATAAGCATCCATAGTCTTGTTGCCTTGAGTGAGGTTGCGGAACTCACGCTTCTTCCTATCCATGATTCCCCGAGGAATGAAGCGTGCACGGAAAGCATCTTGGAAATCCGGCCAATTAATGACCGTTCCAATAGGTAGTGAATGCATGTGGATGTCCCACCGTTGAGCAGCGGGACCCTTCAGATAATATGTCGCGAAGGTGACTTAGCTGGCAGGGGTTACATCAGTAGAATCTACCTCAAAGGTGATTTCAGGAAGCCAGTCATCAGCATCAAGTGGCTGAGTTGAGCTGCGGTAGATGGTTGGGTTGGGACGTGCAAAGTATTGCAGTGTTACTGGGGCTAGTTGCTGGTTCAAGTTGGGGTGAGGAAACTGAGCCATCACATTCTCCATGAACTAGCGATTCAGCTCCAACTGTTGGATCATCCCAGCCATGTACTCAGGCGGTGGTGGGGCGTCGCCACCATGACCACGACCAGCGGGTTTAACCATCCGGCTAAATGCAATAGGGGGTAGTTTAGCATTGAGAAATTTGCAAAGACAAAGAATCGCTTACGATGAAACATGCATAATGAAAGGAGTACGATGGATGCAACATAGTGGTCAAAAACGACATACAGATCCATACAGAAGTTCAGTTACAAGCCAAAAGTACAAGCTCTGAAAGGGAAAGGGTAGTCTAGACCAACTAGGCGGCACATAGGCACGCGGTGGAGGGATACAACAACGCGACATGGTGATATGCTACATCAATGTATGGGAAAACCCTCTGAAGTTAGGCAGCTGCCGGTGAAGAAAAGCCAAACGGTTCTCGAGAGAAGGATCCTGCACTCCGTGGTGGCTCTGGTGTATCAGCTAATCCTCGGATGGAAGAAGAGGTCCACGAGCAGGGGTATCACCCCCAAGATCAGGCCACACAAGACCCGGTGGCATCTCTGTCATGCACGGGTAAAGCATGAACGATGGCCGAATCCCAGCGCTGAATGTTGGACGAATCTGTGTCAGAGTGTCGTAGTAGCGTGCACGCGTGGCGTACAACTCAACAGTCAGAGCTCGAACAATGTGATCCAGAACCTCAATGTACCGAACCAGAAACTGAGGGTCATAACGACGGCTCACATAGTGTTACAGACAATAGTGTAGCGCTTAGTATCATCCCCAGCTGGTGGGTACGAGAAGTATCTAAACCCAGTCTCCTCCAAGTGGCAATGCTCTCTACAGAGACAAGTGATAGCAACATAGGTAACCTCCTGGACTACCATCTCAACGGTCACTCCAACACCCTCAAAGGTGTGCAACTCATTGGTGGAGTTGTTCTCCCGATCATTGATATCTACCTTAGCGCGGTACATCTCCTTGTTGAACTCATGGTAGATCTCATACATAGTGTACTGGGGATACCATCGATATCCCAGTAGGGCCAAGAGGTCGACAAGTATTGCCGGGAACCCAGGGGTGTCGATCGCTATGGTCTAGCGCACGATCGATGCGGGACGCATCTGAAACAAAGAAGTTCAAGGATGTCAACTACAGTGTGGGTATTATTCAAAATACATTTCAAAGGAATAATTGCACATAATACAGCTCTCCAGGTGAATGTGATCACGAGATCTAAAAGTTAGAGCTAGCAAATTCATTTAACCTGAATAGAAGAGAGATCAAAGTACCAGAGTATAGATCGAGGAGTAAAGCATCCTAGTACCACCCAATGGCGACGTGGGCCCATAAGCCGCACAACCATGTTAGTAAAAGTTTTGCAATAACTATACTCAACTCCGGCCAAGGAGTTTGGAAGGGGGATTCCTACAGGCAGTCAGCTCTAAAACACACTTGTGACACCCCTGATTCAATCGTACACTAATCATACACGCAAATGCATGCGATCAAGATTAGGGACTCACGAGAAGATATCACAACACAACTCTAGACAGAAATTAAAATAATACAAGCTTAATATTACAAGCCAGGGACCTCGAGGGCTCGAATACAAAAGCTCGATACAAACGAGTCAGCAGAAGCATCAATATCTGAGTACAAACATAAGCTAAACAAGGTGCCATAAGATGGCTAGCACAAATAGGGATATAGATCGAAGAGGTGCAGGCCTCCTACCTTGGATTCTCCCAAACTACTCCTGGTCATCGGTGGCCTACACGTAGTAGTAGGCACCCTTGGGGTAGTAGCAGTAGTCGTCCTCGGCGGTGGCAGCTGGCTCTGGGGCTCCGACATCTGACCGCAGCAACCAGGTATAGGGGAAAGGGGGAAGCAAAGCAACCGTGTGTACTAATCCAAAGTACTTGCAAGATTGACATCAGATCAATACTACATATACATTGGTATCAATGAACGGGGTAGTATTTGTGGACTAAACTGTAGAATGCCAGAATAAGAGGCGGAGAAGCTAGTCCTATCAAAGACTATGCTTCTGGCAGCCTTCATTTTGAAACATATAGAAGAGAGTGGAAAGTATAGCATCAAGTAACATTGCATAGCATAATCCTACCCGACGATCCTCTCCTCGACACCCTGCGAGAGAGCGATCACCGAGTTGTATCTAGCACTTGTCTAGTAGTGTCTTATTTAGTATCCGGTTTTAGTTGTATGAGGTCGGAATACAACTCCAAGCGTCCTATTACCGTTGACACGGCTATTCGAATAGTTTACTTCCTCGTAGGGGTGCACCACATTCCCCGACATGCGTGATCCCTTTGGCCGGACACACTTTCCTGGGTCATGCCTGGCCTTGAAAGATCAACACGTCGCAGCCCTACCTAGGCCCAACAAAGAGGTCAGCAAACTAGTCTACATCCTAAGCGCGCGGGGTCTTCGGCCCATCGCCCATTGCACTCCTACATGTTGCGAGGGCGACCGGGATCAGTCCTCGCAACCTGCACTACAAGGCAGTTGCTTTATGTGTACTACCGGGGCACCCACCGCTCAGTTGGTGAAGTTTGGAAAGCTTCAACTAATACTACGATGCTCGTTGCCCATATCTTGTCCCACATGGCAGTTAGTACGTATATGGCCAACGACCAACTCAGATCAAATATCCAAACTCGTTAAGCATGTTATTTTGAAGTAACCACAGACGCGGACCAGGGACTAGGCGCACCTCTATCCTTGGTGGTCTCAACCGGCCCTGTCGCTCTGCCACAAAGTAACACTCGGGGGCCGTCTGGAACCTAGGCCCATCACTACCTGAGTGGAACCACCTGTCCCTTTAGCCCCCACATTTGAACCGTAACATAAGTATGTAAGTATATATCTGTGATCACTTCGTGAAGTGATCACGACCCGATAGTATAGCATGGCAGATGGACAAGTATGTTGGGCCACTGATGGAAATCTAGCATCCCATACTAAGCATTTAGGATTGCAGGTAAAGCTAACAACAATAGTAACAAGCACATGCTATGTAAAAGAATAGGATCATCCGAAAAGCAGTAACAACTGCACTACTGTAATGCAAGCAGTAGAGAGAAGGAGGAGGCGGTATCGGGATGATAAAGGGAGTTTTAATTGCCTGGAAGCTCTGCGGAGAAGGACGGGTCATCAACAACGTAGTCGATCAGGACAGTAGTTGCGTCAGTCTCGAAGTCTACCGGAGAGAAGAGGGGATGAAATAATGAATACAATGCAAATGGAGGCATGACGATGCATGACATAGCAAAAAGTGGTGCTACAGGTGATCTAACGCAATACTGGGTGTTACTGGCGAAGGGGGGAAACATCCGGCAAAGTATTCTCAATGTTTTGCATTTTCAGGCAGGTGAAACGAAGGGGGACGATTTCATGTTCGCTATACTAGGGATGTGTGGTAGATGAACGGAGTGCTTATTCAAAATCATCACATTTTTCTAAGCAACTTTCATGTACAAAGTATTTTCATCTGAGATACGATTTATTTTATATTAATTTTAATTCATTTTTGGCATTAACAGATTTAATTTAATTCTAAAACCATTCATTGTATCATCACGACGTCAGCAGCCAACGCTGACCATTGACCGGTCAAACGGATGTGTGGGTCCCATCTATCATTGACTGTTCACTAATTAACAAAGTTAATTATTCTAACTAACTAGGTTAATTAAGTTAGGTCATCTAATCTAAATTAATTAAGTTAATTAATTCATTTACTAATTAATTGATTAATTAATTAAATTCTTATTTATTTCTTATTTTAATTCTTTAATTCTTTTTTTATTTTGTTCTGGGGCGTGCCCCACTATCAATGGCCTAGGGGCCATAGCGGGCGCGCGGGTGGCGGTTACGGGTGTGCGGGCAATAGCCAGATTGGGCACACGCCCAGGCCAATAGGGGGGTGCCGGCCCTAGCAGCGGGTGCCAGCGCCGGACATGGGAGGCCAGAGGGGGCGCGGCCTGGGGTGGGGACGGCGGCCACGGCATGCGGTGGCCGTGGCGACAGGTGGCGGCGCGTTCGGGCAAAGGCGAGGTGAGGCAAGGGGCTACGGTGCAGCGCAACAGTAGGGGGCGGCCGGCGGCAACCGTAGCAGGCGGCCGCGGGAGGGCAAGCGAGAGCAGGGCACGGCGGAGCAGCGGGCGGTGAGCAGGGGAGGGCGCGTGGTGGGCGGCGGAGCAGGCAGCCAACGCGGCGAGCTCCCGTGCGGGGAGCAGGGGCGCGAGGCGGCCAGCGGCAGATGTGCCGCGGGCGCCCATCGGCTGGAGATGGGCGCATCGGGCTGAAGGTGGCCACAGGAGTGTGGGTGACGGTGAGCCGCATCGAGCGACAGGAGCCATGAAAGGCAGAGAGGAGAGAAGGGGGAGAGGTGGTCCGTAGCCCCCATGCAGGGGTTCGTCGGCGATCCTCGATGGAGTGCGCTGGGGAGGAGGTTGGGGAGGCGAGCATCGACGATGTCGGGCCGGCTTCGGGGCAAGCTGGCGTCGGGGACACGCCCACGATCCAAATCCACGCGGCGGAAGGGGTTAAGGGGAGACGAGGGAGGGGAATCGCGGGGTTGTGTGGGTTGCGGTAAGAAACGTGGCGGCCAAGGAGGCCGCCGCGGCAAGGATAATCAGTAGGAGAGGCTCGCTCAAAGCCGCGACAAGAAGCAGGAAGATGATGATCATGACGAGGACGATGAGTCCAGCGACCACGAGTTTCAGAAAGCCACAGAGGCCATGTGCGTCAATGGTGGCGCCTTGCTGCTTACGTCCCACCACTAACTCAAGCAGTGGGCGCGTGAGATCACGGCGGTGGAGCCATCATTCGACGCACGGAAGCCGCTGAAATGGTCCAGCACGTCCATCATCTTCGACACCGAGGACCACCCTGACCGCACTACTGCGGTCGGGTGCTTGCCGTTGTTGGTTTCACCAACAATCCGCAACCTCAAGGTGACAAAGATGTTGGTTGACAGCGGGGCCGGCCTGAACTTGATCTCGCCTGTTGTGGTCAAAAGGCTGCAGATCCCCGATGGAGACCTCAAGGAGACGGGCACGTTCCAAGGGGTTAACCCGGGGAGGAGCCAGCCAAAGGGAAAAGTCACGCTGCCCATGACATTCGGAGGCGAGCTGAACCACAGGACAGAAAGGATAGTTTTCGATGTAGCCGAGATCCCCTTGCCTTACAACGGGATCCTTGGCCACCCGACACTAACCAAGTTCATGGTGGCTTCACACTACGCCTACAACATGCTGAAGATGCCCGGGCCGATGAACACCATCACGGTCCCCTCCGACAAGAAAGATGTGATGATCTGCGCCGACCACCTCTACCGGGAAGCAGTTGCAGCAGCTGCCGCTAAGGCACCTGCTCCTGCCGACGGAGCCCCGGGGGGAGGAAGACCGGCGAGACCCCTCGCACCCTCTCCGGCAAGCGCACCTCTTCAGGGTGTTACGCTTCCGTTGAGAACGTGCCAGAGAGCTCCACCGGCAAGAGCAAGAAGTCCAGAGCCACACCACCAGAGACCAAGAAGGTGACGTCAAGGAGGATGGCACGGGGGGAGATTCTACCATAAGCTCCACCCTCGATGGCAAATAGGAAAGCGATCTCGTCACCTTCCTGCGGGCGAATGTCGATGTGTTTGCATGGCAAGCCTCCGACATCCCCGGCGTTCCCAGGGAGGTGATTGAGCACCACCTTGTTGTCTGTCCTCATGCGCGGCCCGTCAAGCAGAAAGTCTGGAAGCAAGCTCTGGAGAGGCAGGAGTTCATCACAGAGGAAATCAGAAAGATAGAGGCGGCAGGCCTGGTGAGAGGATTACTCCATCCGACCTGGTTGATCAATCCGGTAGTAGTGGGCAAGTCAAATGGGAAGTGGAGGCTGTGTATTGATTACACAGACATCAATAAGGCTTGTCCAAAGGATCCTTTCCCGTTACCACACATTGACCAGATTGTTGACTCCATGGCCGGATGTGACCTTTTATCATTCCTCGATGCCTACTCGGGATACCACCAGATCTTCATGATGAAAGAGGACAAGGAGAAGACATCATTCATCACCCCATGTGGTATGTATTGCTTTTTACGGATGCCTTTCGGGTTGAAGAGTGTTGGCTCAACCTTTGCAAGAGCGGTCCAAATTGGTTTTGAGCCCCAACTGTATAGAAATATGGAAGCTTATATGGATGACATAGTGGTCAAAACCAAGGACAAAGCAACCCTTGTGCAAGATCTAGAGGAAACATTTGCAAACCTGCGCAAGATCAACCTCAAATTGAACCCTGAGAAGTGTGTCTTCGGCGTCCCGTCTTGCAAGCTTCTCGGGTTCTTTGTGTCCCAGCGTGGGATTGAAGCAAACCTAGATAAGATCAAGGCCATCGAGGAGATTAAGGCACCCAAACGGATCAAGGACGTGCGTCGGCTCACTGGCTGCGTTGCTGCCATGAGCCGGTTCATCTCCAAGTGCGTGGAGCGTGCCCTTCATTTTTTCAAGATCTTGAAGAAGGCAGGGCCAGTGGAGTGGACCCCTGAGGCCAAGGCAGCGCTGCAAGATTTGAAGAAATACCTCTCCTCTACCCCAGTGCTGGTTGCTCCCAAACCACAGGAACCATTGCTGCTTTATCTAGCGGCAACAAATCAGGTGGTTAGCTCCGCACTAGTGGCACAGAGAAAGGTCGACGAGGAGACAGTAGCGGCGGCAGAGTCAACGGTTGGCGGACCAGAACCCTCCCCGGTAGGGCTCGATCCCAGCAAGACTGAGTCCCTGGCAATCTCGGTCCCGGCAAGACTGGCACCAGTACGACAGGACCCGCACGGCCAGGTGAAGTGGCGCAAAGGAAGAAGATGGAGCAGCACCCGGGTTACTTCTTCAGCTCCCTCTTGTAGGGAGCTAGGTCGAGGTATTCAGGTGTGCAAAAATTGCTCTTCAGCCTCCTTATGGCCTCGAGGAAGCTGCGCCACTACTTCCAAGCGCACGAGATCACCGTGGTTACCCGTCTTCCGTTGCAACGAATACTGCATAACCCAGATGCAACAGGAAGGATCATGGAATGGGCCCTGGAGCTGTCAAGTTTTGGTCTAAAGTTTGAAAGTACCTCGATGATACAGAGCCGAGTCTTGGCGGAGTTTGTTGCAGAATGGACCTCAACGCCTGACGAAGAGGTACAGGAGACTACTTTCCCCGGCAAGGGAACAAGCGGCAACTGGATCATGTACTTTGATGGGGCCTTTTTGCTGCAAGGCGCTGGTGTCGGTGTGCTACTTGTCGCACCGACCGGAGAGCACCTCAACTATGTCATCCAAATGCACTTTCCCCAGGAGATGTCAACCAACAACACCGCTAATTATGAGGGTTTGCTTGCCGGTCTCAGGATCGCGGCGGACCTCGAAGTTAAAAAGCTCATCGTTAGGGGTGACTCGCAACCCCTAATTTTGAAAGGGTTTTTCAGAGGCACAAAGCTAGCCTTCCGTCTACTTGGTCTGGCTATAAAAAGGGGGCCAAGAGGAGAAGGAGAGGCATCCTCTCACGTCTTCTCTTTCTCCCGTTCCCCATCCATCTGTCGGTGTACAAAATTAGGGGCTCTCCTTTTGACCCCTTTACTTGTGCGCAAGCAGTCAGAGCCACCCACCAACAAGAAAGATGTGATGATCTGCGCTGACCAACTCTACCGGGAAGTAGTTGCAGCAGCTGCCGCTAAGGCACCTGCTCCTGCCGACGGAGCTCCGGGGGGAGGAAGACCGGCGAGACCCCTCGCACCCACTCCGGCAAGCGCACCTCTTCAGGGTGTGACGCTTCCGTTGAGAACGTGCCAGAGAGCTCCGCCGGCAAGAGCAAGAAGTCCAAAGCCACACCACCACAGACCAAGAAGGTGCCCGTCAAGGAGGATGGCACGGGGGAGATTCTACCATAAGCTCCACCCTCGATGGCAAATAGGAAAGCGAGCTCGTCACCTTCCTGCGGGCGAATGTCGATGTGTTTGCATGGCAAGCCTTCGACATCCCCGGCGTTCCCAGGGAGGTGATTGAGCACCACCTTGTTGTCTGTCCTCATGCGCGGCCAGACAAGCAAAAGGTCAGGAAGCAAGCTCTGGAGAGGCAGGAGTTCATCACAGAGGAAATCAGAAAGATAGAGGCGGCAGGCCTAGTGAGAGGATTACTCCATCTGACGTGGTTGACCAATCCGGCAGTAGTGCGCAAGTCAAATGGGAAGTGGAGGATGTGTATTGATTACACAGACATCAATAAGGCTTGTCCAAAGGATCCTTTCCCGTTACCACGCATTGACCAGATTGTTGACTCCATGGCCAGGTGTGACCTTTTATCATTCCTCGACGCCTACTCGGGATACCACCAGATCTTCATGACGAAAGAGGACGAGGAGAAGACATCATTCATCACCCCATGTGGTACGTATTGCTTTTTACGGATGCCTTTCGGGTTGAAGAGTGTTGGCTCAACCTTTGCAAGAGCGGTCCAAATTGGTTTTGAGCCCCAACTGTATAGAAATATGGAAGCTTATATGGATGACATAGTGGTCAAAACCAAGGACAAAGCAACCCTTGTGCAAGATCTGGACGAAACATTTGCAAACCTGCGCAAGATCAACCTCAAATTAAACCCTGAGAAGTGTGTCTTCGGCGTCCCGTCTTGCAAGCTTCTCGGGTTCTTTGTGTCCCAGCGTGGGATTGAAGCAAACCTAGATAAGATCAAGGCCATCGAGCTGATTGAGGAACCCAAATGGATCAAGGACGTGCGTCGGCTCACTGGCTGCATTCTGCCATGAGCCGGTTCATCTCCAAGTCCACGGAGCGTGCCCTTCATTTTTTCAAGATCTTGAAGAAGGCAGGGCCAATGGAGTGGACCCCTGAGGCCAAGGCAGCGCTGCAAGATTTGAAGAAATACCTCTCCTCTACCCCAGTGCTGGTTGCTCCCAAACCATAGGAACCGTTGCTGCTTTATCTAGCGGCAACAAATCAGGTGGTTAGCACCGCACTAGTGGCGCAGAGAAAGGTCGACGAGGAGACAGTAGCGGCGGCAGAGTCAACGGTTGGCAGACCAGAACCCTCCCCGGCAGGGCTCGGTCGAGGCAAGACTGAGTCCCCGGCAATCTCAGTCCTGGCAAGACTGGTGCCAGTACGACAGGACCCGCATGGCCAGGTGAAGTGGCGCAAAGGAAGAAGATGGAGCAGCACCCGGTTTACTTCTTCAGCTCCCTCTTGTAGGGAGCTAGGTCAAGGTATTCAGGTGTGAAAAAATTGCTCTTCAGCCTCCTTATGGCCTCGAGGAAGCTGCGCCACTACTTCCAAGCGCACGAGATCACCGTGGTTACCCGCCTTCCGTTGCAACGAATACTGCATAATCCAGATGCAACAGGAAGGTTCATGGAATGGGCCCTGGAGCTGTCAAGTTTTGGTCTAAAGTTTGAAAGTACCTCGATGATCCCGAGCCGAATCTTGGCGGAGTTTGTTGCAGAAGGACTTCAACGCCTGACGAAGAGGTACAGGAGACTACTCTCCCCGGTGAGGGAACAAGCGGCAACTGGATCATGTACTTTGATGGGGCCTTTTTGCTGCAAGGCACGGGTGTCGGTGTGCTACTTGTCGCACCCACCGGAGAGCACCTCAAGTATGTCATCCAAATGCACTTTCCCCGTGATGTCAACCAACAACACCGCTAATTACGAGGGTTTGCTTGCCAGTCTCAGGATCGCGGCGGACCTCGAAGTTAAAAAGCTCATCGTCAGGGGTGAATCGCAACTTGTCGTCAGGCAGGTCAACAAAGATTATCAAAGCCCGTTAATGGAAGCTTACGTAGATGAGGTGAGGAAACTGGAGGAGCGCTTTGACAGTATACAAGCGGAGCATGTCCCTCGGACAGAGAACGACATCGCAGACTACCTGTCAAAGTGCGCTGCCCTCAAGCTACCTGTGGAACCAGGTACTTTTGTGCTTCAGTTAACTCAACCATCCGTTGAGCCGTCGACCGGGCAGAACAAGCGGAGGAAGCGAGGCTCCGGCAAGTACTGCCGCAGGACAACCGACTTCGGCAGTACCTTAGGTCATGGCCGTGGAGGCGGCCGCTTCCGTGGCAGAAGAGACGCCGTTGGTACTTGTCTTCGAGCCACAGGCTCCGGCATGGGCGCATCACACCGTCCGAGGAGCAGGAAGAGGCAGAAAGAGTAGCCCGCCGGTCTGCTCTGTATCAATTCGTTGATAACGTATTGTACAGAAGAAGACCGAATGGGGTGAAATTGAAGTGCATCTCCCGGGAGGAAGGACTAAAGCTGTTGACATACATGGAGGCATATGTGGCTCCCACATAGGGTCGAGGGCCCTTGCCGGCAAGGCTTTCCGGCAAGGTTTCTTCTTTCCCACCGCCCTCTAGGATGCGACGACACTAGTAACCAAGTGTGAAGCGTGCCATTTCCATTCAAAGAAGCTCCATCAACCAGCTCAAGCCCTTCAAACTATCCCTCTCTCCTAGCCCTTCTCGGTCTGGGGGCTCGACATATTGGTCCCTTTCCCCCGTGCTGTCAGGGGCTTTGAGTACTTGTACGTCACAATCGACAAGTTCACAAAGTGGCCAGAGGTGGAAGCAGTGAGGAAGGTGACAGCGCAGTCAGCCATCAAGTTCTTCAAGGGACTGGTGTGCCGTTTTGGGGTGCCCAATAGGATCATCACCGACAACGACACATAGTTCACAAGCCATGCCTTCATGCAATACATTGAGGATCTCGGTAGCACGGTCTGTTTTGCTTCCGTGGCACATACACGGAGCAACGGCCAAGCGGAGAGAGAAAATGCTGAAGTCCTGCGAGGCTTAAGAACAAAGACTTTTGACAGGCTGCGCAAGAGTGGAAGGCGCTGGATTGATAAGTTGCCAGCGGTTCCTTGGTCTATCAGAACGACGCCAAATCGAGCCACCGGTCAGACACCCTTTGCCCTGGTTTACAGGGCAGAAGCAGTTCTCCCCACAGAACTCATATACGGGTCACCTCGAGTGCTCGCTTATGATGAGCTTGAGCAAGAGCGATTGCGGCAAGATGACGCGACGCTCCTTGAGGAAGATCGTGTCCGGGCGACTATGAGAGCAGCACGCTACCAGCAAGCCTTGCGCTGCTACCATAGCCGCAAGGTTCATGCCCGGAGCTTTGAGGAAGGTGACCTTGTTCTTCGGCACGTTCAGTCGGCCAAGAATTCCAACAAGTTGACACCAAAGTGGGAAGGCCCTTATCGGGTAACACGAGTCACCAGGCCCGACGCAGTCCGGCTGGAGACCGAAGATGCCGTTCCAGTTGACAACTCCTGGAACATCGAGCATCTCCGCAAGTTTTACCCATAAAGCATGGCTGCCAGGCCTCTCGGCAAGCCACCCTTTTGTACAAGCCTTGCTGGCAAGGCATGTAACCCTTTGTACAAAGCCAGGCGTAGACCCTGAGCATAAATAAAAGAAGCGCTGGTGCCGTAAGTTATAGCATGCATGCTAGGTCGAGTCTCTTCCTCAGTTAGGGTTGATAGTGCTTGGCAGCAGCTAACCCCTAGCTTAGAGGTCGAGTGCGTGTCTATCTGTTCTTTTCTGTCTTCTTTGGTTCACAGGACACATGAGTATTCTTGTCGAACTACTTTGGAAGAAAAGGGATAGACCGGCGTCCGAGCCCCGGCAAGCCAAAGTTGCCGGGGGCTACAAGAGCAAGGATCCATCCACGGCAAGCCAAGGTTGTCGGGGGCTGTAGATCCAGATAAGTTCTCTATCCTCTATCATGCGTTTCATTATGGACTGGGTTACGTGAAACCCCGTTCTATCTCTAAGCTACCATGCTCCCCTTTTTCAGCACCCAAGGACTGTCTCCTGGGTCCAAAGTTGGTCGTAGTTGCGGCAGCAAGGAAACAACACGAGGAGCCTAAGCCCACCTCATCCCTGCCTCCGCCAAGGGCGTGAGAAAGGTCGAGCGAAGTGGGGGGACGGCAAGGCCTGCTGCCGGGCGAAAAAACGTTTATCTTAAAGGTAATGAGGATTCACTCCTTGTCGCGGGTCCCACCAAACATCCCTTTTTCATTAAAAAACATCTTGTACAGGTATAGTTCATATGAAATGAAAAACATGAGAACGGGGATTAGAAGTTATAAAGTTAACAAAGGCCCGAAGGCTTACAAGACTAAAAAGAGATAAGGGGCCCGTAATCCCTTTCTTGTCCCTCTCCTCAGGAAATGGAACAAGAAAGCAGAAGGGAAAAAAGGGTGCCTAGGAGAGCTACGAGTGGCAGAAGACACCAAGCGAACATCTCGGTGGCCGTCCGAGGGCTGGATGATGATGGCGGGCCGGAGGAAGAGCTCGTATACGAGGCGGCAGGACGTATACGAACACGCGACAAAGGCATCGGTGCCCGCATACTCCGACTTGACGGCCTTGCCGCCCACCCTCTTCCTCTTCTGCAGCCTCCCCATGCTAGCCGCCCAAGGAGGCGACCCCAAGAAGTTCAAGGAGACGGCGAAACGGATGATGGGGTCGCCGGTGCCACTCGGAGTGGCGCCCGACGCCTAGTCGGACCCGTCATCCTACCTCCCGCTACCCTCGTCGTCGCTGCTGTTGTCCTCCTCATCACCATCGCTCGAGGAGGAATCTTCATCGTCAGAAGAGCTCTCCACGCAGAACCTCGCGAGAGTCCCAAGGTGCCCAAAAATCTTGATGGAGAGGAGGCCACCCACCATTAGTTTGAAATGGAGAGTGAGCCCCTCCGTCAAGCTATGGATGCGAGCGAAGGTCTTCCACCCTCGATGGAGATACATGACGTGAGGGGCGGGGAACTCGACGTCGGCCCATGTGCCACTGTTCCCACAACCCCTCATATGCAGCCGCAACGCCTGCGGTGGATCCAGCTCCATCTCCTGCGCAAACAGAGTCGGGAGGCAAAGACGACGATGCGGTGGCTGGCGCAGCCTGATGAAGAACTCGCAAGGGTTGTCCCCGACGTGGCCCTCCACCGGGGGAGGGGCCGCTGGTAGCGGCGAAGCCGATCTGCCGCCCCGTCCTCCTCTCCCTCGAGCGCCACGACGGCCTCGACCTCGCCCCCTCCCCCTTCCTAAGGCGGCCGGCTTCGCCGCTATGAGCTCTTGGGGAGGAGCGATGCGTTGTCTGGCCGAAACCCTCGCTGCCACCGATGAAGCATCGCCACCCCCCTCGCCATGGCAGAAGAAAGGAGGAAGCAGGAATGGGGAGAGGCAGGTGGCGAAGGGTTGAGAGGCACTGTTCCTCCCGCTCCCCTCTTTATAAAGGGGCGGGAGCGAGGCTCGGCCTCCCCCTCTTGACCAACCCGGCCCGTTGAAGTGACAGCAAGCGGGGCCGTCGACCGCCCTCCCCGCTCCATTGAAGGCGCATGGGAATTGACCCATTCGCGCGCACCTGTCATTCGCCCTACATCGTGCATGCAGCGAACATGGCGCGAGGGATAGGCGCAGTAGGACGCATGGAGCGACGGTTCCCAAGCGAGGGCAATAAATCAGCAGCGGCCCTGCGGTCTCAAAGAGACACGCATGCCGCCTCTTTACTGTACACCGTGGGATGACGCCAGCATGCTTCCGTCATGCGAGCGCACGACCCCTACGTCGCGCGTTCAACACGGGTCGTGGAAAAGCACAGCGGACGGAGCACTTACCGCGGTAAAATCCTCCCAACTGCCCGCACACCGTTCTGGGCCTGGCCCAACAATGTGTTGCTCTTATGTGTGGCCCAGGCCCGGGGGCTCCTATCGGTGTACAAAAGTAGGGCTCTCCTTTTGACCCCGTTACTTGTGCGCAAGCAGTCAGAGCCACCCGCCATGGCCACGCATAATAGGGCAGGAAAGGGGAGCCGGAGAGAAGCCGAAGGCACAAGACAAACAAAGCAACGACAAGGACAAAGGCCACAAAGATCGGATGGACGAAGCAGGTTTCCCCGGCAAGAACCCTTGCAGGGGCAGCTTCAGCAGCCCCGACAAGACCCTTGCCGGGGTAGCTCGCCCACACCAGCTGAGTGATCCACCTTTGAGCCCCCCAACGCTAGACAAACGCATTGGGACAAGGCTCGGGAGGCACCTCCATGGTGGCAAGCAGATCTTTGTGAAGACAAAGAACAATCAAGATCAAATGAGGATAAGAAGGCAACAATCCACACCGAGATCCTCACCGAAGGAACCCACAAGACCCCCGGCAAGATCCTTGTCGGGGACGCCAGCGCGCCATGGCAAGACCCTTGCCGGGCCACCTGGCAAGACCCTCACCAAGCGAGCCAGCAGGGCCACTACCAGGCCTGCGCCAGCCAAGTCTCCGTCGCTGTTCGCATGCAGCTGCCGACCCAACTAGCTGGGCAGGCACCTGCGTGGCAACATGCAGCCCTTCGTGGAGGCTCCACCACCGTGCCACCTCAGCTGCTTGCCTGCCAACATGGCACCGCATGCATCGCTGGCCAGGGCGTGTGTCAAAGCAAGGAGGGCGGCGACGGATGGGATGGGTCTCGCTCCCGTCCCAGATAAAGTGAAGGGACACCTAAGCCTTGCATTAAATGCACTTTGTCCTGTAATACCGGCGATAAGCTCATAGCGCTGTAGCACTTTCCACCTCCTGTGTGCCACTGTGGCAGCCCCTTTCGCCTATATAAGGTGGCCCATGGCGCACTGGAGAAGGATTCGGCTCTTTCGAACTTAGCAGCACCCAGAGCTAGTTCTAGAGCTCCAGAACACTAAATACATCCACCAAAGCAGGATCGTAGGGTTTTACGCATCTTTGCAGCCCGAACTTGGGTAAATCCCCTTGGTGCTGTCTACTAGTCCCGCTCTTGTCACGATCCCCGCGCCCCGCAACCGTAGTAGGGATTCTAGTGATCCCATAGGTGTCGTTTCCCACCGACACCATCATCATGCTGAGAGGGTGCGGCCGTGGTCATCATTCTGCGGAGGCGACCATGTCTTCTTCTCGCCAGAAAGCCATGGCGGTTAAAGAAGAGCCGTATGCTCAAGGCAAAGGCGTCGGACGGGGCCGTGGTCGGCAAGGTGGTCGAGGCAAAGGTGGTCGTGGAAGAGGGGCATCCGCGGCACCACCTTCTCCACCTCCGTCTCCTCTTGCCTTGTCGAGCGGCCATGTCAGAGACATGGCACTGGAGTTTATCTTGCATCTGCGCGAGCTGCCGCGCAGCCGCCCCCGCCTCCCGAAGGCGTTTGCAGAGGGGTGATATAGGTCAATCAACTGCCGAAGCTGAGGCTCCACATGAAGGGGTGTTGTCACACCCTAGCTAGTCATGCATTAGAGTGTTGCATCATGTTTACTCTTTCATCAGAAACTTGAAATGGGGATCTGTGAAACCCTCAGAATCATTTTGAAAATGACCCAAATAAAAATTTCTCCAAAAGGGTCCAAGAAAATGCTCATGTTGCTCTCTGGAAATATTGGACAGAGATAAAAATCAAACCAATATTTTTAGTGGCTCATGGACATTTATTTTGGGCATTTGGAATTAATGCATAAATATTTGCATTGGAAATATATTTCTATATATATTAATATATGTCCAAATATTATGCCAATTATAAAGGAGCTCTGGAATAATATATCTAGCCCCTGCAAAAATTGGCATAAGTTAAATAAATGATTTAATATATTATTTAAATCAAAACAAATGTCAGAAATTAGAAAACAGAAAAAAATAAAAGGGAGAAGCTTACCTGGGCTCCTCCCTGTGCAGCCCAGCCAGCTGGCCGGCCCAGCCAGCAGGCGGCCTAGCCCGCCTCCCTCCTCTGTCGTCTTCGTCCCGACAGAGGGAGGGGAGTGTGGCCGGCTCGCGCGCGCGCCACCGCGCCACGCCACCTCTCTCCCTGCCTACCTGCCCTCCCCTCCTCGCCTCGATGCCCCTGGACGACGCCACGCCTCCCCCCTGCTCTCTCTCACTCGCCCCGGCTCTCCCCTCCTCTCCCTCGCTCTCTCTCTCACGGCCGAACACCACCGTCGCCGCCGTTCGCCACCGCAGCCGTCTCCGGCCACCCCTAGCTCTCCCGACTAGCTCAGAAGCTCCGCCACAACCCCCTCTTCCTCCCCACCGCTTCACGGGCCTCCGGAAGCCCTGCATCGCCGCCACGTCGCCGTTCCCCTCTTCGGGCTCCGACCATCATCGCCGTCGAATTCGCCGTCTCCAGTGCGTCTCCGAGCCCGCTTCGACGCCCACTGCAACCGCGGTGAGCCCCCGAGTCGTTTCCCCCTTCTCCCCTGGTCTCTTTCGACCTCTAGGCCTTAGCCCCACCTTGGCCGAGAGCTCCACGCCGCCGGCGATGTCGCCGTCGTGGCCACGGTCACTGTAGCGCCCAACCGAGCACACTATCGTGCTCCACGCCTCACTAGGAGCACGCAGCACGCACCAACGCCTCCCCAAACCCCCTGCAACGCCGACTCCGACCGCACCCGAACTCCGGCCGCCGCTCACGAGCTCGCCGTCGACGGTACCGGCCACCCTAGGCTCGGCCACCACCACCGTTCGACGCGCGGGAGCAAGAGCTCTCCAACGAGCCCAAGAACGGCCTCGCCCGTGCCCTGTAGCGCGATCCCGCATCGCGCCGCCGTCTCGGGCCTCGCCGGCGTCACGTCGCCGGTGGGTTTGACCCACTTTGACCACGGCAGGAACCCCCCTGAGTCCCTGACAGGTGGGCCCAGCCCTGTAGCTAATTAGGATTAGCGCTAACCACTGTTAGTTAACCCCCTGACACTGACTAGTGGGCCCCAGTGCCACTAATTAGAAATTAGGATTAATTTAACCCTGTTTAACCCCCCTTGTCACTGACGTGTGGGCCCCACACGTCAGGTTTGACCTCAGCCAGCCGCAGTTGACCACTGACGTCATGCTGACGTCATGCTGGCGCAGTAATTATATTTCTGGATTTAATTTAAATCAGGAAATTCCAGAATATTATTTAAACTTCAAAAATTCATAACTTTTATTCTGTAACTCCAAATTGGACAAATTATATATGAAAAATGATCAGAAAAATCCAATCTATCCATCTGTACTATTTTCATGCATGATCAAGTAAGTTAAAGTGATGTTTCAAGCAGAACAAGGAAAAGCACTTTATAAGGCCATATTTGAATTTGAAATTTGAATCCTTGATTCAAATTTGCTCAAATCCTTCTGGTTTTATTTGCATTAGCCCAACACACTCATATTGCCATGTTTCATGCATGCATCATATTGTTGCACATTGTTTGGTGATGTTGTGTATCGATGTCCTTTGCGACAGGTTCTGCCTCCGAGGAGTACCGTGATTACCCTAACGAAGAACCGTATCCGTGCATCGAACCATCAGGCAAGCAACCAACCATTGATCATATCGATACAATCCCATGTTCTCGCTCCTGCTCTCTTTTACTGCATTAAGACAACGCGTTTCAAACTGCTGTGTGCTACGGTAGTTGAACCCATTTCCTCTGCATGACCTGTCATTGCCACAGTAACTAGATGAAACCCACTAGCATGTGTAGGAGTTGATTGAGCCATATGTATGTGTTGTTCCTACCTTGCTATGCCTGCTATGCTTAGAGTCGTGTCAGGTCTGGTTCATCGGGGTGATGGGCTAGAGTGAAATGATTATGTCGGTAATGAGAGTGGTGTGGTGAACACGATTTGGTAAAGGTATCGATGAGAGGCCATGTAGGAGTACATGGTGGGTTGTTTCATTGAAGCCGACCTTAAGCACTGAGATCTGTATGTGTGATTTAAGAATCAGCTACTACCATGCATTGGGCCCGAAACCAATGGACCCTCTCGGCTTCTTATTCACCCTAGTTCTCCGTCCAGGAGTTGCAAGTAGTTTCTGGTGTTTGTAGCCTACTGGAGGCCGTGGACAGCGCTGACCGTAGGGGTGGGCTGTGATGCAGTAGGTACGTGGCCGGGTGTACCGAATACCCATTACGTATCTCGGGAACCCTGTTCACATCGTTCGGGGCCGTATGGGAAACCTCGGCCGGACTCCCTGCGGATGGAACCTGAATAGGCGATAAACCTGGACTGGAGGCTTAGGTGATTAGGTAGGTCGTGGCCGACACCCACGTTGGGCTTCCGCTTGAAGGTTGCCGAGTACATGTCGTGTAAACGACGATAAGTGGTGAGAGCGTGTATGAAGAAGTACACCCCTGCAGGGTTAACATGATCTATTCGAATAGCCGCGTCCGCGGTAAAGGACTACTTGGTTGCCTATACAGTTCATAGACAAGTAAATGGAAACTACTAAAAGCCTCAAGATAAGAGTGAGTGCCGAGGATGGCTCTTCCGTAGGAAGACGGAGGTGGATCCTCGGTGGTGTATTGAAGTGGTGAGTAGTGGACTCGTGTGCGCAAAACCATTTCAAGTTGGAGTATCGTATGATAGCCTAGCCAAGAGTCAAAGCTGGCTTGCTGCAATAACTCCACCAACCCTTCTTGATAACATGCATGTATGTAGGATCTGATGTAAGACTTGCTGAGTACCTTTGTACTCATGTTGCTATAATCTACATTTTTACAGAAGACGCTGCAACCCCTTCTGATGGGTTCTATGTAGACGTTGACATCAACGAGTAGGCTAAAGACCCAGGTGGTGACCCTGAGCTTGTGAAGGACCACGTAGTATAGCTAGGCTTTCCAAGCCTCTTTTATTTTACTAGTTGTCTGTACTCAGATAAGTTACTTCCGCTGCTGGTTTGTATGACTGTATGACTTGTATGTTGGGTCGTGAGACCCGTACCTTTGTGTATGATATGTATGGCTCCCTGAGCCTTAAATAAAGTACTGGTGTCGTAGAGTCATGTTGTGATGCTTCGTTGTATTTGCACATATCGAGCATATTGTGTGTATGATTGAAATGCTTGGTATGTGTGGGATCTGACTATCTAGTCGTTTATCTTTAGTAGCCTCTCTTACCGGGAAATGTCTCCTAGTGTTACCGCTGAGCCATGGTAGCTTGCTACTGCTCTGGAACACCTAGGCTGGCCGGCATGTTTCCTTCTTCGTTCCTGTGTCTGTCCCTTCGGGGAAATGTCACGCTTTGAGTACCGGAGTCCTGTTAGCCCGCTACAGCCCGGTTAACCGGAGTCCTGCTAGCCCAGTGCTACAGCCCGGACCCACTTGCTGATGACCGACACGTTCGAAGCTGGGTCATGGATGCCTGTCCCTGTAAGTCTGTGCCACTTTGGGTTTACGACTAGTCATGTCAGCCCGGGCTCTTTATCATATGGATGCTAGCGACACTATCATATACGTGAGCCAAAAGGCGCAAACGGTCCCGGGCAAAGGTAAGGCGACACCCGTGGGGATACCGTGCGTGAGGCCGCAAAGTGATATGAGGTGTTACCGGCTAGATCGATGTGACATCGAGTCGGGGTTCTGACAGCGTTGGCATCAGAGCCGGACTGCCTGTAGGTTCTCCAAGCCAAACTGGTCGATGTTGAGTCTAGAAATTCTTTAGTTATATGTAGGGGAATTGATTGTGGGATGGAACGTAAGGCTCTTTTTACTCCTTTATCTCATGACATTCTGATCTGAGTCAGTCCATTCTTCCACTGGGGGTTAAGGAATTAGGATCTATTCTCTCTATCAGGATCACGTGTTACCAATCAGTAGTACCTTATAAGTTTGATGGATACAAGCCTAGTTCAGTTTTACTACCACATTATGTTGTTAGAATGGTTTCATAACTTTGACATGATGATGTTGAGTGTGTACGAAATCCTTTGTCAAATGTCTCAAAATCCTTCTTGAGCATTTACAGCTGTTATGCTGCCGAAATTTTGCTAGAAATTCTAATGCCCTTGCATTATGATTGTGCTTTCAGATGGCCACTCGCGACCTCAATCAAGTGGTTCGCCTGACTCGATGCCTAGATGTACCCGGCCATACTGCCAAGTTGGTCAGGATAATGACTGAGGCTGGATACCGTTGGTATCCTGAGTACACGGTCGAAGAGCAATTCCGAGACTTTAATCAAAGCCAGTATCTCTGCACTGTCAGGATATTTCCATCTTATCCTGGATCCACCGAGCCTCTTCACTGCTCCTGTGGACTCGGGGTTACTATTGAGATGGCTGTGCAGGACGCCGCCTACTCTATGATGACCATTATGCGATTCAGATCTGGTCTATTTCGGGACTCTGATTTCCGGTATATGCCAGGATCACTTCCGGGAGCACAAGGGTATCTCCAGGCTATTTATGCTGACCCCACTCAGGAGGATTCACGGACTCGCACCACTGCTGAGATGCTCGAGGATAAGGACCGTGAAAATCGGGCCTTGAGGTTAGAGCTCTTCAATACCCGTGCTGACCACTGGGCCACTTTGACTCGGTTCGCACCGGCGGTGCAAGCTGGATTCTCAGATATGCGCGATCTCTATCCTGTGAGATCTGCTCTGCCCGACGTGATGGTTTGGCGTGATGTAGGAGGCATCACCCCACCTCGCGGGCCCCGCAGGCCACCGTTTGTTGGTCCAAGGCCTCATCCTAGCCCCTATGGTCCACAAGCTCCGCGAGATCGTCTGTTTCCGGATGATCATGTTGAGCTTCCAGGCTATGGAGGTGACTTTTACAAGGACTACTACGGATCGGTCTGAGTTAGTGCTAGTATCACTAGTTCGCACTAGCTGTGTCGTCTATCGTCCCGCGCGACTCATGGGATATGACCTAGTTTGTACTCCTTCCGGAGGTGTAGAAAAATAATGTATAGGAGCTTGGAATGCCTCCGATGAGATGTAATCATTTTTCACCGTAATAGTACTTTGTTTGGTCTTGTAGTAAACCCTGTATGGTGTGTATGACGATGGAATAAAGAAGCAGTTTCTGTATTTACCATGTCATACGGATGATCATCTTGCATTCCGAATTATTCCTTACATTTTGTATCCTATGTCGGAATTTTATCGTTCTGACTAAATCATTGTCTTGTTACCTAGGATGGTCAACACGCGCGCTAACCCTGCTTCTCAAGAGCAGGCCGAAGGCAGTGAGGGCAGGAATGAAAATCTGCCTCATCCTCCTTCACTAGCCGAGGTTATGATGGAAGGTGAGAGAAACAAGCGGGAGACCAACCGTTTGCTGGAGCGTATTGAACAGAATACAGCACACCATCAGAGGGCTAACATGGTGTCACTCAGTGATTTTATCAAATTGCATCCACCCGCGTTCCACCACTCCGTCGAGCCTCTCGACGTTGATGACTGGCTTCGCAGTATCTCTCACAAGCTGCGTTCCGCGCTAGTAGCTGAGGCTGACAAGGTCACCTTTGCTGCATATCATCTTGAAGGCCCCGCCAGTCTATGGTGGGAAAATTATGGAGCTATGCGCCCAGCGGGCCATGTCACTACTTGGGCTGAGTTCAGCGAGGCTTTCCGTGAGCATCATATTCCGGAGGGTCTCATGGACCGTAAACGTGAAGAATTTTGCAGTTTCACCCAAGGCCGACTTTCTGTGGATGTTTACAGCAGGGAGTTTGGTAATCTCGCACGATATGCAACTGAGGAAGTGTCTACCGATGCCAAGAAGCAAGCAAGGTTCCGTAAGGGCCTTAGTCCTGAGCTTCGCCGCGACCTCCGTCTGCATGAGTGCACATCCTTCCAGAAACTTGTCAACAAAGCCATCAGTGCTAAAACTGGTCAGACTGACTATGACGCAACACGCAAGCATGGCCGTGACATGGGTTCCTCATCCGGTGCTGGTCCTCAAAAGCGCCCCGTGTGGGTACCCAACACCGCCCTGCCACCCAGGTTCACACCGAGGCCATCTTTCCAGGCGCCTCGCCCTGTTCAACAGTCTGCACCGGCCAAGCCCTATGGGGGTCCAACCAACAATGCTCCTCCACGTACCAGTTCCGTGACTTGTTTCAAGTGCGGGGAATCTGGTCACTATATGCGTGAGTGTCCCCAGACCAACCCCAATCAATTTGCTAAAGCTGTTGGCCGTGGCAAGCCGACAGGAAAAGTATTCCACGCCAAGCCGGTCACCTCTACACGTGGCCATGTCAACTGTATCTCTGCCGAAGAAGCTCAAGAGGATCCCAACGTTGTTCTCGGTACGCTTCTTGTTAATTGCCACCCGGCATCTGTTCTTTTCGATACAGGAGCCTCTCATTCTTTTATATCCGAAAATTATGCTCGTTTGCATAATGTTGCATTCTGTGACATGCCATCCACTATGGAAATTTCTACCCCTGGTTCTAGATGGCAGACCTCTAGGGTAAGTTATGGAAATGAAATCCAAGTCGACAGACTTGTTTTCCTCGCATCTTTGATAGCCCTTAAATTTTCAGATATTAATATCATTCTGGGTATAGACTGGATGTCAGCTCATCAAGCCAAAATTGATTGCTTCTCTAGGACTGTTCAACTCACCCATCCTTCGGGGAAGATAGTCAATGTCTTGACCCGAATAGCCAAGCGACAATTATATTCTCTTAACGCCAGCCCTTTGCCAGACCATGAGGACGTTCCGGTAGTCCGTGACTTCCCGGATGTTTTTCCCGAAGAATTGCCAGGTGTTCCACCTGACAGGGATGTTGAGTTCGTAATAGACCTCATTCCAGGAACCGTTCCGATTGCTAGAAGACCCTATAAGATGGCACCCCTAGAACTAGCCGAGCTTAAGAAACAACTCGATGAGTCCTTGAAAAAGGGTTTCATCCGACCTAGTTCATCTCCGTGGGCTTGCCCCGTCCTATTCGTCAAGAAGAAGGATGGTACGGACCGGATGGTTGTAGATTACCGACCTGTCAATCTGGTCACAATCAAGAACAAATATCCGCTTCCCAGGATCAACGACCTGTATGATCAGCTCGCTGGATCCTCAGTCTTCTCTAAGATGGATTTGAGATTGGGCTACCATCAAATCAAAATCAAAAACAGGGACATTCCTAAAACGGCCTTTGTTACTCGTTATGGCCAATACGAGTACACCGTCATGTCCTTCGGTTTAACCAACGCTCCAGCCACCTTTTCTCGGTTAATGAACTCAATCTTCATGGAGTATTTGGATAAATTCGTCGTGGTTTACCTCGATGATATACTCATCTACTCCAAGAACGAGGAAGAACATGCCGAACATCTAAGGCTAGTGTTGAAGAAACTTCGAGAGCATCGCCTTTATGCCAAATTTTCTAAATGTGAATTCTGGTTGTCAGAAGTGACCTATCTGGGTCATGTAATATCTGGTAAAGGTATTGCTGTTAACCCTGAGCGAGTTCAAGCCGTCCTTAACTGGACTCCACCTGAATCGGTCAAGCAAGTTCGGAGTTTTCTAGGCTTAGCGAGCTATTGTCGTCGCTTTGTCGAGAACTTCTCCAAGGTTGCCAAACCTCTAACCGAACTCCTCAAGAAAGATAAGAAGTTCGAGTGGACTCCACAATGTGAGCACAACTTTCAGGAACTGAAAAGACGCCTGACTTCTGCTCCCGTACTGGTACCGCCAGACTTCTCCAAGGATTTTGTTATCTACTGCGACGCCTCGCGACAAGGACTAGGTTGCATTCTCATGCAAGATCGACACGTAATTGCCTACGCTTCACGGCAATTGCACCCACATGAGGAGAATTATCCTACTCATGATCTAGAGCTTGCAGCCGTAGTCTATGCACTTAAGACCTGGCGACATTACCTCCTCGGTAACCGTTGCGAAATATTCACTGATCACCAAAGTCTGAAGTACATTTTCACCCAACCGGATTTGAATCTCAGGGAAAGACGTTGGGTTGAATTGATCACAGACTTCGATTTAGGGATAACCTACACCCCAGGGAAAGCCAACGTCATGGCTGATGCGCTAAGTCGTAAATCTTATTGTAACAATCTGATGTTACAACAAAGTCAACCTCTTCTCCATGAGGAATTTCGGAAACTTAATCTTCACATTGTTCCTCAAGGTTTTCTTTCCACCTTGGTGGCAAAACCTACCCTTACGGATCAGATTATCAAAGCACAGAAGGTAGATCCGGGAATCTCCCGCATCAAGAGAAACATTCAGAAAGGAATTGCGAATTGCTTCTCTATTAATGATCAAGGGGTCGTATACTTCGGGAATCGACTAGTGGTTCCCAAAGTGCGAAACCTGAGGCGTTTGATCCTTAAGGAAGCTCATGAATCTCCTCTCACCATTCATCCCGGTAGTACTAAGATGTATCAGGACCTACGCCAAAGGTTCTGGTGGACTAGGATGAAGAGAGAAATTGCTCAGTATATTGCAAATTGCGACGTCTGTCGTCGTGTAAAAGCAGAGCACCAACGGCCTGCTGGCACCCTTCAACCCTTAGCTATTCCTGAATGGAAATGGGATAAAATTGGTATGGATTTCATTACCTGTTTTCCCAGGACCAAGAAAGGGAATAATGCTATTTTCGTCGTGGTCGATCGTCTTTCCAAGGTAGCCCATTTCCTACCTGTTCGTGAGAGTATAACCGCTAGTCAGCTGGCAGACTTATACATCTCCCGAATAGTGTCCCTTCATGGTGTTCCTTTGGAAATTAACTCGGATCGAGGAAGTCTTTTCACCTCTCGATTTTGGGAAAGTTCCAAAATGCTATGGGAACTCGTCTCTCCTTTAACACCGCCTTCCACCCTCAGTCAAGTGGTCAAGTGGAACGCGTCAACCAAATTCTAGAAGACATGCTTCGAGCCTCTGTTATCTCGTTCGGAATGGACTGGGAGAAGTGCCTTCCATTTGCCGAATTCGCTTACAACAACAGCTATCAATCTAGCTTGGGTAAAGCCCCTTTTGAAGTTCTCTATGGACGACGATGTCGAACACCCCTTAACTGGTCAGAGACCGGGGAAAGACAATTCTTTGGCCCGGATATGATTCAGGAAGCAGAAGAACAAGTTCGTATCGTTCGTGAAAAGTTGAAAACAGCCCAATCTCGTCAAAAGAGTCAATATGACCGAAAACATAAGGCTATGACTTTCGAGGTTGACGAGAAGGCTTATCTTCGGGTCACCCCTCTGAAGGGAACCCATCGTTTCGGTATCAAAGGCAAATTGGCTCCTCGTTACATTGGACCTTTTCGCATTCTCGCCAAACGAGGAGAAGTTGCCTACCGGTTGGAATTACCTCCGCACCTCTCCAGAGTCCACGATGTCTTCCACGTTTCTCAACTCAGGCGTTGCTTCTCGGATCCTATCCGTGAAGTGGATCACGAAACGCTTGATCTCCAAGATAATCTTACATATCGAGAGTACCCCATTCGTATCCTCGATCAGGCCGAGCGTACCACTCGACGTCATAACATCAAGTTTCTCAAAGTACAATGGTCGCACCATTCTGAGGATGAAGCAACTTGGGAAAGGGAGGATCGTCTTCGACTTGAGTACCCCGCCTTCTTCTCGGAGGAACCCAAATCTCGGGACGAGATTCTTTTGAGTGGGGGTGAGTTGTCACACCCTAGCTAGTCATGCATTAGAGTGTTGCATCATGTTTACTCTTTCATCAGAAACTTGAAATGGCGATCTGTGAAACCCTCAGAATCATTTTGAAAATGACCCAAATAAAAATTTCTCCAAAAGGGTCCAAGAAAATGCTCATGTTGCTCTCTGGAAATATTGGACAGAGATAAAAACCAAACCAATATTTTTAGTGGCTCATGGACATTTATTTTGGGCATTTGGAATTAATGCATAAATATTTGCATTGGAAATATATTTCTATATATATTAATATATGTCCAAATATTATGCCAATTATAAAGGAGCTCTGGAATAATATATCTAGCCCCTGCAAAAATTGGCATAAGTTAAATAAATGATTTAATATATTATTTAAATCAAAACAAATGTCAGAAATTAGAAAACAGAAAAAAATAAAAGGGAGAAGCTTACCTGGGCTCCTCCCTGTGCAGCCCAGCCAGTTGGCCGGCCCAGCCAGCAGGCGGCCCAGCCCGCCTCCCTCCTCTGTCGTCTTCGTCCCGACAGAGGGAGGGGAGTGTGGCCGGCGCGCGCGCGCGCCACCGCGCCACGCCACCTCTCTCCCTGCCTGCCTGCCCTCCCCTCCTCGCCTCGATGCCCCTGGACGACGCCACGCCTCCCCCTGCTCTCTCTCACTCGCCCCGGCTCTCCCCTCCTCTCCCTCGCTCTCTCTCTCACGGCCGAACACCACCGTCGCCGCCGTTCGCCACAGCAGCCGTCTCCGGCCACCCCTCGCTCCCCCGACTAGCTCAGAAGCTCCGCCACAACCCCCTCTTCCTCCCCACCGCTTCACGGGCCTCCGGAAGCCCTGCATCGCCGCCACATCGTCGTTCCCCTCTTCGGGCTCCGACCATCATCGCCGTCGAATTCGCCGTCTCCAGCGCGTCTCCGAGCCCGCTTCGACGCCCACTGCAACCGCGGTGAGCCCCCGAGTCGTTTCCCCCTTCTCCCCTGGTCTCTTTCGACATCTAGGCCTTAGCCCCACCTTGGCCGAGAGCTCCACGCCGCCGGCGATGTCGCCGTCGTGGCCACGGTCACCGTAGCGCCCAACCGAGCACACTATCGTGCTCCACGCCTCACTAGGAGCACGCAGCACGCACCAACGCCTCCCCAAACCCCCTGCAACGCCGACTCCGACTGCACCCGAACTCCGGCCGCCGCTCACGAGCTCGCCGTCGACGGTACCGGCCACCCCAGGCTCGGCCACCACCACCGTTCGACGCGCGGGAGCAAGAGCTCTCCAACGAGCCCAAGAACGGCCTCGCCCGTGCCCTGTAGCGCGATCCCGCATCGCGCCGCCGTCTCGGGCCTCGCCGGCGTCACGTCGCCGGTGGGTTTGACCCACTTTGACCACGGCAGGAACCCCCCTGAGTCCCTGACAGGTGGGCCCAGCCCTGTAGCTAATTAGGATTAGCGCTAACCACTGTTAGTTAACCCCCTGACACTGACTAGTGGGCCCCAGCGCCACTAATTAGAAATTAGGATTAATTTAACCCTGTTTAACCCCCCTGTCACTGACGTGTGGGCCCCACACGTCAGGTTTGACCTCAGCCAGCCGCAGTTGACCACTGATGTCATGCTGACGTCATGCTGGCGCAATAATTATATTTCTGGATTTAATTTAAATCAGGAAATTCCAGAATATTATTTAAACTTCAAAAATTCATAACTTTTATTCTGTAACTCCAAATTGGACAAATTATATATGAAAAATGATCAGAAAAATCCAATCTATCCATCTGTACTATTTTCATGCATGATCAAATAAGTTAAAGTGATGTTTCAAGCAGAACAAAGAAAAGCACTTTATAAGGCCATATTTGAATTTGAAATTTGAATCCTTGATTCAAATTTGCTCAAATCCTTCTGGTTTTAGTTGCATTAGCCCAACACACTCATATTGCCATGTTTCATGCATGCATCATATTGTTGCACATTGTTTGGTGATGTTGTGTATCGATGTCCTTTGCGAGAGGTTCTGCCTCCGAGGAGTACCGTGATTACCCTAACGAAGAACCGTATCCGTGCATCGAACCATCAGGCAAGCAACCAACCATTGATCATATCGATACAATCCCATGTTCTCGCTCCTGCTCTCTTTTACTGCATTAAGACAACGCGTTTCAAACTGCTGTGTGCTACGGTAGTTGAACCCATTTCCTCTGCATGACCTGTCATTGCCACAGTAACTAGATGAAACCCACTAGCATGTGTAGGAGTTGATTGAGCCATATGTATGTGTTGTTCCTACCTTGCTATGCCTGCTATGCTTAGAGTCGTGTCAGGTCTGGTTCATCTGGGTGATGGGCTAGAGTGAAATGATTATGTCGGTAATGAGAGTGGTGTGGTGAACACGATTTGGTAAAGGTATCGATGAGAGGCCATGTAGGAGTACATGGTGGGTTGTTTCATTGAAGCCGACCTTAAGCACTGAGATCTGTATGTGTGATTTAAGATACAGCTACTACCATGCATTGGGCCCGAAACCAATGGACCCTCTCGGCTTCTTATTCACCCTAGTTCTTCGTCCAGGAGTTGCAAGTAGTTTCTGGTGTTTGTAGCCTACTGGAGGCCGTGGACAGCGCTGACCGTAGGGGTGGGCTGTGATGCGGTAGGTACGTGGCCGGGTGTACCGAATACCCGTTAGGTATCTCGGGAACCCTGTTCACATCGTTCGGGGCCGTATGGGAAACCTCGGCCGGACTCCCTGCGGATGGAACCTGAATAGGCGATAAACCTGGACTGGAGGCTTAGGTGATTAGGTAGGTCGTGGCCGACACCCACGTTGGGCTTCCGCTTGAAGGTTGCCGAGTACATGTCGTGTAAACGACGGTAAGTGGTGAGAGCGTGTATGAAGAAGTACCCCCTGCAGGGTTAACATGATCTATTCGAATAGCCGCGTCCGCGGTAAAGGACTACTTGGTTGCATATACAGTTCATAGACAAGTAAATGGAAACTACTAAAAGCCTCAAGATAAGTGTGAGTGCCGAGGATGGCTCCTCCGTAGGAGGACGGAGGTGGATCCTCGGTAGTGTATTGAAGTGGTGAATAGTGGACTCGTGTGCGCAAAACTATTTCAAGTTGAAGTATCGTAGGATAGCCTAGCCAAGAGTCAAAGCTGGCTTGCTGCAATAACTCCACCAACCCTTCTTGATACTATGCATGTATGTAGGATCTGATGTAAGTCTTGCTGAGTACCTTTGTACTCATGTTGCTATAATCTACATTTTTACAGAAGACGCTGCAACCCCTTCTGATGGGTTCTATGTAGACGTTGACATCAACGAGTAGGCTAAAGACCCAGGTGGTGACCCTGAGCTTGTGAAGGACCACATAGTATAGCCAGAGGCTTTCCAAGCCTCTTTTATTTTACTAGTTGTCTGTACTCAGACAAGTTACTTCCGCTGCTGGCTTGTATGACTTGTATGTTGGGTCGTGAGACCCGTACCTTTGTGTGTATGTTATGTATGGCTCACTGAGCCTTAAATAAAGTACTTGTGTCGTAGAGTCATGTTGTGATGCTTCATTGTATTTGCACATATCGAGCATATTGTGTGTATGACTGAAATGCTTGGTATGTGTGGGATCTGACTATCTAGTTGTTCATCTTTAGTAGCCTCTCTTACCGGGAAATGTCTCCTAGTGTTACCGCTGAGCCATGGTAGCTTGCTACTGCTCTGGAACACTTAGGCTGGCCGGCATGTGTCCTTCTTCGTTCCTGTGTCTGTCCCTTCGGGGAAATGTCACGCTTTGAGTACCGGAGTCCTGTTAGCCCGCTACAGCCCGGTTTACCGGAGTCCTGCTAGCCCAGTGCTACAGCCCGGACCCACTTGCTGATGACCGACATGTTCGAAGCTGGGTCATGGATGCCTGTCCCTGTAAGTCTGTGCCACTTTGGGTTTACGACTAGTCATGTCAGCCCGGGCTCTTTATCATATGGATGCTAGCGACACTTTCATATACGCGAGCCAAAAGGCGCAAACGGTCCCGGGAAAAGGTAAGACGACACCCGTGGGGATACCGTGCGTGAGGCCGCAAAGTGATATGAGGTGTTACCAGCTAGATCGATGTGACATCGAGTCGGGGTCCTGACAGCGTTGGTAGCTTTAGTTGCATTAGCCCAACACACTCATATTGCCATGTTTCATGCATGCATCATATTGTTGCACATTGTTTGGTGATGCCTGTGTATCGTTATCCTTTACGACAGGATCTGTCCCCGAGGAGTACCGTGACTACCCTAACGAAGAACCGTATCCGTGCATCGAACCATCAGGCAAGCAACCAACCATTTGATCATATCGATACAATCCCATGTTCTCGCTCCTGCTCTCTTTTACTGCATTAAGACAACACGATTCAAACTGCTGTGTGCTACGGTAGTTGAACCCATTTCCTCTGCATGACCTGTCATTGCCACAGTAACTAGATGAAACCCACTAGCATGTGTAGGAGTTGATTGAGCCATATGTATGTGTTGTTCCTACCTTGCTATGCCTGCTATGCTTAGAGTCGTGTCAGGTCTGGTTCATCTGGGTGATGGGCTAGAGTGAAATGATTATGTCGGTAATGAGAGTGGTGTGGTGAACACGACTTGGTAAAGGTATCGATGAGAGGCCATGTAGGAGTACATGGTGGGTTGTTTCATTGAAGCCGACCTTAAGCACTGAGATCTGTATGTGTGATTTAAGAATCAGCTACTACCATGCATTGGGCCCGAAACCAATGGACCCTCTCGGCTTCTTATTCACCCTAGTTCTCCGTCCAGGAGTTGCAAGTAGTTTCTGGTGTTTGTAGCCTACTGGAGGCCGTGGACAGCGCTGACCGTAGGGGTGGGCTGTGATGCGGTAGGTACGTGGCCGGGTGTACCGAATACCCGTTAGGTATCTCGGGAACCCTGTTCACATCGTTCGGGGCCGTATGGGAAACCTCGGCCGGACTCCCTGCGGATGGAACCTGAATAGGCGATAAACCTGGACTGGAGGCTTAGGTGATTAGGTAGGTCGTGGCCGACACCCACATTGGGCTTCCGCTTGAAGGTTGCCGAGTACATGTCGTGTAAACGACGATAAGTGGTGAGAGCGTGTATGAAGAAGTACACCCCTGCAGGGTTAACATGATCTATTCGAATAGCCGCGTCCGCGGTAAAGGACTACTTGGTTGCCTATACAGTTCATAGACAAGTAAATGGAAACTACTAAAAGCCTCAAGATAAGAGTGAGTGCCGAGGATGGCTCTTCCGTAGGAAGACGGAGGTGGATCCTCGGTGGTGTATTGAAGTGGTGAGTAGTGGACTCGTGTGCGCAAAACCATTTCAAGTTGGAGTATCGTAGGATAGCCTAGCCAAGAGTCAAAGCTGGCTTGCTGCAATAACTCCACCAACCCTTCTTGATAACATGCATGTATGTAGGATCTGATGTAAGACTTGCTGAGTACCTTTGTACTCATGTTGCTATAATCTACATTTTTACAGAAGACGCTGCAACCCCTTCTGATGGGTTCTATGTAGACGTTGACATCAACGAGTAGGCTAAAGACCCAGGTGGTGACCCTGAGCTTGTGAAGGACCACGTAGTATAGCTAGGCTTTCCAAGCCTCTTTTATTTTACTAGTTGTCTGTACTCAGATAAGTTACTTCCGCTGCTGGTTTGTATGACTGTATGACTTGTATGTTGGGTCGTGAGACCCGTACCTTTGTGTATGATATGTATGGCTCCCTGAGCCTTAAATAAAGTACTGGTGTCGTAGAGTCATGTTGTGATGCTTCGTTGTATTTGCACATATCGAGCATATTGTGTGTATGATTGAAATGCTTGGTATGTGTGGGATCTGACTATCTAGTCGTTTATCTTTAGTAGCCTCTCTTACCGGGAAATGTCTCCTAGTGTTACCGCTGAGCCATGGTAGCTTGCTACTGCTCTGGAACACCTAGGCTGGCCGGCATGTGTCCTTCTTCGTTCCTGTGTCTGTCCCTTCGGGGAAATGTCACGCTTTGAGTACCGGAGTCCTGTTAGCCCGCTACAGCCCGGTTTACCGGAGTCCTGCTAGCCCAGTGCTACAGCCCGGACCCACTTGCTGATGACCGACACGTTCGAAGCTGGGTCATGGATGCCTGTCCCTGTAAGTCTGTGCCACTTTGGGTTTACGACTAGTCATGTCAGCCCGAGCTCTTTATCATATGGATGCTAGCGACACTATCATATACGTGAGCCAAAAGGCGCAAACGGTCCCGGGCAAAGGTAAGGCGACACCCATGGGGATACCGTGCGTGAGGCCGCAAAGTGATATGAGGTGTTACCGGCTAGATCGATGTGACATCGAGTCGGGGTTCTGACAGGTGTTGCAATGGCGACAAGTGGGCGAACACAATGTTCCCCATCCCTCATGTAATGCTCCTTCGGCGGGGTTGGAAAACTTTCACAAGCACCCACTGCTGGATGAAGGGGCACGTTCTCCACTTCAAACTGGTGGAGAGCGACCTGCTATCCGTCAAGGTCTTCGGGCGCTCGGGACACAGGTTATGATGCTGTGCGGAGAGCTCGACTGACAATGAGATCTCCTCCTCGAGCGACGGCGGCGAGGGGGACAGCGACAATGACGATGGGGGTAGTAGGCGGGAGGATGAAGGGTCCGACTAGGTGTCGGACACACCATCCCTGGGCGATGCCGGTAGCACCAACATCTGCACCTGGCCTCCTCCCCAGCAAGGCGATTTTCCAGGGAGTAGTTCTTGGTGGTGGCTTCCAAGGCCAGCTCCTTGAACTTCTCGGGGCCGCCGCTTTTGATGGGTTCTCTTGGTGTCTTCTGCTGCTCGCACCTCGCATAGGAGCTCTTTTTGCCCTCCTGCTATCCCGATCCACTTCCTGAGGAGAGGGACAAGAAAGGGATTATGGGCACCTCATCTCTTTCCCTTTTTAAAAAAACTTAGGCCCGCAAGTACTTGTTGAATTTAAACTTTGCAATTCCTTGCTCATGTTTACATCCCATACGAATTGTACTTGTAAACAACATATTAATGAAGAAAAGGATGCTTTCTTTTGTGCACGAGCAAGGTTCACACCAAGGAACGAGTCCTTGTTACTTAAAATAAACATTGTCATGCGGCAACAGACCCTGCCGTCCTCACGCTCCATAGCTCGTCCATACTCATGCCCTTGGCGGGAGTAGGAGCGGAACAAGAGTAGGCCATTCACTTGTTTCTCTCCCATCGCACTACAACCAAGTTCCGGCCCAAAGAAGGGTTTATGCGCACGGGAAAGAGGGAGCACGGCGGTATGGGAATTAACGAAGTTTCGTACATCCAAGTTTCATACGGAAGTACATAGACTGGGTTAAAAAGACTTATCCAAATATGTAGCCCCTGGCAACTTTGGCTTCCGTGGTTGGATACTTGGTGTTGCAGCCCCCGGCAACCTTGGCTTGCCGGGGTCGGACGCCGATCTATCTACTCTCCTCGGAAGGACTTGGCGAAAACGCCCGGGCATCCTGCAAACCAAAAAGGACAAGAAGAGACAGAAATACGCGCACTCGACCTCCGTGCTAGGGGTTAGTTATGGTCAAGCACTATCGACCCTAACACAGAGAGAGAAAAACTTGACTTAGCATGCATGCTAAAACTTAGGGCGCCAACGCTTCATTTATTTATCTGTTGCTCAGGGTCTGCGCCTGGCTTGTACAAAGGGTGACAAGCCTTGCCGGCAATGCTTGTGCAAAAGGCGGTCTGCCGGGAGGCCCGGCAACCACGCCTTCTTGGTAAAACTTATGAAGATGTTTGTTGTTCCAGGAGTTGTTCACCGGAACGCCATCTTCGTTCTCCAGGCAGACTGCACCGGGCCTGGTGACTCGTATTACCTGCTAAGGGCCTTCCCACTTCGGCGTCAACTTGCTAGAATTCTTGGCCGATTGAACGCGCCGAAGAACAAGGTCGCCTTCCTCACAGCTTCGGGCACGAACCTTGCGGCTATGTTAGTGGCGCAAGGCTTGCTGGTAGCACGCAGCTCGCACAGCAGCCCAAGACGATCTTCCTCAAGGAGCGTTGTGTCATCTTGCCGCAACTCCTCTTGCTCAAGCCTGTCACAAGAGAGCACTCGAGGTGACCCGTATGTGAGTTTCATGGGGGAGAACTGCCTCCACCCCGTATATGAGGGAGAAGGGTGTCTGGCTGGTGGCTCGATTTGGCGTCACTGATTGGCCAACCACCGACAACTCATCAATCCAGCGCCTTCAGCACTTGTGTAGCTTGTCAAAAATTTTTGTCCTTGCCGCCGAGGTCTTGGACGTGATGTACGATGGTGTGACTTGGGAACTGTACGCCGTTGTCAGTGGCGACACTGTTTGGCACACCAAAACGGCGAGCTAGCCCCTTTAAGAAGTTGACAGCTGATAACCTCATGAAAAGGAAGAATTACTCAAAGTTTATATAACTTAGCTTTTCATTGCTGCGCATATCGCCATTGCGGCCGTAGACACCGCCGCTCGCCTGGTCCTTCAGAGGCATGGTCACGAACGCGCCGCTGTCCTATACAACAAACTAGATTCTCGCAACTACACGCCCCCTACCCTGGCGTGCCAAATATGTCGAGGGAACCGATCACCTATGGGGTCATAAGGATCCCTTCTACGTTTGGCGGGGGATTAGTTGAGTGAAGAGCAGGTCGAGCTGTTAGGATACTGAGAGTTTTTATCCAGGTTCAGGCTGTGAAGATGCCAAATACCCTAGTCGTGCTTTATCTGGTTTATAAGTGTTCTTGAGCTTTTGAACTAGCTGCGATGCACGCCCTGTCCAAAAGTCTGAATCCTCTCTCTGTGCGCCTTGGGCCTCCTTTTATACACAAAGGGGTTGCCACAATGGCACGCAGGAGGTGGCAAGCTACAGTGATACGAGCTTATCGCTCGGTCAATGTAGGACAAGCGCATTTAATGCGATGCCTACGTGTCCTCTCGCTTTTATTTGGGATGACAACAGAGGCCATGCCATCCTCCACCGCTTCCCCTCGCCTCGCGAAACGTCTAGACCGATGAGGCATGCAGCGCCACGCTGGCCAACCAGTTGTTGTGTTGGCAATGTGGTAGGCTTCCACGAAGATCTGCATGCTGCCATGCAGGCGTCTGCTTCGTTGGCATGCTTATCACTATGTTGGAGTGGTGGTGAGGTGGCGGAGCATTGCCGACCACGGGCTTGGCTGCGGCCCAGTGATCGTCCCCGGCAAGGCTTGCCGGGGGCCTTGGAGTCGTCCCCGGCAAGGCTCTTGCCGGGGGTCTTCATCATTTGATCGACGCGGACCCGTGGGTCGTTGATATTCCTGAGGAGTCGCATGCTATCAGACATGTGCTCTTCAAATCTTGTTCTTGAACATTTGTCAATGGTGTCAGAGCTCTCAACCCCAAGGGTGGTGGCCCTGCCGGTCCCTTCACAAACCGCCCCATCAAGGGCTTGCCGGGAGGGGGCGTGCAGGTCACCTCGACAAGGCTTGTTGTCGGGTGTGGTCCTGCTTGCCTCTTGCCGCTCGCTACTTTGGGCAGTTGTCTTGATATTCTATGTACCTATCTTGCCTTATGTTGCCTTCCTCTGCCTCCCAAGCCTTGCTGCAAGGGGTGGCTGCGACCGTCGTGCACAAGTAAGGGGTACAGAAGCACCCATACTTTTGTACACCGACATGTACATGCGTGTGATGTACAAATCCTTCAGGCCTGCATTTTTGTCAGTAACACTTGTGGTCTTCACAGATGAGGGAATTGAAACCATAAAGACATTTGAAGATATAGTAGCAGTTGAAGCATTTGAACATTCAACAGAATAATTTGCATTATCACGTTCAAGGCATTTTAAGCATGGAGTAGCAAATTCTTCCTGAGTAGCGCTGTTTTGTTGAGCGAGTAACAAATCGTTGCCTTTCTGAAGATCATCATGAAACACTCTCAACTTCTTGTGTTGTTGCTTGCTTTGAAGAAATAAATAGGACAACTTCTCGTGTGTGGCTGAGAGGGCGACATGACGAATTTTAAGTTCGTCAAACTTTGACTGAAGACTCTCAAGGTCGTCAGTCAGATTTTGAGTGTGTTCCATTTCGTTGGTCAACAGATCATCACTTTTATCTAGTAAGTTTTGAATTCGTTCCATAGCAGTTTGTTGCCTTGTGGCAATATTAGCAAGTTTTGAATAGCTAGGAGTCATGTTTTCATCAGAGTCATCATCACTTGAAAAAAATGAAGAACAGTTGAGTACCTAGGTGCCCTTGGCCATGAGGCACAATGTTGAGAAGATGAATCATGATTGAAAGTCATCATTTTTAGTGACTCCTTGAATTCGAGGAACCAGGGATCCTGAGACGTATTGTGCCCTTCATAGACGTCACAGATCTGGTTCCAAATGAGCTTCGCATTGCTAAGATAAGTGATGCGCCTAAACTCATCTCTAGACAGACTGGAGCAGATGACCGCTCTGGCCCATATATCCCGCTGAGTGTACTTGTGAATGTCATCGCCATTGTCCATCTTGCAGAGGTCACTCAATCCTATCTCAATGATGGTCCACAGCTCACTTGTCGGGTGGTAGTGCGGCATATGCCAAAGGATGGCTAATCATTGTGGGAGCTAGTAAGACGTCGCCGGTGCTTGGAAAAGGGATAAGGCGTAGACATGCACGCCAATGAATCTTACCCAGGTTCGGGGCTCTCCTAGGAGATAACACCCCTAGAACTACTCTGCGGGGTCTCCGCATGATCACTAGATCGACAAGTAGCTACAAGTTGCTCCTTAAGCTGTTCGGCTAGAGGAGGAAGAAGGGCAAGGCTAGCTCTACTCCTCTCTCTCTATGTGGGTGTGTAACTCTAAGAGATCAACCCTTTGCATGGGTGCCCTCGGGGGTTTATATAGGCCTACCCACCAAGGGTACAATGGTAATCCGGCCGGGTGTAGGCCCGGGCCGTCAGCATCTATGGCCGCCGGCTTCTCCGCTGGCTACTGGGGCCCGCCGCCTGGTGGATCCCGCTGGCTGCTGGGCTCTTGGCCGACAGGTTGGGCCCACCGCCTGTGGGCCATGTCGGCTGCTCATCATTGTTTCCTTGCCTCTGATGACAATGGCTTGGTCGTGGGGAGCATGGCTACAGTACCGCCGCCTGGTGGGCATTCACTATAGCCACACCCCGTCTTATCTGGTTAATGGCGCACAAACTTCTAGGAAAGGGGTGGGTCAGCTGTTAGGAGCCGACCACCCCCACGTCGATTCGTCTAGGCATGCCGCCTTCCGATACCTCACTGACATGTAGGGCCCGCCGCCTGCGGGCTGTACTGATAGCCCGTCGTGGGAGCATGGCTGCTCTGCCATGGGTGATGTCATGGTCAACGTGGCAACAGTGCCGCGCCGGGCCAGGGATGGCCGCCCGATACGTTGCACTATGGCCACGCCCGCTCCGGGATTCGGGGGTGGCAGGCTGCATTGTAGCCACGCCCCGTCTCGTCGCTGTTATGTGGGTGCAAATTTTGAGGGTGCAAAGGTGGGCCGCCTGCTAGGAGTCGGCCACTCTGTTGACTACCTACTAGGAGTCGGCCCGCTCTAGTGCTGCTCTTTGGGCCTGGCCGCCTTCCTGCAGCCGGCCGCTTGGACCAGCCAGCCACAAGAAGGCGGCCTCTTGCCTTTGATGCTTGAGGGGCGCAGCCAGCCCCAAAGTCTTGAAACGTCATGGGGAGCAGATAGGGCTACCCGTGATCATTTACTCCGACATCACTGTTCATGGAAAGGAGACGCTTCCACATCATAGCCTTCCACTTGGGATAGTCTGTGCCATCGAAGATGAGGCATGCAACATAAACCTTGAACATACCTGTGGTCGACATAACTAAAACTCCATGTGGTTAAACCAAAATCATACGGAACAAGGGAGTACCTTGCTCTAATACCAATTCACAGCGTAGGTTAACTCCCGGAGGGGGGTGAATGGGAGATTTTTTGAAATTCATCAAACTCTGAAGAATTTGACGAAGATCAGAGTGAAGAAATAGAAACGCAAGGGAAACTAAATCATCATAGAATCAGAGTACATGCATACAACATATATAAGAGTGAAGAACATGCAATCAGATAAACATACACGAATGAAGAATATGAATTGACAAAATGAAAGATAACCTGATGAAATTCTTTGGTTCAAATTCACTAGAAGATATATCGCAAATTCTTCAGCGGCAGAATATTGTAATAGAGGGTAAGGAATTTGAAACCAGCTTGGCTCGGTGAAGACACAACAATTGGGTACACCACACTTCTGCAGGATGCTGCTAATGCGACACTACAATCAGATACCCTTCAACGAAACTGTGTGCGATGGATTAAACGCAAACGGTGATGTAATAAAACAATAAAAATGGTAGGAAATGTTTGCGTTGGCAGAGACATCAAACACGATTTAGATTATAGTTGCGTGTGCGATGCATGGCATACAGTTCACTTGAATGAACTGTTTCTGATGAGCATAACAACATAAACGGGCAGCCCAGATGAAGGTGTGTGTGCGATAAACGGCATACAGTTCACTCGGATGAACTGTTTGTGATTAGGCAACACAACAGACACAGTTAGCCAGATCAAGGTCTGTGCGATAGTGGGCATATAGTTCACTCGGATGAACTGCTTGCGTTGAGCCAAGAGAACATAAATGGTTCAACTTAACAAGATGTGTGTGATATGTGGCAAACAGGTCGGTAATCAGAAATTGTGGGAAGACCGATAATAACCCAGACGATTGGTGCTAATAATTCATGTGTGTTGCGGGCAAATGCTTGTTGGTATATAAAATTGTCAGCGATTGATGAGTTCATCATCGACGGTTTCCCTAGTATGGTCCGCGTGTGATGTTATTGCATACAGAACAACAACATATATACTTATAAGGACATGATTGCATAACGAAATTAAACATCCAGTTACATAGGTGGCTAGTACACACATGACATTTGCACACACCAAAGTAAACTATTACATGCATAATTAACTAGGGTAAACGTTCATCTGATCATCATCTACTTCTTCTTGTGACACTTGCCGCCACTGCTCTGCTGGTGGATCGATCCGGCCTCGTCGATTATGGGAAGGAGGCATCCCCTCATCTCAACGATCCACCTGTGCATCTCATAGCATCTGTACACGTTCTGGCCGCGAACTTGAGGTGAGCTTCATCCAATTGCCCCATCCAGGCCCAGTGCCAGGATACAGGATGTACTCTCTTAGCATCCTGCTTCATCTTTTCGTAGTAGGGGTCGATGATCACCGAGGCGAGTTCAACCAGGGAGTCTTTCTTCATGCTGCCCTAGACCTTGTAGTGGCCATGGATTTCGACAAGGTACTTGCAGGCTAAGCCCGTAACCTTTAGCGCTTTTATATCGTCGGTGGTTTCCACCATGGTGAACTTGTAGTCGGTGTTGTTGACAAAACTGGCAAAACGGTCGCAAGGTTCTGTGTCCATGCAGTAGTGGTAGATGAGGAAATGATGGCGCATGCACAACTAGGGGATGAATGCTGGTGTACTAGAGGTCGACGCCGAGCACTTTGTACTTGTCTCGAGCAAGCAACTACTCCACGGTGTTGATATAGTCATCCACCACGGCCAGGTCGATGTTGTACACCACCAAGAGAATCATCTCCTTCGCATGGGTCTCCACTTTATGCACTCCAAACTCCATTGGAGCGCCGCTAGATATCCTCTATGTATGTGTCGTCGTGGGTGTGCTTGTTGTATTGTGGGGCGCGAATGAAAGGTTGAAGAGGCTAAGGTTATAATGGCCGCAGGAATTAATTAATGGGGAAGCCGGATGCCCTGGAATATCAACACACCTGGATGGCAGTTTTTGCAGTGCCTAACTCCATCATCCCGCATGTAACTGCATCGTGGCGATGCTTGTGGCACAACTGCATGCATATGGGGCCCTGATACGTCTCCAACGTATCTATAATTTTTGATTGCTCCATGCTACATTATCTACTCTTTTGGACTATATTGGGCTTTATTTTCCACTTTTATGTTATTTTTCGGACTAACCTATTAACCGGAGGCCCAGCCCAGAATTGCTGTTTTTTTGCCTATTTCAGTGTTTCGAAGAAACGGAATATCAAACGGAGTCCAAACCGAATGAAACCTTCGGGAACATGATTTTCTCACCGAACGTGATCCAGGAGACTTGGACCCTACTCCAAGACGTAACAGAGGCGGTCACGAGGGTGGGGGGCGCGCCCCCCTGCCTCGTGGCCCCCCCTGTTGCTCCACCGACGTACTCCTTCCTCCTATATATACCTACGTATCCCCAAACGATCAGAAGAGGAGCCAAAACCCTAATTCCACCACCGCAACCTTATTTATCCACAAGATCCCATCTTGGGTCCTGTTCCGGAGCTCCGCCGGAGGGGGCATCCACCACGGAGGGCTTCTACATCAACACCATAGCCCCTCCGATGAAGTGTGAGTAGTTTACTTTAGACCTTCGGGTCCATAGCTAGTAGCTAGATGGCTTCTTCTCTCTTTTTGGATCTCAATACAATGTTCTCCCCCTCTCTTGTGGATATCTATTCAATGTAATCTTCTTTTTGCGGTGTGTTTGTTGAGACCGATGAATTGTGGGTTTATGATCCAGTTTATCTATGAACAATATTTGAATCTTCTCTGAATTCTTTTATGTATGATTGAGTTATCTTTGCAAGTCTCTTCGAATTATCCTTTTGGTTTGGCCAACTAGATTGGTAGTTCTTGCAATGGGAGAAGTGCTTAGCTTTGGGTTCAATCTTGCGGTGTCCTTTCCCGGTGACAGAAGGGGCAGCAAGGCACGTATTGTATTGTTGCCATCGAGGATAACAAGATGGGGTTTTTATCATATTGCATGAATTTATCCCTCTACATCATGTCATCTTGCTTAAGGCGTTACTCTGTTTTTAACTTAATACTCTAGATGCATGCTGGATAGCGGTCGATGAGTGGAGTAACAGTAGTAGATGTAGAATCATTTCAATCTACTTGTCTCGGACGTGATGCCTATATACATGATCATACCTAGATATACTCATAACTATGCTCAATTCTGTCAATTGCTCAACAGTAATTTGTTCACCCACCGTAGAATATCTATGCTCTTGAGAGAAGCCACTAGTGAAACCTATGGCCCCCGGGTCTATTCTCATCATATCAATCTCCATTACTTTATTACTTGCTTTTACTTTTCACTTTGCATCTATCTATCAAAAATACCAAAAATATTATTTATCATCTCTATCAGATCTCACTCTCGTAAGTGATCGTGAAGGGATTGACAACCCCTAATCGCGTTGGTTGCGAGGAGCTATCGTTTTGTGTAGGTACGAGGGACTTGTGCGTGGTCTCCTACTGGATTGATACCTTGGTTCTCAAAAACTGAGGGAAATACTTACGCTACTTTGCTGCATCATCCTATCCTCTTCGGGGAAATCCAACGCAGTGCTCAAGAGGTAGCAGGACCCCAACATGATCGTGCGCCAACCCCAACCGTTGGTAGAGCGCGCAGAAGGACATGAGCAGAGCGCTTCAGGACTGCCTCAATACCGAGCAACCATATGCATATGGCAGTTAAACACGCAGGGAAAATTCGTCCACAAGCCGAGCACATGGAGGGCGCGAGCAGAGCGCACCGCGGTGCCTAAGGGCGAGCAGAGTGCACCTAGGGACTCGAGTAGAGGCTGGCACGGGGAGGTGAACGCGGGCAACAGACAGGGGTGCATCGACTAATTGTGTGGGAAGACCGATAATAACAGTCATTTCCTGCTAATAAGCTATGTGTGTTCTTGGCAAACTACGCTTGCTGGTAAATTATTGTGTGCCATTCTTGAAATCGTCATCGACCTATTCCTTAGTTCAATAATTTGCCATGATTTGCTCGGTCTGCACAACATCTATGCTCTTTGTGTACAGAAAAGTGTTCTTTACTGTGAATAGCGTGCTCTATTGGGCACACAAGTATATGGATCATAGGCTTGGGCGAGCAATGTGCCCATGCGTGTCGTTCTAGCTCGCTATTCCTTCTATGCTAAGTTTCAATTGATGGCATTTTATGAACACGCCACTGTTTCTCTCCATTTCCTCATTAGTTTCCCGCTGCCACCCAGCGATATTGCGCATAAACCTAGGCGGTCCTCGAAACACCAAGGCAACAAGCGCAACCTATAGCAAATCCAAATTTTCCAAGCATTGCAACCCATCAAACCGCCACCTCTGCCATCAACCTCCTTGATGAGGACAACAAGAAGGAGCCACGACCCGTCGAAGCCGAGGGAGTCCCCGGCAACGCGATGGACAAAGCCATTGTCAGGACCCCAATTCTATGCCACACCGATCTAGCATGTAACACCTCATATCACTTTGCGGCCTCACACACGGTATTCCCACGGCGTCGCCTTACCATGCCCGGGACCGTTTGCGCCTTTTGGCACACGTATATGATAGTGTCGCTAGCATCCATATGACAAGAACCCGGGCTGACATGGCTAGTGGTGAACCCAAAGTGGCACTAACTTACAGGGACAGGCATACATGACCCAGCAACGAACGTGTCGGTCATCAGCGAGTGAATCCGGGCTGTAGCAGCTGGGCTAGCAGGACTCCGGAGGATCCGGGCTGTAGCAGGCTAACAGGACTCCGGTAGACACCGCATGATATTTCCCCGAAGGGACAGACACAGGAACGAAGAAGGACACATGCCAGCCAGTCAAAGTGTTCCAGAGCAATAGCAAGCTACTAGGGCTCAGTGGAAGCACTAGGAGACATTTCCCGGTAAGAGAGGCTACTAAGGATAAACAACTAGATAGTCAGATCCCACACATAGCAATACACATTACACGTATGCATAACATGCATGTATGTGCTCTACAACATGGCATCACAACATAACTCAACAACTCATATAGATAAAGGCTCAGAAGAGCCATCATAGAATTTATTACAAACAGGGGTCACATGACCCAACATTCAGAGCTCACAAGCAACAAGCGGAAGCATTACATGTCTGGGTACAGACATCTACAAATGAAAAAGGCTAAAGAGCCTGACTATCTACAACATCCTATCAAGATCGTAGCTGAGGTACAAGCTACTTGTCGAAGCCCACGAGAACACTAGTAAGACCAAAGTCTCCGCAGGAAAACATAAATAAAGCAACATGAGTACAAAGGTACTCAGCAAGACTTATATCCGATCCTATCATACATGCATTTGTATCAAGAGGGTAATGTGGGGTTTAGTTGCAGCAAGCCATCTTTGACTCTGTGGCTATCCTGTTCTACGACTACGAGAACTTCTTTGAGGTGATATGGCATACACGAGTCCACTAATCACCACACAATACACTACTATGGATTCATCCCCGTCTCCCTACGAGAAGGCCATCCATAGCACTCACACTTGTCTTGAGCATTTTAGAGTATCCACTTCAAGTTGTCTATGTACCATGTAAGCATCCAAGAAGTCCATAACTGTGGACCCGACTATTCGAATAGATCATGTTAACCCTGCAGGGGTGTACTTCTTCACACACGCTCTCGCCACTTACCGCCATGTACAAGTCATGTATCTCCGCAACCTTCAAGCGGAAGCCTGGCGAGGGTGTCGGCCACGACCTGACTAACCACACAAGACTCTAGTCCAGGTTTATCGCCTATTCGGGTTCCATCCGCAAGGGAGTCCGGCCGAGGTTTCCATCACGACCCCAAACGAAGTGTGCAGGGTTCCCGAGCCCACCATCCGGGTCCCAGTCGGTACACCAGGCCACGTGTGCCTAGTCTGTCCCAAGCCCACCCTCCCGGGTGCCACTTGGTAGAAAAATAACACTACCTACAAACACCAGAAACTAGTTGCGACTTCTGGACAGAGATCAAGTTGGTTAATAAGTCGAGAGGGGCACTTAAGAATTCCAAAGCGTGGTAGTAGCTAGTCATTGGACAACATACACAGAACTCAGTGCTTAAGGATGGTTTCAGTGAGGCAACCCACCATGTACTCCTACATGGCCTCTCACCGCTACCTTTACCACATCGTGTTCATACACTTCACTCTCAACATCAGACATAGAACACTGCACTCCAATTCATTCCTAATGAATCAGACCTGACACACTCCAAGCAATAGCAGGCATGGCATGGTAGGAACATAACATGGCTTCAATCAACTCCTACACATGCTAGTGGGTTTCAACTATTTACTATGGCAATGACAGGTCATGCAGAGGAACGGGTTCAACTACCGCATCACAAAGTAGCAGTTGAAATGTTGTTCTCCTAATGCAATAACTGAGAGCAGGAGTGAGAGAGTAGGATTGTGTCGGAATGAACAAGGGGGTTTGCTTCCCTGGTAGATCAACAGAGGGGGAACTGCTCCTCAGACAGGTACTCTGGAACGGTCTCTAGAGCAAGACCTATCGAGAAGGAACGGTGTCAGCAATCAATACACAAGCATATGCAACAATATGATGCATGAACATGGCATGTAGATGTGATGCTGTTTGAGCTAATGCAACTAGCATTCATTTGGTTGAAGTCCATTTGAATCAAGAATGCAAATGCAACTCCAAGTTAAGTCTTTATAAATGCCATTTACATGTTTTCACTTATACAGTAGTATAAGTTGGTTTGTCATGCATCAAACTAGTATATATGGATAGATTGCATTTTTCTGATAATTTTTCATATATAAATTATTTCAATCTGAGCTACGGTTGAATTTCTATGATTTTTTGAAGTTTATAGCATTTTCTGGAATTTCCTGATATATTTAGAATTAAACTAACTCCAGAAAATGGATTACTGCGTCAGGACTGCGTCAGCATGATGTAAGCGAGTCAACAGGGTGCAGTCCAGGTCAAACCTGACCTGTGGGGTCCACACGTCAGTGGCACAGTGCGGGAACTGAGGCTAACTAGTGGGCCAGGTCAACGCTGACGTGGCAGGGTCAAACTGACAAGTGGGGCCGGCTGGATTAATCTAAACTAAACAGGGAATAAATCCCAGGGTTAATTTGGACATGGGGCCCATATGTCCGTGAGAGAGGGGGGGATAATTAGCGGGGTCATTAGCCGCTAATGCCGGTGCCACGTCGGCGGCTAAACGCCGGTGCTAAGCACAGCACGACGGCGACGCCCGTTCGGCCAACTCCGGCGATGGGAGCTCGCATGGCTGGGCCCGTTGGAAGTGGCACGACGAGGTGGGTTGGTTGGTGGCTTCGGGCAGTCTTGGAGTGGCCGGGTGTGTCGCCGGTGTCGAGGTTTAGCGGCGGCATAGCTCGGGCTCGAGCGGGTGCGGGGTTTCAGCTAGAGCTAGAGCAAAGGGCGCGGGGCATTCGCTTCCCGAGGACGCGGTGAGCATGTTTGTGGTGATGGGGTGAGCAGGAGAGCGCAGGAGCATGGTGTTCATCGGCCATGGTGGCGGCCGGAGCTCGGAGCTCGCGGGTGAGGGTGCTACGGCGCGGAAACAAGCAAAATGAAGGAGGGGGAACGGGCAGGAGCTCACGGTCGTTGTAGCAGTGCATACGGAGAGATCAGAGGAGGTCCGAAGGGATCAGGGCAGCGGAGGCGATCTTGGTGACCCGAGGAAGAAGAAGGCATCAGGGGCGGCGCTTCGAGGCGTCCGGCATCATGTGAGTCGACGGAGAGGACGAGGCAGACGAGTCAGAGCTTCTGGCCTCGGGCGAATGGTGAGGAGGTGGCTCTGGCCGCGGCAACTTTAAGCAGCGGCGACAGTGGCGTTCGGCCGTGCGCGTGAGAGAGAGACAAAGGAGGTGATGACGGCGATGGAGAGTGCGAGAGAGGTCGGGGGGCTACGTGGCATTGTCAGGGCGTTGAGGGACAGGCAGGCTGCCTGGAGGTGGCCAAGCGCGTGGCCGCTAGCGCCAGGAGCGTGCCCCTATCCTCCTGGCGCGAGGAAGGGGACGACTGGCAGGGGCCAGTCGGCTGGGCCGGTCTACTGGGCCGCCAGGTGGGCTGCAGTTAAGCACTCTCTTTCTCTCTCTCTACTTTTCTAATTTATTCTGTTTTCTCTATTTTTCTAACATCTGTTTGGTTTAATAAAAATACTAAACCATTTTATTTTCTTATGCCAATTTTTTTAGGGGCTAGTGGTATTATTCCAGAGCTCCTCAATAACTGGCATAATTTCTGGACAATATTATATCTATATAACAATGTATATCCAAAGCAAATAATTATTGCATTAATTCCAAATGCCCAAAATAAATATTTATGAGCTCCTAAAACTATTGGTTTGATTTTTATCTCTGTCCAATATTTTCATAGAGAAACATGAACATTTTCTTGGACCTTTTTGGAGCAATTTTTATCTGGGTCATTTCCAGAAATGATTCTAAGGGTTTCACAAATCCCCATTTCAAATTTAAATGGTATTGAAACATGATGCACATATGACTAGCTAGTCTAGGACATACCAGAACTAGTGATGTGACAACTCACACCCACTTGAAAGAATCTCATCCCGACATTCAGGGGTCGACGGAAATAAAGCGGGGTACTCCAGTCGAAGACGATCTTCTCGATCCCAGGTAGCTTCTCTCTCGGAATGATGAGACCACTGAACCTTGAGGAACTTGATGTTCTAATGTCGGGTAACACGCTTTGCTTGATCAAGAATGCGAACCGGGTACTCTCGGTATGTGAGGTTATCTTGGAGATCAAGCGTTTCATGGTCCACTCCGCGGATAGGATCCGAGAAGCAATGCCTGAGTTGAGAGATGTGGAAGACATCATGAACTCGAGAAAGATGTGGGGGTAGTTCCAACTGGTAGGCAACCTCTCCTCGTTTAGCGAGAATGCGGAAAGGACCGATGTAACAAGGAGGCAACTTTCCCTTGATACCAAATCGATGGGTACCCTTCAAAGGAATAACCCGAAGGTAAGCTTTGTCGCCAATTTCATAAGTCGTATCCTTATGATGACGATCATACTGGCTCTTTTGACGAGAGTGGGCTGTTTTCAAATTCTCACGAATGATGTGAACTTGCTCTTCTGCCTCCTGGATCATGTCCGGTCCAAAGAATTGTCTTTCACCGGTTTCTGACCAGTTCAAAGGTGTTTGACATCTTCGTCCGTAGAGAATCTCAAAAGGAGCTTTCTTGAGACTGGATTGATAGCTATTGTTATAAGCAAACTCAGCAAAAGGAAGACATTTCTCCCAATCCATTCCGAATGAGATAACTCAAGCTCTAAGCATGTCTTCGAGAATTTGGTTGACCCTTTCCACCTGACCACTCGACTGAGGGTGGAAAGCGTTACTGAAGGAAAGATGGGTTCACATGGCAGTTTGGAAACTCTCCCAGAAATGAGAAGTGAAAAGACTACCATGGTCTAAATTGATCTCTAGTGGAACACCATGAAGTGACACTATTCGAGAAATATATAAGTCAACAAGCTCACTAGAAGTGATACTCTCTCGAACAGGTAGGAAGTGCGCCACTTTGGAGAGACGATCAATGACTACGAAGATAGCATTATTCCCTCTCTTGGTCCTTGGAAAGCCGCTGATGAAGTCCATACCAACTTTATCCCATTTCCACTCAGGAATGACTAAAGGCTGAAGGGTGCTAGCAGGTCTCTGATGCTCTGCCTTAACGCGACGACAAATTTCATAGTTGGCAATGAGCTGAGCAATTTTTCTCTTCATCCTAGTCCACCAGAACCTCTGGCGTAGGTCCTGATACATCTTAGTACTACCGGGATGAATCATGAGAGGAGATTCATGCGCCTATTTAAGAATCAATTGTCACAGATGTTGATTCTTGGGAACCACCAAGCGATTCTCAAAGAAGACAACACCTAGATCATCCATAGAGAAATATCCACCAACTCCCTTCTTAATGTTTCTCTTGATGCGGATAACACCCCTATCAAAGTTCTGGTCAATAATGATCTGATCCTCGAGGGTAGGTTTCGCCACCAAGGTGGAAAGGAATCCGTGAGGAGAAATGTGAAGATTAAGCTTACAAAATTCCTCATGCAGAAGTGGTTGGCCCTGCTGCAACATGAGATTGTTGCAATAGGATTTACGACTTAGTGCATCAGCCATGACATTGGCTTTGCCTCGGGTGTAAGTAATCCCTAGATTATAATCTAAGTAATCCCTAGATATACTTGAGACTCGGGTGATTGGTGTAGATCTCGCAACATTTACCAAGAAGGTAATGTCGCTAGGTCTTTAGTGCATAGACTACGGCTGTGTAACGCCCTCGATGCGGCTATATCTCCCACGTGTCGAAGCACGACTTAGAGGCATAACCGCATTGAAAGCAATGTCGCAAGTGAGGTAATCTTCACACAACCCATGTAATACATAAGGGAAAGAGATACATAGTTGGCTTACAATCGCCACTTCACACAATTACATGAATAAAGCATTACATCATCCAGATACAATCAAGGTCCGACTACGGAACCAAAATAAAAGAAGAACCCCAAATGCGACAAAGGTCCCCGATCGACCCCAACTGGGCTCCACTACTGATCAACTAGAACGAAACAACACAAAGGGCAAGATCTTCATCGAGCTCCTCCTTGAGCTTGGTTGCGTCTTCTGCACGGTAACATAGGCACCTGCAAACTGGTTTTGGAAGTATCTGTGAGCCACGGGGACTCAGCAATCGCGCACCCTCGAGATCAAGACTATTTAAGCTTATAGGAAGGATGGAGTAATGAGGTGGAGCTGCAGCAAGCGACTAGCATATATGGTGGCTACAATCGCAAAAGAGAGCAAGAAGAGAGGGCAAAGCACGGTCGATAAAAGTATGATCAAGAAGTGATCCTATAGCAACCTACGTCAAGCATAACTCCAACACCGCGTTCACTTCCCGGACTCCGCCGAGAAGAGACCATCACGGTTACACACGCGGTTGATGTATTTTAATTAAGGTCAACTTCGGGTTTTCTACAACCGGACGTTAACAAATTCCCATCTGCCCATAACCGCGGGCACGACTTTCGAAAGTTCAAATCCCTGCAGGGGTGTCCCAACTTAGCCCATCACAAGCTCTCACGGTCAACGAAGGAATAGACCTCCACCCGAGACGTTCCGATCAGACTCGGTATCCCGGTACAACAAGACATTTCGACAGGGTAAAACAAAACCAGCAACACCGCCCGAATGTGCCGACAAATCCCGATAGGAGCTGCACATATCTCTTTCTCAGGGCACACTCAGATGAGCAATCCGTACAACTAAAACCAAACCTCGAGTTTCCCCGAGGGGGCGCTGCACAGGGCTCTAGTTCGGACCAACACTCGGAGGAGCACTGGCCCGGGGGGGTTAAAAAAATGATGACCCTTGAGTCTGCAGAACCCAAGGGAAGGTGGTAGGTTGTTAGTGCAAATGGTAAAACCAATATTGGGCATTTCTGGAGGAGCTTTACTTAAGGCGAACTGTCAAGGGGTTCCCATTATAGCCCAACCGTGTAAGGAACGCAAAATCCGGGAACATAACACCGATATGACGGAAACTAGGGCGGCAAGAGTGGAACAAAACACCAGGCATAAGGCCGAGCCTTCCACCCTTTACCAAGTATATAGATGCATTAATTAAATAAGATATATTGTGATATCCCAACAAGTAAACATGTTCCAACAAGGAACAACATCTCCATGTTCCAACAAGGAACAAACTTCAATCTTCACCTGCAACTAACAACGCTATAAGAGGGGCTGAGCAAAGCGGTAACATAGCCAATCAACGGTTTGCTAGGACATGATGGGTTAGAGGTTTGACATGGCAATTTGGGAGGCTGACAAGCAAACGGTAGGCATCGTAGCATTGGCATGGCAAAAGAGCGAGCAAACTAGCATAGCAAAGATAGTGGTGATTTCGAGGGTATGATCATCTTGCCTGAGATCCCGCAAGGAAGAAGAACGAATCCAAGAAGAAGACAAACGGTCGTAGACGAACAAATCCTCACAACTCCGGAACGAAACCGAAGCTAACGAGAGAAGCAACCCGGAAAGAAACAAACAACATAGTAAACACACAAGCATAAACAAGTCATGATGCACAAACAAGTATGATGCATGTCCGGTTTAATGAGGCATGGCATGGCAAAGTGAAGCAAACAACACTACAATTTAAGTGGAGCTCAATATGCAACGAGTTGCATATCGACGGAACACCACATCGATTATTTAGTTCTCTCTCGTTTAGGCTACCCAACAATATTAACTGTTGTTAAACATGGCAAGAGGTGAAGCATAATATAAACTATACCATCTAAACAATTTAAATGGGGCCGGATATAAAAACAACAAATCCGGTAAATCCCCATATGCATTGAGCAATTTAATGCAACAACAAGTTTAAACATTTTAAATGTTGTTATCATGATGCAGATGACATATACAAGTCTATGCAAATTTTATGAAAACGTTAACATGAAGATGATAAGGAGCATTTGTCGCCATGGCGGAAGGAAAAGGGTGCCACGGCGGCGAAACGAAAAATGGTGCCACGGCAACATTCCGGTCCCGATAGCTCATGGAGATACCGGTGCAAAAGGAAAAGTGACGAGAGCGTGACATGCGATAGAAGGTGGGGTGATCCCGGATACCGGGTTCCCACAAGATGGTGGCATGGCAACGAGGTGAAACATGCACGCGACAATTTCGGACACGGTGCAAACATACGGTTCATCTCATACATGCAAGGGCATCTCATCGCGGTCGTTCTCAGCGGTTATACCTCTGAAGCGTGCGTTTTCGGGGCGGATCGAGTTCGGTACGATGTAGAGGAAGTAGACGTTCTCGGGTCGTCGTGGGAAGTAGTTGTACACGGGTCTTCGAGCGACGGTAGATGGTACACGTTTTTCGTAGAAGTCCGAGGTCGTCGATAGAGGTACTTGGCGGACCATGTAGTCGAACTCGGCGCATCCGAAGGGGTACTTGACGAAATCCACCTCGGATGTAGTCGTACACGGCGTCGGTAGAGGAACTTGGCGGTCCATGTACTCAAACTTGGCGCGTCCAAAGGGGATGACCGGCTGGGCTGCTACTCCGGTTGGCGTGGCAGCGAGGCAAAGGAGCTCGTGCTCCTTGGCAACGAGAGGCTCGGGGCATGAGCAGGGTCGAAGAGGGCCGAGGCAGGGGGCGAGCCGCGTGGTTGGCTGATGGTAGCCACGGCCATGGAGGTCAACGAGCGTGGCCATGCGGTCATCCTCCTGCTCGAGGCAGAGGATGCAGGGGCGACGACCACGCCGGACTTGAGGACGGGGACGGCGAGGGGAGGCGGAGGCAGAGATGGTCCGGCATGGAGAAGTCGCAGGCGAGGTGCGGGCGAGCTCGTGCTCGAGTGCCTGAAGACGATGACGCGGCGGCAGAGAAGCGGGCGGTGGCGCTGGAAGAAGGCAGCGGCGGCGGACTGGGCGCAGGAGATGGCGCGACGGGCGACGAGGAGGCCGATGGGGCTCCAGCCTAGCTCTCTCCTCCGGCGAGGGCGGAGCGCGGGAGCAAGGGGAGGCAGTGGCGACGAGCTCGAGGAGCTGCTGCCCTTGAGCGCTCGGGTGACGGGGACGGCTGGCGCCGGTGGAGGGAGGAGGCGATGGGGTCGCGCGCGAGGGAGAAAGAAGGGCGAGGTGGAGGCGCACCAGAGGGGAAGGCGAAGATCGAGGAGAGGGGCGAGGGGATCGGGCGCAGGGAGCTCGATGGGGAACGAGGGAAAAGGGGTCGAGAGGATGGAGATGGAGGCGCTCCGGGAGGGAGATGGGATCGAGAGAAGGGTTCACTAGGGTTAGAGGGGCACCGGTTGGGCCTTGGGCCGGCTTAGGCTGCAGATGGGCCTAGGGAGACTGGGCCGGCCTGGTGGGGAGGGGAATGGCCAGAGGCCTGGCTGGGCTGCAAGGCTCCTTCTCTCTCTCTCTCTCTTATATTTTCTGAAAATAGAAAATAAATCAAGGAAGAAAAGGAGAAGAAAGGAAGGTCCAAAAATGTTCGGATTTTTTGGTGGAGCTCCGGAAAATGATGAAATAAATATTGGCAAGGTTGGAGACCAAACTTGAAGCAGAAAAGGAACGAAATTATTTTGTAAGTGTGTTTTGGTGATTCCGAAATAGTGGAATATTTAATATAGCTCCCTAATATTGGAGGATATGTTATAAAGAGAAGTCACCATGTGAGTCCCTCGATTTAAATGGATCGAAAAAAAATCCATACAATTTATTTAGTTGAGGTTTTAAAAATTAATGATATGATGGCATGATGACATGATGCAATGCACATGATGCAAGGATGAATGCAACAAATAAAACAAATCACACGATGAAACTCGGAATAGCTGGAAGTCTTCTGGAGCGTCGGTCTCGGGGCGTTACAACACTCCACCACTACAAGAGGATCTCGTCCCGAGATCTAGGATGGCACCGGAGAGAAATGGAAGAGGAAGAGAAGAGGTAAAACTAAGTTGCTTCTTTGACCAATGAGTGAAACCAAAGAACCTTGAGAGGTTGAACAAATTGAAAGAAAGAATACAAAGGAGATGAACGAGATTGCAAACAATCCGTTAGAAAGAGGAACAAGGAACATTACGAGAACTTGAAGGTTGCAAAGACATGAATCAAGAGTTTAATGGACAAGATAGAATTCGAAACCACTCCGGTTAAAACAAGATGAGAGGGGAAGAATTCGGGCAGTACTCCGGTTGAACATGGAAGGAATAGAACATGAACTTGAGAAGATGGGATGTTACTTGATGAAATCAACAACACACTGCCTCCGGAACTATTGAAAGAATGGCACAATGCGTAAGAAGGATTTCAGACAGCTCTCCAGTTGAGGAAGGAGGGAAAACTTGATAAGATTAGAGAACTCGAATGAAAACACGACACTCCGGTTAAATGGATAAGCAAGAAAAGAACACGATCCTCACGAATCGAGATGGTGAGTGAAAAGAGCAACGTCACAATGCCTCCGAAAGAAATAATAGAAGATATATCATTGGAATAACAGAATGGAGAAGAAAATGCCAACTTCTGCCTCAAATGAGTTTGGAAAGCATCCTTGCAAAGAAGAATTGAACGGAGTTGTTGGAAAATCAACAACGAAAAGCACAAGCTTGTAGTGGGCTTATGGAAAACATCTCAAAATTATGAGGTGACAACCGGCCACTAACGGAGACGATTGCTAGCTTTAGATCGACGAAGAGATGAACACTTCTTCCACCAAAATGATAAAGAGATAACTTGGATCATTGGCAAGCACCACAAATAGCAACATTCCCGATGGAAGGCTTTTAGGTGAAATGTCAGGACCCCGACTCAATGCCACATCGATCTAGCATGTAACACCTCATATCACTTTGCGGCCTCACGCACGGTATTCCCACGGGTGTCGCCTTACCTTAGCCCGGGACCGTTTGCGCCTTTTGGCACACGTATATGACAGTGTCGCTAGCATCCATATGATAAGGAGCTCAGGCTGACATGGCTAGTCGTAAACCCAAAGTGGCACAGACTTACAGGGACAGGCATTCATGACCCAGCATCGAACGTGTCGGTCATCAGCGAGTGAATCCAGGCTGTAGCACTGGGCTAGCAGGACTCCGGTGAACCGGGCTGTAGCGGGCTAACAGGACTCCGGTATTCATCGCGTGACATTTCCCCGAAGGGACAGACACAGGAACGAAGAAGGACACATGCCGGCCAGCCTAAGTGTTCCGGAGCAGTAGCAAGCTACCATGGCTCGGTGGAAACACTAGGAGACATTTCTCGGTAAGAGAGGCTACTAAAGATAAACAACTAGATAGTCAGATCCCACACATATCAAGCATTTCAATAACATACACACAATATGCTCGATACGTGCAATACAACATGGCATCACAACATGACTCTACGACTCAAGTAATTTATTCAATAGGCTCCGAGGAGTGAGATATTACAAACATGGGTCTCATGACCCAACAATCAGAGCATACAAGTCAAAGCACAAGCAGAAGCTATCATGTCTGAGTACAGACACCTATAAATGAAAAGGCTGAGAAGCCTGACTATCTATCAGATCCTACCGAGGGCACAAGATCGTAGCTGAGGTAACAAGCTAAACGTCGAAGTCCACGCGGAACTACTAGTGAGACTGAAGTCTCTCTGCAAAAACATAAAATAGGCAAACGTGAGTACAAATGTACCCAGCAAGACTTACATCAGAACTACCTACATATGCATCATTTTCAACAAAGGGGATGGTGGGGTTTAACTGCAGCAAGCCAGCTTTGACTCGGTGGCTATCCTGAACTACGACTGCAATGTAACTCTTTTGAGGTGGCGCACACGAGTCCACATATTCACCATATCAATACACCACTATGGATCCGCTCCCGTCTCCCTACGAGAACGCCATCCATAGCACTCACGCTTATCTTGCGTATTTTAGAGTATCCACTTTCAATTGTCTATGAACTGATATAAGCAACCCAGAAGTCCTTTTCCGCGGACACGGCTATTCGAATAGATGATGTCAACCCTGCAGGGGTGTACTTCTTCATACATGTTTCCACCACTTAGCGTCTGCACACGACATGTGCTCGGCAGACTTCAAGCGAAAGCCGACGTGGGTGTAGACCACGACCTACCTAAACACTCAAGTCTCTAGTCCAGGTTTATCGCCTATTCGGGTTCCATCCATGAGGAGATCCGGCCGCAGTTTCGCTCACAGCCCCAAACGATGTGAACAGGGTTCCCGAGATACCAAACGGGCATCCGGTACACCGTGCCACGTACCTACCGCATCACAGCCCACCCCTATGGTCAGCGCTGTCCACGGCCTCCAGTAAGCTACAAACACCAGAAACTACTTGCAACTCCTGGACAGAGGACTAGGGTGAATAAGAAGTCGAGCGGGGTCATATTTCAGGGCCCAATGTATGGTAGTAGCTGAATCATGGATCACAAACACAGAACTCAGTTCCTAAGGACGGCTTCAATGAGACAACCCACCATGTACTCCTACATGGCCTCTCACCGACACCTTTTACCAAATCGTGTTCACACACTTAGCTCTCACACCGTAGGACATGTTCACACACCTCTGATTCATCCCAGATGAATCAGACCTGACTCAACTCTAAGCAGTAGCAGGCATGACAAATAAGCAAGAATGAGTAGGCACAACAGGGCTCAAACAACTCCTACTCATGCTAGTGGGTTTCATCTATTTACTGTGGCAATGACAGGTCATGCAAAGGATACAGGGGTTCAGCTACCGCAGCAAGTAACAGATGAACCGGTGTTGTCCTAATGCAGTAAAAGAGAGCAGGAGCGAGAGAGTAGGATTGTATCAGAATGAACAAGGGGGTTTTGCTTGCCTGGCACTTCTGAAGATAACATTGAGTCTTCATCAGTGTCAACGATCACGTCATCGGTTTCACGTCTATCGAGAGGGGACAAATACCGGCAACACAAAAAGGAACACAATCAATGCAATGCACAATATGATGCATGATCAGGACATGGCAAAATGAATGTGTTTTGAGCTAATGCAACTAGCAACAGATTAAATTAAGTTGGTTTGAATACAAGATTCAAATTCAAACTCCATATGTGATTATTCAAATGTCATTCACTTCATTTGTCCTAAACAGTAGTGATAAGTTGTTCTAACATGCATGAAAATGGTACAGATGGATTCCTTGAATTTTTCTGATAATTTTTCATATATAAATTATTTAATTTGGAGTTTATGTTAATTTTCTATGAATTTTAGAAGTTTATACAATTTTCTGGATTTTCTGATTTATTTTAAATCCAGAAAATCATTTAATGCGTCAGCATGACATCACCTTGACGTCATCAGGTCAACGGGGGAGATTCAGGTCAAACCTGACCAGTGGGGTCCACTGGTCAGTGACCCAGTCAACTAACCAGGTTAGTTAGCCCTAACTAACTTAGTTAGCCGGGCGGGGCCCGCATGTCAGTGGCTTACCTAATTAACTAAGTTAATTAACACGAACTAACCTAGCACTAACCAAGCAGGCGCCTGGGCCCACACGTCAGGGGGTCAAACCCCGGGTCAAACTCGCCGGAGTTGACCCGCGGCTCGTCGCCGGCGGAGCCAGAGACGGCGGAGGGGGTCGGGATTCGCCCTCCGATGACCAAAAGAGCGGCGGAGGGGATCTACGGGATGCCCGGACTTGCGCGCATCTAATAGGGCCAACGGGAGATGCGGGGGTGGCCGGGGTTCGCCGGAGTGGAGCCCGAGGCGGCGGCCGGAGTTCGGCCATGTGCGGGGTTGGGCTGCGGCGCGCTAGGAGAGAAACTGATGGTCCAGACGGCATCCGCGGGCCACCAGAAGCGCGCTGGTGCCACGGGTTCGAGCAGAGGGGCTCGGGTCAGGAGAGCTACGCGGCCATGGCGGACGGCGGTGCTCGGGAATGTGGCCGGGGGTGCTACGGCACGGGAACGAGCAAAATGAAGGAGGGGAAACGGAGTGGAGCTCACAGGGGTTGCGACGGTGGCCTCGGGGAGCTCGGGGAGGCACCGGAGCCGACGAATTTGACAAAGATGGCCGGCGGTCCCGAGGTAGAAGACGACGGCGATGACGGCGATGCAGGGCTTCCGGAGGGCTGTGGATCGGTGAGGAGGAAGAAGGGGTCGAAGCGGAGCTCCTGGGTGCATCGGCGAGGCTAGGGGTGGCCGGTGGCCATGGGTACGGCGACGATGACGGCGAGCTTCGCTCGGTCGTGGGAGGGGAACAGAGGAGCGAGGGGGAGGGAGGTCCAGAGAGCGAGGGAGAAGTGAGAGGGGGTCGGGGACGTCTCTGTGGCGTCGCGAGGAAGTCGGGGAGGCTGCCACGGCGAAGCAGGAGGTGGCCGGCGTCGGCGCGCGTGCGTCCAGCACGCAACTGCTTCGGGGCGAGGGGGAGGACGATGACTGGCAGCTGGGCTGCACAGTAACGGGCCACGCAGAAGCTGGGCCGGCTACAGGTAAGTGGCCCAGGTAAGTCCTTCTGCTCTCTCTCTTTTACTTTTTTTCTATTTTCTGTAGTTTGTTTTGATTTAGTTTAGCAACTAAATCATTTAAATAAATTCTGTAGATTTTTATGTGGCTTGCTAAAATATATACAAAGCCACTCACAAACTTCCAGAATTATTGGAGTCATATTTAATATATATTAAATATAAATCCAAAGCAAATAGTTATTGGATTAATTCAAATGGCCAAAATAATTATCTCTGTGACTCCAAAAATATTGGTTTAAATTTTACCTCTTACCAATATTTCCATGGAATAACAGGAACATTTTCTTGGACACATTTGAGAAGATTTAAATGTTGGTTATTTTTAGAGGTTTCCTGAGGCTTTTGAAAATTCCTCAATTCAAATTTCATTTGAATTTAAACATGATGCACACCCGAGGTCTAGCCTAGTGCATAACAGGACCAGGGATGTGACAACTCACCCCCACTAAACAAAAATCTCGTCCCGAGATTCAAGCTTAGGGTAAGGTGAAGGGGGAACGCAAACTAGCACAATCTTCACGATCCAGGTTGCACTTCATAGGAACGTTGTTTCGATCACCATCTTTGTCTCGACGTCTTCCTCTAAGAACTCCAACTAACATGACAACGAGAGGGGAAGGAGACTCTAGAAGGGTCGATCTTCTCGAAGATCGAACAACTCACGGAATGAGACATAGGACCATCTCTCGGGTTTAGACACAAGATACACATCAAGAGGGGTGGAAAGAAACGGATGATGAAGGTTCACTAGGTGGACAATAATTCCACACCTAAGAAGGTGGTAAACGGTTGTCAACGTAGCGAGGAGTTGAGTTGCCATGATACCACAACGAGGCACCTTAGGGACGGTGACTCGTAGAAATATCCCCTTATGTGGCAAAAAGAATTACCTTTGATATAGGGATCATTTAGACTCTCTATATCAGCCTAAGGCAAATCACAGCAATCGATTGGCGGGGGTCGGTAGAATGGCATACTCGGACTTGGATGATGTGGATTACCTTGTTGAAGACAACGTAATGGATGAATTTGCTTATCACCGGAGATGGAAGAGACCCATGGTAGAATGGCACATTGGCGGTGCAAGCTGGGAGCAAAATGCAAATGCTGGGGATGATTCTGGTAACTGGGGAAGAACCCAACACTAGAGGGTTAATTCACTGGTTGAAAAGGTCATAGCATTGCCGAGGAAGCTGAGAGGAATCCCAGTTAGCGCCGATGGTAACACGTAGCGCTTGTGCGTGCTCTCAAGAACTTGAGCATTTCCACATTCATCAAGGTTTTACCAATATCCGTGTCAAGGATCCTGGCAACACAACTTGCTACCATGATGAATGATGATGGAGGATGCAGATGCAAAGGAAGATAACACTTTCTCAGATTTCACCTTAGCGAGGCCAAGGAGATAAAATCTGGATGATCGACCGAGAGACATTTAGCACTCCGCTTCTAATGTTCTCCTTGATGTGCTAGCGTATCCCATTCATTGAAATGGTTTGGTATCTAGAACATCAAGTAAAGGTCGGACTTCGGGAGCAATAGAATCCATAAGGAACAGTTACGGAGGTAAATCCTACGAAATCCTTATGGGGAGGTGGCCAACTTCCTCAACAAAATACTACAATAATAGATCTTTCGGCTGGGTGGTGCTGGCCACGACATCCACTTTACCAGTTATCGAGGAACCAATATTATAGTTCTTGGGGAAATGTTCCAACCATCATATCTGCCTGAGATTCAGATCTGGTTGGTGTCAGAATATTCCAGACCCATCGAGTCTAGGAAGAAAAATGAAAGTTTGCAACACAAATCGACGAGATGACGTTGCGAGATTCTCGGGAAATGAACTACGATAGTAAGCTCCAAAACATGAGCTGGTTCTGCTACAAACATGTGAACACGTTGTCCCAGACAAGCATGACCACAAGGTAGTCTTATAATAAAACACTACCGAGTTCAGGTGGGGAACCATCAACGAGGATATCAAAATCCTTGCATAAGGTATACTCTTAAGAAGGAACTTCTTCTCCTTGAACAAATCAATCAGTGGCTTGGTGTGCTAGGGATACATATAGATTGAAGGTTGCAAGTCTTCAAACCACAGAATTCTTCGCACATGTGCATGACTGACTTGCGATGATTCCAGAGGAAGCAACATTGACTTTCTCGAGTCCACGGCGGCAACTTGCATCAAATGCACATGAACTAGAGGAAGTCACTTCTTACATCCGAACATATGCTTCATGAGCTAGCATGAACAAATGCTTTCAAAAGTTTCCAACACTAGCTTAATGTCCAACAAAATCATGGAGGCGATAAGGATGTTGTCAATGGGCTCAACAACAATTCATCTAGGTTTCCTTTTAAAAGGAATTCCATAGTTAAGTGAACACGTGATAGCATTGGTCAGACCAAAGATGTAATGGTGTATGCTCGAGGGATCAACCACGAATAAGACAACATTACGAGCATCGTTGGTACTGATTTGATTTGACGATAGCCCACACTCAAATCAAAGGATTGATAAGACAATAGGTCCAGCAACTGATCACAAGGACCAATCGATGAAGATATCATCTTTCTTCAACACACACTACACAAGAATATCCCTTTGGAACGAACTAAGTCAGGCAAGCTCTTATCTTCCAACTCTCCAGGTTGTTGTCTAGCTTAACCAACTAGCTCAGGGATATCTAACACCGATTCTTGGAAAGAAGGTGGTTCATAAGAAACCAACTTGATCACGGGCTCAACATAACGGTCAGGTGACGACCTGGTGATACTTCCGAGAAGACATTCAGAAAATCACGAACCACCGGTATGTTACTAAGCTCGAGAACAATCTCGCTTTTGAGGGCAAGATGATATAATCAAATGAGTGAGGACTTGACATGATCCTAACTCATCAATCGAAGGGTGCACCGAAATAAGAACTAGGTAGCACGATAAGTCTTAAAAGGATGATTCAAAAACCAACATGCTAAGAATGAAATTATTATCCTTTAACTACCAAGCAACGAGGTTGCTAGGAGTATTGATTTCACACACCACGATTCACTTGTCGGCATTCCGGTTACGACAACACGGAACCGAGGGATGGATAATGATGGCGAGAAGTATCACTACATCAAGAATTCACAAGAGCCGGTGCAATCCTCATGAAAATCCTGACATAAAGACGGTAATACTTCAGGGTAGAACAGAATCAAAAGCTAGATTGCATCTGATCTGTGGAAGACAACTTCTTTGACCCGATCCTGGATATGGATGAGGTACTGGAGTTTGTTTCTCCTAGTCATTCCGCGATAGAATGGCTTGACGGACCACAAGAGTAATAGGCATCGATAAACGAATGCACGCATACTCTTGACTATCAATTGATAGACGAGGGTCAGAAGACAACTAAAGAGGGACAATTCAAAGGAACATACGATTTTCTGAGTTGTGGATGCATGGTTTAGCATGTCGAACGAATTCCACATATTTCTTCCGGATAACCCATGCAGAAAGGTAGAACTGGCAGAGTCACAATGTAGAATCGAGAACCCATCGAGAGCACTCTGATTGTGATCTTTCGACCAGCGAGGAACATCTGCCATAAGTAGTTCATAGTATTTGGAAGAAAGGAATACCACGAACATCGAGGACTAATGCAAAGGTTACTAATAACCTAAAGGAACTAGCAAACACTATCGACATGAAGTAAGTAGGGTGAATCTCGGGTTCAAAACCCAAGGAGTAGAATACCTACTACTAAATAGCATCACAGGATGCTTTCGAGAATGATGGCCAGAATCATCACACTGGGAACACGAATCATGGCTAAATTACTAGATGATCCTCTAAGACACCTTTGGTCATAATAATATCTCCAACATATATGTCAAGGTAACGGAGTACCTCAACTCACTGATTAGTGTGGTTAATCTGGCCCATGGGAACATTGAAACGGGAAGAAAGGATTTGCAAATGCATCAGACTACTTAGAAACCTGGGATGACTCGGACAGCATAACGGCTGTAAATGCTCAGAAAAGATTTGAGACATTCACAAAAATGGTGGCATAACCACTCAGAAGCACAATATCAAGGTTTCGAGATCAACAATTAACATACAGAAGTAGTAGGAACTGAAACGAGGCTTAAGTCCAACAATCTTATAAGTCCACTGATTAGTAACACGTGATCCTAATAGAAAGAAGAGATAGCCTAGTTCTTAATCCCCGTAGAAGAGAAGATGATGACTCAGATCAGAAGGCCATGAGGTATAAGGAGTAAAAAGAGCCTTACGTTCCATCCCACAATCAATTCCCTTACATAACTAAAGAATTTCTAGACTCAACTTCGACCAGTTTGGCTTGATAATCCTACAGGCAGTCAAGCTCTGATACCAACGCTGTCAGGACCCCGACTCAATGCCACATCGATCTAGCATGTAACACCTCATATCACTTTGCGGCCTCACGCACGGTATTCCCACGGGTGTCGCCTTACCTTAGCCCGGGACCGTTTGCGCCTTTTGGCACACGTATATGACAGTGTCGCTAGCATCCATATGATAAGGAGCCCGGGCTGACATGGCTAGTCGTAAACCCAAAGTGGCACAGACTTACAGGGACAGGCATTCATGACCCAGCATCGAACGTGTCGGTCATCAGCGAGTGAATCCAGGCTGTAGCACCGGGCTAGCAGGACTCCGGTGAACCGGGCTGTAGCGGGCTAACAGGACTCCGGTATTCATCGCGTGACATTTCCCCGAAGGGACAGACACAGGAACGAAGAAGGACACATGCCGGCCAGCCTAAGTGTTCCGGAGCAGTAGCAAGCTACCATGGCTCGGTGGAAACACTAGGAGACATTTCCCGGTAAGAGAGGCTACTAAAGATAAACAACTAGATAGTCAGATCCCACACATATCAAGCATTTCAATAACATACACACAATATGCTCGATATGTGCAATACAACATGGCATCACAACATGACTCTACGACTCAAGTAATTTATTCAATAGGCTCCGAGGAGCGAGATATTACAAACATGGGTCTCATGACCCAACAATCAGAGCATACAAGTCAAAGCACAAGCGGAAGCTATCATGTCTGAGTACAGACACCTATAAATGAAAAGGCTGAGAAGCCTGACTATCTATCAGATCCTGCCGAGGGCACAAGATCGTAGCTGAGGTAACAAGCTAAACGTCGAAGTCCACGCGGAACTACTAGTGAGACTGAAGTCTCTCTGCAAAAACATAAAATAGGCAAACGTGAGTACAAATGTACCCAGCAAGACTTACATCAGAACTAACTACATATGCATCATTGTCAACAAAGGGGATGGTGGGGTTTAACTGCAGCAAGCCAGCTTTGACTCAGTGGCTATCCTGAACTACGACTGCAATGTAACTCTTTTGAGGTGGCGCACACGAGTCCACATATTCACCATATCAATACACCACTATGGATCCGCTCCCGTCTCCCTACGAGAACGCCATCCATAGCACTCACGCTTATCTTGCGTATTTTAGAGTATCCACTTTCAATTGTCTATGAACTGATATAAGCAACCCAGAAGTCCTTTTCCGCGGACACGGCTATTCGAATAGATGATGTCAACCCTGCAGGGGTGTACTTCTTCATACATGTTTCCACCACTTAGCGTCTGCACACGACATGTGCTCGGCAGACTTCAAGCGAAAGCCGACGTGGGTGTAGACCACGACCTACCTAAACACTCAAGTCTCTAGTCCAGGTTTATCGCCTATTCGGGTTCCATCCATGAGGAGATCCGGCCGGAGTTTCGCTCACAGCCCCAAACGATGTGAACAGGGTTCCTGAGATACCAAACGGGCATCCGGTACACCGTGCCACGTACCTACCGCATCACAGCCCACCCCTACGGTCAGCGCTGTCCACGGCCTCCAGTAAGCTACAAACACCAGAAACTACTTGCAACTCCTGGACAGAGGACTAGGGTGAATAAGAAGTCGAGCGGGGTCATATTTCAGGGCCCAATGTATGGTAGTAGCTGAATCATGGATCACAAACACAGAACTCAGTTCCTAAGGACGGCTTCAATGAGACAACCCACCATGTACTCCTACATGGCCTCTCACCGACACCTTTTACCAAATCGTGTTCACACACTTAGCTCTCACACCGTAGGACATGTTCACACACCTCTGATTCATCCCTGATGAATCAGACCTGACTCAACTCTAAGCAGTAGCAGGCATGACAAATAAGCAAGAATGAGTAGGCACAACAGGGCTCAAACAACTCCTACTCATGCTAGTGGGTTTCATCTATTTACTGTGGCAATGACAGGTCATGCAAAGGATACAGGGGTTCAGCTACCGCAGCAAGTAACAGATGAACCGGTGTTGTCCTAATGCAGTAAAAGAGAGCAGGAGCGAGAGAGTAGGATTGTATCGGAATGAACAAGGGGGTTTTGCTTGCCTGGCACTTCTGAAGATAACATTGAGTCTTCATCAGTGTCAACGATCACGTCATCGGTATCACGTCTATCGAGAGGGGACAAATACCAGCAACACAAAAAGGAACACAATCAATGCAATGCACAATATGATGCATGATCATGACATGGCAAAATGAATGTGTTTTGAGCTAATGCAACTAGCAACAGATTAAATGAAGTTGGTTTGAATACAAGATTCAAATTCAAACTCCATATGTGATTATTCAAATGTCATTCACTTCATTTGTCCTAAACAGTAGTGATAAGTTGTTCTAACATTCATGAAAATGGTACAGCTGGATTCCTTGAATTTTTCTGATAATTTTTCATATATAAATTATTTAATTTGGAGTTACGGTTAATTTTCTATGAATTTTAGAAGTTTATACAATTTTCTGGATTTTCTGATTTATTTTAAATCCAGAAAATCATTTAATGCGTCAGCATGACATCACCTTGATGTCATCAGGTCAACGGGGCAGATTCAGGTCAAACCTGACCAGTGGGGTCCACTGGTCAGTGACCCAGTCAACTAACCAGGTTAGTTAGCCCTAACTAACTTAGTTAGCCGGGCGGGGCCCGCATGTCAGTGGCTTACCTAATTAACTAAGTTAATTAACACGAACTAACCTAGCACTAACCAAGCAGGCGCCTGGGCCCACACGTCAGGGGGTCAAACCCCGGGTCAAACTCGCCGGAGTTGACCCGCGGCTCGTCACCGGCGGAGCCAGAGACGGCGGAGGGGGTCGGGATTCGCCCTCCGATGACCAAAAGAGCGGCGGAGGGGCTCTACGGGATGCCCGGACTCGCGCGCATCTAATAGGGCCAACGGGAGATGCGGGGGTGGCCGGGGTTCGCCGAAGTGGAGCCTGAGGCGGCGGCCGGAGTTCGGCCATGTGCGGGGTTGGGCTGCAGCGCGCTAGGAGAGAAACTGATGGTCCAGACGGCATCCGCGGGCCACCAGAAGCGCGCTGGTGCCACGGGTTCGAGCAGAGGGGCTCGGGTCAGGAGAGCTACGCGGCCATGGCGGACGGCGGTGCTCGGGAATGTGGCCGGGGGTGCTACGGCACGGGAACGAGCAAAATGAAGGAGGGGAAACGGAGTGGAGCTCACAGGGGTTGCGACGGTGGCCTCGGGGAGCTCGGGGAGGCACCGGAGCCGACGAATTTGACGAAGATGGCCGGCGGTCCCGAGGTAGAAGACGACGGCGATGACGGCGATGCAGGGCTTCCGGAGGGCTGTGGATCGGTGGGGAGGAAGAAGGGGTCGAAGCGGAGCTCCTGGGTGCATCGGCGAGGCTAGGGGTGGCCGGTGGCCATGGGTACGGCGACGATGAC
>NC_041387.1:159239962-159249262 GCF_002162155.2 Triticum dicoccoides | reverse complement strand
CTTAATACCAAAGCTTGAATTAAATCCACCGGAGAAGAAAAGAACGAGGAATGACGAACTTGAAGCTCCATTAGAATCTTCTTGAGAATCACCGGATAAGAACATTGACGGAAAAGAATGGAGAGACTTCCCATCAATAAAAGGATACATGATTAAGATATCTGAGTCCTTGAACAAAAAGGGGTGGGAGGGCGGGAAAAACAAAGGCAACTTGGGGCAGTTGGAATGAACACCATTGAGAAAAACTTAGAATTGATCTTGCGGATGGGGAGAATGATCGGATACACTTGAAGAGAGACACACTGGTTGAAAAGGATTGGCAAGACAATCTCGATGATCAAGAAGGATTAGTATTCACATAGCAATATGAGAACACCATTTGGAAAAGGTATGGAATCAACATTTGACTTCGAAGCAACTCGAATACCACAACTCAAAACAAAACAAAGGATTGGCTTGCGAAATAAGCCAGAACAAACATATGATAGAGATTTCGTCCGAAGTTTTCGTGGTGGGGCCTACACGGGCTCGAGTGTACAGCACCATCATGTACAAGGCAGTGCACATGACATACGAAGCGTCCCCGAGTCGGCATAGCCAAGGACTCTTTAAGACACAACGAGACCATTGTAAAATCGACCGTGAATAGGCGGACCACTAGACGTCGAACCCCAATTTCATATCATACATCCGTCGGAAAGATATCCTACGAGCTACTTGAATTCCCTCCTATGAAACTCCCGAAATTTTCCGGTTATGCAATCAGGTGTTGGGGATACAGGGGAAGCATAATATCTCACCCAAACTAACAAATCCTACATCCAGCTGTATCCATCCTTCAACACATAACCAAGAAACCTTCGGAAATCGTCTACCTCAACCTTCGAAAAGCATCCGTTATACAAGTCATGGCAATACTCCCGTACTCACCTCAGTACTGGGTTATCCGGGGTTATCTCACCAACGAACTGCATAAAAGAGATTTTCGATGTCGGCGTACTAAACTCAGGTATTCCAGAACTGCAACAATAAAATTATGACGACAACACCTCAGAGCTCAACTCCCCGGGACACTTCCACTAAACCCCTGACAGGAGGCACCAAGACAATGTTCTCATCATAAAACCATCGGAACGATTCCAAGATACCCGCGTGATCCTAAAAATTTTTTAGTGAAATTTGAGAAGAGAAGAGTCAAAACTCTACGTCAGGATGCCTTACCAGAGCGATGAAGAGACTGGGGAGTAAAAAGAATTCCTAACTCTCCGATATATATAATCCTAAATGACTCAAAATATTTTTCTGGACACAACTCGGCCGCTAAAAACGATCAAGCAGTGGGGCTCCTAAGGTCGGGGAAGGCTCTGATTACCAACTTGTAACGCCCTCGATGCGGCTATATCTCCCACGTGTCGAAGCACGACTTAGAGGCATAACCGCATTGAAAGCAATGTCGCAAGTGAGGTAATCTTCACACAACCCATGTAATACATAAGGGAAAGAGATACATAGTTGGCTTACAATCGCCACTTCACAAAATTACATGAATAAAGCATTACTTCATCCAGATACAATCAAGGTTCGACTACGGAACCAAAATAAAAGAAGAACCCCAAATGTGACAAAGGTCCCCGATCGACCCCAACTGGGCTCCACTACTGATCAACTAGAACGAAACAACACAAAGGGCAAGATCTTCATCCAGCTCCTCCTTGAGCTTGGTTGCATCTTCTGCACGGTAACATAGGCACCTGCAAACTGGTTTTGGAAGTATCTGTGAGCCACGGGGACTCAGCAATCTCGCACCCGCGAGATCAAGACTATTTAAGCTTATAGGAAGGATGGAGTAATGAGGTGGAGCTGCAGCAAGCGACTAGCATATATGGTGGCTACAATCGCAAAAGAGAGCGAGAAGAGAGGGCAAAGCATGGTCGATAAAAGTATGATCAAGAAGTGATCCTATAGCAACCTACGTCAAGCATAACTCCAACACCGCGTTCACTTCCCGGACTCCGCCGAGAAGAGACCATCACGGTTACACACGCGGTTGATGTATTTTAATTAAGGTCAACTTCGGGTTTTCTACAACCGGATGTTAACAAATTCCCATCTGCCCATAACCGCGGGCACGGCTTTCGAAAGTTCAAATCCCTGCAGGGGTGTCCCAACTTAGCCCATCACAAGCTCTCACGGTCAACGAAGGAATAGACCTCCACCCGAGACGTTCCGATCAGACTCGGTATCCCGGTACAACAAGACATTTCGACAGGGTAAAACAAAACCAGCAACACCGCCCGAATGTGCCGACAAATCCCGATAGGAGCTGCACATATCTCTTTCTCAGGGCACACTCAGATGAGCAATCCGTACAACTAAAACCAAACCTCGAGTTTCCCCGAGGGGGCGCTGCACAGGGCTCTAGTTCGGACCAACACTCGGAGGAGCACTGGCCCGGGGGGTTAAAAAAATGATGACCCTTGAGTCTGCAGAACCCAAGGGAAGGTGGTAGGTTGTTAGTGCAAATGAAACCAATGTTGGGCATTGCTGGAGGAGCTTTACTTAAGGCGAACTGTCAAGGGGTTCCCATTATAGCCCAACCGTGTAAGGAACGCAAAATCCGGGAACATAACACCGATATGACGGAAACTAGGGCGGCAAGAGTGGAACAAAACACCAGGCATAAGGCCGAGCCTTCCACCCTTTACCAAGTATATAGATGCATTAATTAAATAAGATATATTGTGATATCCCAACAAGTAAACATGTTCCAACAAGGAACAACATCTCCATGTTCCAACAAGGAACAAACTTCAATCTTCACCTGCAACTAACAACGCTATAAGAGGGGCTGAGCAAAGCGGTAACATAGCCAATCAATGGTTTGCTAGGACATGGTGGGTTAGAGGTTTGACATGGCAATTTGGGAGGCTGACAAGCAAACGGTAGGCATCGTAGCATTGGCATGGCAAAAGAGCGAGAAAACTAGCATAGCAAAGATAGTGGTGATTTCGAGGGTATGATCATCTTGCCTGAGATCCCGCAAGGAAGAAGAACGAATCCAAGAAGAAGACAAACGGTCGTAGACGAACAAATCCTCACAACTCCGGAACGAAACCGAAGCTAACGAGAGAAGCAACCCGGAAAGAAACAAACAACATAGTAAACAGACAAGCATAAACAAGTCATGATGCACAAACAAGTATGATGCATGTCCGGTTTAATGAGGCATGGCATGGCAAAGTGAAGCAAACAACACTACAATTTAAGTGGAGCTCAATATGCAACGAGTTGCATATCGACGGAACACCACATCGATTATTTAGTTCTCTCTCGTTTAGGCTACCCAACAATATTAACTGTTGTTAAACATGGCAAGAGGTGAAGCATAATATAAACTATACCATCTAAACAATTTAAATGGGGCCGGATATAAAAACAACAAATCCGATAAATCCCCATATGCATTTAGCAATTTAATGAAACAACAAGTTTAAACATTTTAAATGTTGTTATCATGATGCAGATGACATATACAATTTTATGCAAATTTTATGAAAACGTTAACATGAAGATGATAAGGAGCATTTGTCGCCATGGCGGAAGGAAAAGGGTGCCACGGCGGCGAAACAAAAAATGGTGCCACGGCAACATTCCGGTCCTGATAGCTCATGGAGATACCAGTGCAAAAGGAAAAGTGATGAGAGCGTGACATGCGATAGAAGGTGGGGTGATCCCGGATACCGGGTTCCCACAAGATGGTGGCATGGCAACGAGGTGAAACATGCACGCGACAATTTCGGACACGATGCAAACATACGGTTCATCTCATACATGCAAGGGCATCTCATCGCGGTCGTTCTCGGCGGTTATACCTTTGAAGCGTGCGTTTTCGGGGCGGATCGAGTTCGGTACGATGTAGAGGAAGTAGACGTTCTCGGGTCGTCGTGGGAAGTAGTTGTACACGGGTCTTCGAGCGACGGTAGATGGTACACATTTTTCGTAGAAGTTCGAGGTCGTCGATAGAGGTACTTGGCGGACCATGTAGTCGAACTCGGCGCATCCGAAGGGGTACTTGACGAAATCCACCTCGGATGTAGTCGTACACGGCGTCGGTAGAGGAACTTGGCGGTCCATGTACTCAAACTTGGCGCGTCCATAGGGGATGACCGGCTGGGCTGCTACTCCGGTTGGCGTGGCAGCGAGGCAAAGGAGCTCGTGCTCCTTGGCAACGAGAGGCTCGGGGCATGAGCAGGGTCGAAGAGGGCCGAGGCAGGGGGCGAGCCGCGTGGTTGGCTGATGGTAGCCGCGGCCACGGAGGTCAACGAGCGTGGCCATGCGGTCATCCTCCTGCTCGAGGCAGAGGATGCAGGGGCGACAACCACGCCGTACTTGAGGACGGGGACGGCGAGGGGAGGCGGAGGCAGAGATGGTCCGGCACGGAGAATTCGCAGGCGAGGTGCGGGCGAGCTCGTGCTCGAGTGCCTGAAGACGATGACGCGGCGGCAGAGAAGCGGGCGGTGGCGCTGGAAGAAGGCAGCGGCGGCGGACTGGGCGCAGGAGATGGCGCGACGGGCGACGAGGAGGCCGATGGGGCTCCGGCCTGGCTCTCTCCTCCGGTGAGGGCGGAGCGCGGGAGCAAGGGGAGGCAGTGGCGACGAGCTCGAGGAGCTGCTGCCCTTGAGCGCTCGGGCGACGGGGACGGCTGGCGCCGGTGGAGGGAGGAGGCGATGGGGTCGCGCGCGAGGGAGAAAGAAGGGCGAGGTGGAGGCGCACCGGAGGGGAAGGGGAAGATCGAGGAGAGGGGCGAGGGGATCGGGCGCAGGGAGCTCGATGGGGAACGAGGGAAAAGGGGTCGAGAGGATGGAGATGGAGGCGCTGCGGGAGGGAGATGGGATCGAGAGAAGGGTTCGCTAGGGTTAGAGGGGCACCGGCTGGGCCTTGGGCCGGCTTAGGCTGCAGATGGGCCTAGGGAGACTGGGCCGGCCTGGTGGGGAGGGGAATGGCCAGAGGCCTGGCTGGGCTGCAAGGCTCCTTCTCTCTCTCTCTCTCTCTCTTATATTTTCTAAAAATAGAAAATAAATCAAGGAAGAAAAGGAGAAGAAAGGAAGGTCCAAAAATGTTCGGATTTTTTGGTGGAGCTCCGGAAAATGATGAAATAAATATTGGCAAGGTTGGAGACCAAACTTGAAGCAGAAAAGGAACGAAATTATTTTGTAAGTGTGTTTTGGTGATTCCGAAATAGTGGAATATTTAATATAGCTCCCTAATATTGGAGGATATGTTATAAAGAGAAGTCACCATGTGAGTCCCTCGATTTAAATGGATCGAAAAAAAATCCATACAATTTATTTAGTTGAGGTTTTAAAAATTAATGATATGATGGCATGATGACATGATGCAATGCACATGATGCAAGGATGAATGCAACAAATAAAAGAAATCACACGACGAAACTCGGAATAGCTGGAAGTCTTCTGGAGCGTCGGTCTCAGGGCGTTACAGGCTGCAAGCTCTAGATCATGTGTAGGATAATTCTCCTCATGTGGATGCAACTGTCGAGATGCATAGGCAATCACATGACGATCTTGCATAAGAATGCAGCCTAGTCCCTGTCGTGGAGCGTCGCAGTAGATAACAAAGTCTTTAGTGAAATCCGGTGGCACAAGTATGGGAGCAGAAGTCAGGCGTCTTTTCAGTTCCTGGAAACAGTACTCACACTATGAGGACCACTCAAACTTTTTATCGTTCTTGAGAAGTTCCGTGAGGGGTTTGGCTACTTTGGAGAAGGTTTCAACAAAGCGGCGACAATAGCTGGCTAGACCAAGGAAACTCCTGACATGTTTAACGGTTTCAGGTGGAGTCCAATCAAGAACGGCATTAACTCTCCTGGGATTGACAGCAGTGCCCTTACTAGAGATTACTTGGCCTAGGTAGGTCACTTCTGGTAACCAAAATTCACACTTGGAGAACTTGGCATAAAGGCGGTGCTCTCTGAGTTTTTCTAACACAAGTCTAAGATGTTCGGCATGCTCTTCCTCATTCTTTGAGTAAATAAGAATATCATCGAGGTAAACCACTGAAAGTGCAACTATCCGTAGGTGGTTTTGGTAATTCATAAAAACATATAGCTCATTGAGATAATGCTATTCCAAGACTATTATTTCAGGAAAGCTCAATGAATGGCATGGCATGGATGATGAAAGTGGATCCCTCAAAATACTAATGACAAAGGATTGGCTCAATCTCAAAAGCTCAAGACTCTTCATTTTACATTTTAGTGATCCAAGATCACATTGAGTCTATAGGAAAAGCCAATACTATCAAGGAGGGATGAGGTGTTGCTTAATGAGCCTCTTGCTTCATGTGCTTGGTGATATGCTCCAAAAACCCTCAACTACTTTCTCACATCCACAAATGACCTAAAACTAAAGCCAAAATCGGTCACACCGATTCTTCCTATCCGGCGCCACCGAGTTCTAATGTCATAGCCACTGCCACAAACCATAGGCAAATCGGTCCTACCGATAGGGATCTCGGTCTCACCGAGATGGGATTGTAATCTCTCTGTTTCCCTTTGTAACGTTTCAGTCTAACCGAAGTGAGCGATCGGTCCCACCGAGATTGCAATGTAAACTCTCTGTTTCCCTTTTGTAACATTCGGTCTCACCGAAAAGAGCAAATCGGTCCCACCCAGTTTACCTGACCAACTCTCTGGTTAGCTAATTACCAAAATCGGTCCCACCGAGTTTGTGTAATCGGTCTCACCGATATTATATTATGCCCTAACCCTAACCATATCGGTCCTACCGAGTTGCATTTCGGTCCCATCGAAAATCCTAACGGTCACGAAATTTGCTGAATCGGTCTGACCGAGTTTTAGAATTCGGTCCCACCGAGTTTGGCAAGTTGTGTGTAACAGTTAGATTTTGTGTGGAGGGTATCTATACCCCTCCACCTCCTCTTCATTCGTGGAGAGAGCCATCAGAACAAACCTACTCTTCCAACTTACCATTTCTGAGAGAGAACCACCTACTCATGTGTTGAGGCCAAGATATTCCATTCCTACCATATGAATCTTGATCTCTAGTCTTCCCCAAGTTGCTTTCCACTCAAATATTCTTTCCACCACATCCAAAACCCATGAGAGAGAGTTGAGTGTTGGGGAGACTATCATTTGAAGCAGAAGAGCAAGGAGTTCATCATCAACGCACCATTTGTTACTTCTTGGAGAGTGGTGTCTCCTAGATTGGCTAGGTGTCACTTGGGAGACTCCAACAAGATTGTGGAGTTGAACCAAGGAGTTTGTAAGGGCAAGGAGATCGCCTACTTCGTGAAGATCTACCGCTAGTGAGGCAAGTCCTTCGTGGGCGACGGCCATGGTGGGATAGACAAGGTTACTTCTTCATGGACCCTTCGTGGGTGGAGCCCTCCATGGACTCGCACAACCGTTACCCTTCGTGGGTTGAAGTCTCCATCAACGTGGATGTACGATAGCACCACGCCAAAAACATCTGTGTCTCCAATTGCGTTTGAATCCTCCAAACCCTTCCCTTTACTTTCTTGCAAGTTGCATGCTTTAATTTCCGCTGCCTATATACTCTTTGCATGCTTGCTTGAATTGTGTGATGATTGCTTGACTTGTCCTAAGATAGTTAAAATCTGCCAAACTCTAAAATTGGGAAAAGATTTAGTTTTTAATTGGTCAAGTAGTCTAATCACCCCCCTCAAGACATACTTCAAGGTCCTACAAGTGGTATCAGAGCCTTGGTCTCCATTTGCTTTGATTTTCATAGCTTTTGGTGGTCATAGCCTTGGTTTCACAACCTAGGAGAGTATGGCGTCTAGTGAGGGAAATTATCACCATAGAGGTCCTTACTTTGATGGTACTAATTTTGCTAGTTGGAAGCATATGATGAAAATGCATATTCTCGGACATAACACCGCCGTTTGGGCAATTATTTGTATTGGCTTGCAAGGTGAATTCTTTGATGGGAGAGAGCCGAACCGTGAAGCTAATGCGGAAGAATTGAAGATGCTGCAATACAACGCTCAAGCTTGTGATATCATCTTCAACGGATTGTGCCCCGAAGAATTCAACAAAATCAACCGTCTTGAGAATGCAAAGGAAATTTGGGATACTTTGATTGATATGCATGAAGGTACCAACTCCGTCAAGGAATCCAAGTTGGATGTGCTCCAAAGTCAGCTTGACAAGTTCAAAATGAAGGATGGTGAAGCTGTCGCTGAAATGTACTCTAGGCTTGCACTTATCACAAATGAGATGTCACGCCCAATATGCGACCCTATCCAAAAGGAACTCGAAGGTCCCACCAAGGATAGACCCGCATATTGAAACGCTTTTGCAAGGTGGATATCATTACATCAACATTACATAATAGATGGGGATACATACAAAAGGCATACAATGCCACACAAATACAACATCATCATACATAAGAGCACCATCCGACTACGGATGAAACACAAACAGAAACTCAAACGACATCCACCCTGCTAGCCCAGGTTGCCGACCTAGAACCTATCCCCTGATCGAAGAAGCAGAAGAAGAACTCAACGCAAGCAAGCATCGCTCTCGCGTCATGATCATCGCACAACCTGTACCTGCAACTGTTGTTGTAGTAATCTGTGAGCCACGAGGACTCAGCAATCCCATTACCATGGGTATCAAGACTAGCAAAGCTTAAAGGGGTAAGGAAGGGGGTAAAGTGGTGAGGTTGCAGCAGCGACTAAGCATATATGGTGGCTAACATACGCAAATAAGAGCGAGAAGAGAGCAAATGGAATGGTCGTGAAGCTAGCAATGATCAAGAAGTGATCCTGAACTCCTACTTACGTCAAACATAACCCAAAACCGTGTTCACTTCCCGGACTCGGCCGAAAAGAGACCATCACGGCTACACACACGGTTGATGCGTTTTAATTCGGATCTGGTGTCAAGTTATCTACAACCGGACATTAACAAATTCCCATCTGCCTATAACCACAGGCACGACTTTCGAAAGATTATACCCTGTAGGAGTGTCCCAACTTAGCCCATGATAAGCTCTCGCGATCAACGAAGGATATACCTTCTCCCAGGAAGACCCGATCAGACACGGAATCCCGGTTTACAAGACATTTCGACAATGGTAAAACAAGACCAGCAAAGCCGCCCGCTGAGCCGACAAATCCTGATAGGAGCTGCACATATCTCGTTCTCAGGGCACACCGGATGAGCGAAGAGTACAGGAACCGACGTAACCCAAGTTGCCAAGGGATGGCCCCGCACGGTGCTCTAGT